>NC_029794.2:22523567-22545545 GCF_000816755.2 Arachis ipaensis | reverse complement strand
ATTGATCTGCTAATGTGTCAAGAATTGTTTAAATTAATTATTTAAATAATTGTAGATCAAACAAAAAATTTTAAATATAAAAAATTGTTTTGCTTCTTGTATAAATGATAAGAGATTAAAAAGAACATTTACTCTATGCTATACAAAGACAGTGGAAACATTAGATTTAGATCATTATCGCCAAAAGACAAAAAATGATAGGGATGATGGAACGGTATACCGCACCCTGACTCGTGTACCAAAAGGGTTCACGTAATTGGACCAAAAGTGAAAGCAAAAATATCAATGTGTTATGACGTAATTTTGCAAGTTTTGCTATCAACTTTGTCGTGTGAGTTGTGACATGTCTTTTTTTTTTATTTAGAACATTTTGAATCTTGTGTTTGTTTGAGGTAATCCTCAATTTAGTTTAGAAGAGTAGTTATTTGGTATTTAGTTTAGTTCCTTACTATTATTTTCTTTTCTTATCATCAATTTAGTTAATGAAATATTATATATAGTTCGTGATTATATCAACAACTATATCGTATATTAAGAGTTAATAGTCAAAATCGTCCCTAAAAGATACTTCGATCTCCATTTTCGTTTTCGAAAGATAAAATTAATCAAATTCGTCCCCAAAAGATACCCTATTTGGCCACGTTCGTCCTTCCGTCATCTCCGTCGCTGAGTTGGCAAACGTCTACTAACGTGTGCCGTTAACTGCTGGTGCACGAAATTGTGATTACACTTTTCACAACTCCGCACAACTAACCAGCAAGTGCACTGGGTCGTCCAAGTAATACCTTACGTAAGTAAGGGTCGATCCCATGGAAATTGTCGGCTTGAAGCAAGCTATGGTTATTTCGTAAATCTTAGTCAGGAGATTAATAATAAGAGTGATTGTATTTATGAAAAATAAATAACATGAAATAAATAGTACTTGTGATTCAGTAATGAGAAACAGACTGAGGTTCCGGAGATGCTCTATCATCTGAATCTCTGCTTTCCTACTGTCTTCTTCTCCAAACACGCATGACTTCCTTCAATGGCAAGCTGTATGATCCTCTCGGATGAAAAATACCAGGTACGATCTCTGCACGGCTAATCAACTATCGGATTGCTCGTCTCGGATGAAAAATACCATGTACAGCTACCGCACGGCTAATCATTTGTCGGTTCCCACTAGCGTCGGAATAGGACACTTGTCCTTTTGCACACTGTCACTGCGCCCAACATTCGCAGGTTTAAAGCTCGTCACAGTCATCCCCTCCCAGATCCTACTCGGAATACCACAGACAAGGTTTAGACTTTTCGGATCCCAGGAATGCTGCCAATTTGGTTCTAGCCTATACCACGAAGGTTCTAACCTCCGGACTCGGTCCGTGGATCAGAAACCCAAGAGATACGCACTCAAGCTGTCGCCCAATGATTATATTGAGCTCAGATAGAATGGAGTGGTTGTCAGGCACGCGTTCATAGGGTTGAGGATAATGATGAGTGTCACAGATCATCATGTTCTCCATATTGAAGTACGAGTGAGTATCTTAGAATAGAATCAAGCGTGATTGAATAGAAAACAGTAGTAATTGCATTAATCCATTAAAACACAGCAGAGCTCCGCACCCCCACCTATGGGGTTTAGAGACTCATGCCGTAGAAGATACAATGTCAAATGTGTAAAAAATGTCATGAGGTACAAAATGAATCTCTAAAAGTAGTTTTTATACTAAGCTAATAACTTAGGTTTACAAAAAATGAATAACTAAGTGCAGATAGTGCAGAATTCTACTTCTCGGACCCACTTGGTATGTGCCTGGGCTGAGCTTTCAAGCTTTCACGTTCATATGCCCAAAGTTGGCGTTAAACGCCACACTGAGTGCCAGAATGGGCGTTTAATGCCGAAAAAGGTGCCAGTTCTGGCGTTTTACGCCAGAAAGTTTTAGGCTGACTTTGGACACCAGTTTGGGCATCAAATCTCGGGCAAAGTATGGACTATTATATATTGATGGAAAGTCCAGGATGTCTACTTTCCAACGCAATTGAGAGCACGCCAATTGAGCTTCTATAGCTCCAGAAAATTCACTTCGAGTGCAGGAGGGTCAGAATCCAACAGCATCTGCAGTCCTTTTTCAGCCTCTGAATCAGATTTTTGCTCAGGTCCCTCAATTTCAGTCAGAAAATACCTAAAATTACAGAAAAATACACAAACTCATAGTAAAGTCCAGAAATGTGATTTTTTGAATAAAAACTAATAAAAATATAATAAAAAGTAAATAAAACATACTAAAAACTATGTAAAAACAATGCCAAAAAGGGTATAAATTATCCGCTCATCACAACACCAAACTTAAATTGTTGCTTGTCCCCAAGAAACTAAAAACAAAATAGGATAAAAAGAAGAGAATGTACAATAAATTTCAAACATCAATGAAGCTCAGTTCCAATTAGATGAGCGGGACTTATAGCCTTTTTGCTTTTGAACAGTTTTGGCATCTCACTTTATCCTTTGAAGTTCAGAATGATTGGCATCTATAGGAACTCAGAATTCAGATAGTGTTATTGATTCTCCTAGTTCAGTATGTTGATTCTTGAATGCAATTACTTTATGAGTCTTGGCCGTGACCCTAAGCACTTTATTTTCCAGTATTACCACCGGATACATAAATGCCACAGACACATAACTGGGTGAACATTTTTAGATTGTGACTCAGCTTTGCTAGAGTCCCCAGTTAGAGGTGCTCAGAGCTCTTAAGCACACTCTTTTTTGCTTTGGACCACGACTTTAACCACTCAGTCTCAAGCTCTTTACTTGGACCTTCATGTCACAAGCACATGGTTAGGGACAACTTGATTTAGCCGCTTAGGCCAGGATTTTATTCCTTTGGGCCCTCCTATCCATTAATGCTCAAAGCCTTGGATCCTCTTTACCCTTGCCTTTTAGTTTAAAGGGTTATTGGCTTTTTTTGCTTGCTTTCTCTTTTTCTTTTTCTTTTTTCTTTTTTTTTTCCGCAAGTTTTGTATTCACTGCTTTTTCTTGCTTCAAGAATCAATTTTTTGATTTTTCAGATCATCAATAACATTTCTCCTTTTTTCATTATTCTTTCAAGAGCCAACAATTTTAACATTCATAAATAACAATATCAAAAATATGTATTGTTCAAGCATTCATCCAGAAAACAAAAAAGTATTGCCACCACATCAAAATAATTAGATTATTTTCAAGATATAATTCGAAATTCATGTACTTCTTTTTCTTTTTCAGAAAATATTTTTCATTTAAGAAAGGTGAAGGATTCATAGGACATTCATAGCTTTAAGACATAGACTCTAAAATTTATTGATCATGAAATAAAAATAAGACATAAAATAGACATAAAAGCAGACAAATAATAATAAAAGAGAGGAAATTAAAGACATAAAAATAAATGACTCTAATACTAATGCTTATGTGACTCTTAAAATAGGTTTCTAATAAAAAAAGTTATCACAGAGTTAGAACTCAACAACCTTTATTTTGAGAGATAGGTGCTCCTTCAATCTGTGGGATGTCTGGCTCTTCAAGGATCAGCTTTTGGCGTTTTAGTTCCTGTAACTCACGCCCTTGCTTCTCTTGTTCTCTGAGCAGTTTGCAGAGCATGTTGTTCTGATTCTGCTGCTCATCTTTGAGTTGATCCATAGATTCTTGCAGCTTGTTGACAGATGCTTCTAAGCGGGTCCAATAGTCAAATTGAGGAATTTCTGGGAGGTGCTCATGCGCCCTCCTCTTGATGAGGTTGTCTTCAACTTGAGGTCCATCCATTACCCTTTTGGTGATTGGGTGTTCAACTGGGATATACTCATCCACACCTATCTGTACTCCCGCATCTTTACATAACAGATTGATCAAGCTTGGGTAAGCCAATTTGGCTTCAGTGTATTCCTTGTTTGCAAATAAGTAAATTTCACAAGGAATTAGCTGATGAACCTCCACCTCTTTTTCCAGCATAATACAGTGAATCATCACTGTTCTTTTGACAGTGACTTCAGAGCGATTACTGGTGGGAAGTATAGATCGCCCAATGAAATTCAGCCAGCCCCTAGCAACTAGCTTGAGGTCTCCTCTCTTCAGTTGGTTTGGGACACCTTTTGAATTGGTTATCCACTTGGTTCCAGGGAGGCATATGTCCTCTAGAACTTAATCCAGCTTTTTATCTTTAGCCATTCTCCTATTAAAGGATTCTGGATCATCATGTAGTTGAGGAAGTTTGAGAACTTCTCTCACTTTGTCAAGATAGAATTAGATAATCTTCCTTCTGACCATGGTTCGAAAAGTATGGAAGGCAGTTCACTCCATTCTTTGCTTATCTATCAGCCACAGATTTGCATAGAATTCCTGAATCATGTTTCTTCCCACATTCATCTCAGGATTAGCTAGGATTTCCCAACCTCTGTTTCGAATCTGCTCTTGAATCTCCGGATATTCGTCTTCTTTCAGATCGAACTTGACTTCCGGGATCACTGATCTTCTGCACACAATTTTGAAGTAGTGATCTGCATGTTCTTTGGTGCAGAATCTCTCATGCATCCATTGTGGTTTTGGATTATTTTCTTTCTTGCCTCTTTGAGTTGTTTGTTTTCCTTTAGGGGCCATGATCTTGGTCAGTGATCACAGAAAATCACACCAAACTTAGAGGTTTTCTTGTCCTCAAGCAAAAGTAAAGAAAGAAGATGAATAGATGGGGAGAAGGATTCGAATCATGGAGGAAGGGGGATGGCCGAATGCATAAATAGAGGGGGGAGAGGGTATGGGTTCGAAAAAATTTGAAAAAGATATTATTGAAAGATACGATTGATACAAGATAAACATGATATGCAAAAGAGAAGATTGTTTTCAAAATTTAAGAGATATGAAGAAGATATGAGGAAGTTAAATCTGAATTTTTGTTTATGCATCTAAGAAATAAAAGATAATATGAATGAATTGAAAATATTTGAAAAGAAATTGGAAGGATAAATGAGTTTTTGAAAAAGATTTGAAAAGAATTTGAAGGAGAATTGAAAGGAATTTATAAGATTATGAATTTTTGTTAATGGAAGTTAGAAATTGAATGTTTGTAATATTTAGATGCAGAAAATTTTGAATTAAAACACGAAAATTCGAAAAAAATTGAATTGGAAACGAAATTACCTCTCCCCTAGCAGTTCTGGCGTTTAATGCCCAGCCAGATACCCTGGCTGGCGTTAAACGCCAGAAATCCTTTCTCACTGGGTGTTTTTCTGAACGCCCAGGATGCTGCTGTTTCTGGCGTTAAACGCCCAGAATGCTGCCCATTCTGGCGTTTAACGCCCAATTTGCCTCTTTACTGGCGTTTTGACGCCAGTGAGCTCTTTTTCTCTGTGATTCTTCTATTTTATGTTCTGAACCTTTATTTCCTTGACTTTTTCACTGATAAGCATTAACAAACATAATTAACAAAATTAAATAAACTTATATAATTTTTATAAACATCTAATAATGGCTAGGTTGCCTCCCAGTAAGTGCTTCTTTACTGTCTTTAGCTGGACTTTACTGAGCTTTTAATTTAGTCTCAACTTTGAGCATTCTTGATCAACATTGCCTTCAAGATAATGTTTGATTCTCTGTCCATTAAAAATGAACTTTTTGTCAGAATCAATATCTTGGAGCTCTACATAACCATATGGTGACACACTTGTAATCACATATGGTCCCCTCCACCGGGATTTCAACTTCCCAGGAAACAATCTGAGCCTAGAGTTAAATAGTAGGACCTTCTGTCCTGCCTCAAAGACTCTAGAAGACAGCCTTTTGTCATGCCATCTTTTTACTTTCTCTTTATAGATTTTAGCATTTTAGAAAGCATTGAGTCTGAACTCCTCTAGCTCATTCAACTGGAGTAATCTTTTCTCTCCAACTATCTTGGCATCAAGGTTTAGGAACCTGGTTGTCCAGTAGGCTTTGTGTTCTAGCTCCACTGGCAGATGACAGGCTTTGTCATACACAAGCTGGTATGGAGAGGTCCCTATAGGAATCTTGAATGCTATTATGTATGCCCACATAGCATCATCCAGACTTCTTGCCCAATCCTTTCTACGGGTACTTACAGTCCGTTCTAGGATTCGTTTTAGTTCTCTATTCGAGACTTCAGCCTGCCCATTTGTCTGTGGATGATATGGAGTTGCCACTTTGTGGTTAATTCCATATCGGACCAGAGCAGAGTTAAGCTGTTTATTGCAGAAATGAGTGCCTCCATCACTGATCAGTATCCTAGGGAGACCGAACCTGCTGAAGATATGCTTCTGGAGGAACTTCATTACTGTCTTAGTATCATTAGTGGGCATTGCAATTGCCTCCACCCATTTAGATACATAGTCTACTACCACCAGAATATAAGTGTTTGAGTATGATGGTGGAAAAGGCCCCATGAAGTCAATACCCCATACATCAAATAACTCAATCTCTAAGATCCCTTGTTAAGGCATGGCATAACCATGAGGCAGATTACCAGCTCTCTGGCAACTGTCACAGTTACATACAAACTCTCGGGAGTCTCTGTAGAGAGTAGGCCAGTAGAAGCCACATTGGAGAACCTTGGTGGCTGTTCGCTCACCTCCAAAGTGTCCACCATATTGTGATCCATGGCAATGCCATAGGATCTTCTGTGCCTCTTCTCTAGGCACACATCTGCGGATTACTCCGTCTGTACACCTCTTAAAGAGATATGGTTCATCCCACAAGTAGTACTTTGCATCAGAAATCAACTTTTTCATTTGTTGCTTACTGTACTCTTTGGGTATGAATCTCACAGCTTTATAGTTTGCAATGTCTGCAAACCATGGTAATTCCTAAATGGTAAAGAGTTGCTCATCCGGAAAGGTTTCAGAGATCTCAGTAGGAGGGAGGGACGCTCCTGCTACTAGTTCTATCCGGAACAGGTGATCTGCTACTTGGTTCTCTGTCCCTTTTCTGTCTCTTATTTCTATATCAAACTCTTGCAGAAGCAACACCCATCTAATGAGTCTGGGTTTTGAAATCCTGCTTTGTGACGAGGTATTTTAGAGCAGCATGGTCAGTGTACACAATCACTTTTGATCCCACTAAATAAGATCTAAACTTGTCAATGGCATAAACCACTGCAAGCAACTCTTTTTCTGTGGTTGTGTAATTCTTCTGTGCGTCATTCAAAACACGGTTAGCATAATAAATGACGTGCAGAAGCTTGTTATGCCTCTGTTCCAACACTGCACCAATGGCATGGTCACTAGCATCACACATTAGTTCAAATGGTAATGTCCAGTCTGGTGCAGAAATGACTGGTGCTGTGACCAACTTAGCTTTCAGAGTTTCAAACGCCTGCAGACACTTAGTGTCAAAGACAAATGGCGTGTCAGTAGCTAGCAGATTACTCAGAGGTTTTGCAATTTTTGAAAAATCCTTAATGAACCTCCTATAGAATCCTGCATGCCCCAGAAAGCTTCTGATTACCTTAACATTGGTAGGTGGTGGTAATTTTTCAATTACCTCTACTTTAGCTTGATCCACCTCTATTTCCTTGTTTGAAATTTTGTGCCCAAGGTTAATTCCTTCAGCCACCATAAAGTGACATTTTTCCCATTTTAAAACCAGGTTAGTCTCTTGGCACCTTTTTAAAACAAGTGCTAGATGGTCAAGACAGGAGCTAAATGAGTCTCCAAATACTGAGAAGTCATCCATGAAAACTTCCAGAAATTTCTCTACCATATTAGAGAAAATAGAGAGCATGCACCTCTAAAAGGTTGCAGGTGTATTGCACAGACCAAATGGCATCCTTCTATAGGCAAATACTCCAGATGGACATGTGAATGCTGTTTTCTCTTGGTCCTGAGGATCTACTGCAATTTGGTTGTAACCTGAATAGCCATCCAAAAAGCAGTAGTATTCATGGCCTGCTAGTCTCTCTAGCATCTGGTCTATGAATGGTAAAGGAAAATGATCCTTTCTGGTGGCTGTATTGAGCCTTCTGTAGTCAATACACATACGCC
Source organism: Arachis ipaensis (assembly GCF_000816755.2). Taxonomy (NCBI): domain Eukaryota; kingdom Viridiplantae; phylum Streptophyta; class Magnoliopsida; order Fabales; family Fabaceae; genus Arachis; species Arachis ipaensis. The sequence goes on along the minus strand of NC_029794.2, from coordinate 22,537,544 downwards.
ACCCTGTAACTGTTCTTGTAGGAACCAGTTCATTCTTTTCATTATGAACCACTGTCATGCCTCCCTTCTTGGGGACAACTTGGACAGGGCTCACCCAGGGGCTATCAGAAATAGGATAAATAATCCCAGCCTCTAGTAACTTAGTGACCTCTTTCTGCACCACCTCCTTCATGGCTGGATTCAGCCGCCTTTGTGGTTGAACCACTGGCTTAGCATCATCCTCCAATAGGATCTTGTGTATGCATCTAGCTGAACTGATGCCCTTAAGATCACTTATGGACCACCCAAGAGCTATCTTGTGTGTCCTTAGCACCTGAATTAGTGCTTTCTCTTTCTGTGGTTCTAAAGTAGAGCTTATGATCACAGGAAAAGTGTTATCTTCTCCCAGAAATGCATATTTCAGGGATGGTGGTAGTGGTTTGAGCTCGGGTTTAGGAGGTTTCTCCTCTTCCTGGGGAATTTTCAGAGGTTCTTCTGTTTTCTCTGGTTCTTCCAGATCAGGCTGAACATCTTTAAAAATGTCCTCTAGCTCTGATTCGAGAATCTCAGTCATATTGACCTCTTCTACCAGAGAGTCAACGATGTCAGCGCTCAGGAAGTCTTTTGGTGTGTCTGAATGCTGCATAGCTTTGACAGCATTCAACTTGAACTCATCCTCATTGACTCTCAGGGTTATCTCCCCTTTTTGGACGTCAATAAGGGTTCGTCCACTTGCTAGGAAAGGTCTTCCTAGAATAAAAGTTGCACTCTTGTGCTCCTCCATTTCTCGCACTACAAAGTCAGTAGAAAAGGCAAATGGCCCAACCTTGACAATCATGTCCTCAATTATGCCTGATGGGATTTTAATGGAGCCATCAGCAAGTTGGAGGCATATCCTGGTTGGTTTAACTTCATCAGTCAAACCAAGCTTTTTGATAGTGGATGCAGGTATTAGGTTGATGCTTGCCCCAAGATTACATAGAGCTGTCTTAGTACAAGTACTTTCTAATGTGCATGGTACCATAAAGCTTCTGGGATCCTTAAGCTTCTCTGGTAAGCTTTTCAGAATGACTGCACTGCATTTCTCAGTGAGGTAAACTTTTTCAGCTACCCTCCAATCCTTCTTATGACTTAAGATATCTTTCATGAACTTAGCATAAGAGGGTATTTGCTCCAGTGCCTCTGCAAACGGAATCTTTATTTCAAGAGTCCTGAGATAGTCTGCAAAGCAGGCAAATTGTTTATCCTGTTCCGCTTGGCGGAGTTTCTGAGGATAAGGCATTTTGGCTTTGTATTCTTCAACCTTAGTTGCTACAGGTTTATTTCCTACAGAAGTGGTTGGAGAAGCCTGCTTAGGGGGGTTGTTATCAGCACTTGCAGGTGTCTGATCCCTTATTGGCGTTTGAACGCCAGGATTGGGTGTTGCATGGGCGTTTAACGCCAGATTGCCACCCTTTTCTGGCGTTTGGACGCCAGAAGTGGCCATCCCTTGGGCGTTTAACGCCACTTTCTTACCCTTTTCTGGCGTTTGAACGCCAGAATTATTCCTCGCTGGGCTCTTACTGTCCTCAGAGGGATTTTGAACAGAGGGTTGGTCATCCTCTGTTATTTGTTCCTTTCTTGGCTTTTTGCTGCTTTGAATTGAGACATTCAATGTTTTCCCACTCCTTAATTGAACAGCTTGGCATTCTTCTATTATATGTTTAGATAGCTGCTGTCTTGTCTGATCCAATTGTGCTTCCATATTCTGGTTAGTATTTTTAGTGTCTTGGAGCATCTCTTTGAATTCTGCAAACTGTTTTGTTATAATGAGCAATTGCTGATTAAGTTCAGCAACTTGTTCTTGAGGACTAAGTTTAGTGGATACTGCATTAGCTTCTTCTTTCATGGAGGTCCCACTACTTAAGTATAGATATTGATTTCTAGCAACTGTATCAATGAGCTCTTGACCCTCTTCAATTGTCTTTCTCATATGTATAGATCCACCAGCTGAGTGGTCTAGAGATATTTGGTCTTTTTCTGTAAGACTATAGTAAAAGATATCCAACTGTACCCATTCTGAAAACATTTCAGAGGGGCATCTCCTTAGCATCCCTCTGTACCTCTCCCAAGCATCATAAAGGGATTCATTATCCTCTTGTTTAAAACCTTGGATGTCCAGCCTTAGCTGTGTCATCCTTTTTGGAGGGAAATATTGATTCAGAAATTTGTCTGATAACTGTTTCCATGTTTTTATGCTTGTTGTGGGTTGGTTGTTTAACCACCTCTTAGCTTTATCTTTTATAGCAAATGGAAACAGTAATAATTTGTAGACATCCTGATCTATTTCCTTATCACGTACTGTGTCAGCAATTTGTAAGAACTGTGCCAGAAACTCAGTAGGTTCTTCCTGTGGAAGACCAGAATACTGGAAATTTTGCTGCACCATGATAATGAGTTGAGGATTTAGCTCAAAACTGCTTGCTCTGATGGGAGGTATACAGATACTACTCCCATAGGAAGCATTAGTGGGGTTAGCATATGACCCCAGAGTCCTTCTGGACTGTTCATTTCCACTTAGGTCCATGATGGAGAAAGGGAGATGTTGTGGATTGTAAAATAGAAATAAAGTAAAAGAAAAATTAAAATATTTTTATTTTTATTTTTATTTTATTTAATTTAATGTTTTATTAGGTTATGATTTTAAAATTTGAAGATTGAAACTTTCTTAGCAAGGAAACACCAAACTTAAAATTTTTTTTAATCAAAATAATAAAATAGTACAAGTAATTCGAAAATTATGAATAAGAAAAAGATTTTGAAAAATTTTATAAAGGATTTTTGAAAAATAAAAAAAAAGAATTGAAAAAGATTTAAAAAGATAAATTTTAAAATTGAAATTCTAACTTGACTAACAAGAAACTACCAAATTTTAAAAATTTTGACTAAATCAATCTAGGTAATTCGAAAATAATGAGCAAATAAAGGAAAGGATATTTTTTTGAATTTTTGAATTTAACGAGGAAAGAGAAAAACAATAAAATAACACCAAACTTAGAATTTTTATATTAAAACAAAGAAAGTAAATAGGAAAACTTTGAATGTCAAGATGAACACCAAGAACACTTTGAAGATCAAGATGGACACCAAGAACAAATTTTAAAAATTTTTAAGAAAATAGAAACACAAAGGACACCAAACTTAAAAAATTTTTATATTTTGCACACTAATAATTCAAAAATGCACAAGAAAAATAAGAAAAGACACAAAACAAGAAAAACTAAAGATCAAACAAGGAAAATAAACAAGAACAACTTGGAAATCAAGGAAGAACAAAGAACATGTATTTTGAAAAATTGAAAGAAAAATAAAGGCATGCAATTGACACCAAACTTAAAACATGAAACTGAACTCAAAGAGAAGACTAAATTATGAAGTTATTGGTTTAAAAATTTTCGAAAAAAATTTAGAAAAAGAAAATAAGGATTTTAAAAATTTTAACAAAAACAATAATAAAAGACTCAATTTCAGTGACTCTAAACCAAAAAGATAAAATTTTCCTAATCTAAGCAACAAAATAAACCGTCAGTTGTCCAAACTCGAACAATCCCCGGCAACGGCGCCAAAAACTTGGTGCACGAAATTGTGATTATACTTTTCACAACTCCGTACAACTAACCAGCAAGTGCACTGGGTCGTCCAAGTAATACCTTACGTGAGTAAGGGTCGATCCCACGGAGATTGTTGGCTTGAAGCAAGCTATGGTTATTTTGTAAATCTTAGTCAAGAGATTAATAATAAGAGTGATTGTATTTATGAAAAATAAATAACATGAAATAAATAGTACTTGTGATTCAGAAATGAGAAACAGGCTGAGGTTCCGGAGATGCTCTATCGTCTGAATCTCTACTTTCCTACTGTCTTCTTCTCCAAACACGCATGGCTTCCTTCAATGGCAAGCTGTATGATCCTCTCGGATGAAAAATACCAGGTACGATCTCTGCACGGCTAATCAACTGTCAAATTGCTCGTCTCGGATAAAAATACCATGTATAGCTACCGCACGGCTAATCATCTGTCGGTTCCCACTAGCGTCGGAATAGGACCCTTGTCCTTTTACACACTGTCACTGCGCCCAACATTCGCAGGTTTGAAGCTCATCACAGTCATCCCCTCCCAGATCCTACTCGGAATACCACAGACAATGTTTAGACTTTCCGAATTCCAGGAATGCTGCCAATTTGGTTCTATCCTATACCACGAAGGTTCTAACCTCCGGACTCAGTCCGTGGATCAGAAACCCAAGAGATACGCACTCAAGCTGTCGCCCAATAACTACATTGAGCTCAGATAGAACGGAGTGGTTGTCAGGCACGCGTTCATAGGGTTGAGGATAATGATGAGTGTCACAGATCATGATGTTCTCCATATTGAAATACGAGTGAGTATCTTAGAATAGAATCAAGCGTGATTGAATAGAAAACAGTAGTAATTGCATTAATCCATTAAAACACAGCAGAGCTCCTCCCCCCCGCCTATGGGGTTTAGAGACTCATGCCGTAGAAGATACAATGTCAAATGTGTAAAAAATGTCATGAGGTACAAAATGAATCTCTAAAAGTAGTTTTTATACTAAGCTAATAACTTAGGTTTACAGAAAATGAATAACTAAGTGCAGATAGTGCAGAATTCCACTTCTGGGACCCAGTTAGTGTGTGCCTGGGCTGATCTTTCAAGATTTCACGTTCATATACCCAAAGTTGGCATTAAACGCCTCCCTGAGTGCCAGAATGGGCGTTTAACACCGAAAAAGGTGCCAGTTCTGGCGTTTTACACCAGAAAGTTTTAGGCTGACTTTCGACGCCAGTTTGGGCCATCAAATCTCAGAAAAAGTATAGATTATTATATATTTTTGGAAAGCCCAGGATGTCTACTTTCCAACACAATTGAGAGAGCGCCAATTGGGCTTCTGTAGCTCAAGAAATCCACTTCGAGTGCAAAAGGGTCAGAATCCAACAGCATCTGCAGTCCTTTTTCAGCCTCTGAATCAGATTTTTGCTCAGGTCCCTCAATTTCAGTCAGAAAATACCTGAAATTATAGAAAAATACACAAACTCATAGTAAAGTCCAGAAATGTGATTTTTTGAATAAAAACTAATAAAAATATAATAAAAAGTAAATAAAACATACTAAAAACTATGTAAAAACAATGCCAAAAAGGGTATAAATTATCCGCTCATCAACTGCCAACGTGGCAGACAACTAAAACGACGCCGTTTTGGTAGAAGGCTCTCCTAGCCTTGAAACGTCGTTGTTTAGTCTTCAGAAGAGAGATTCAAACGTTGCAAAGCCTGACCCCCGTCTCATATCAACCATCTCTCTCTGTTTCACTCCAAAACGTATCGTCTCCCCCAAGGTATGCCCTAAGCCTTTGACCTAAGTTCTGAACTACCCCATCAACAATCGTTAGTGCTGGTTGACGATTAAAATAGAGAAGTTGTCACTATTGAATTCAGAGTTGATCTTATACTGGTGCAGCATTGATAGTGAAAGAAGGCATTGAGACGGTGATAGGTAAGGATGTAACTTTTTTCATGATTTTTGACTTATTCTGTGGTGTGATGTATTATTACTGTCGTGGTGTTAGTGTTCTTCTGATTTAAGGAAGGGTTTAGGGTGACCAAGGGTTTGTATAAATGTTCTTTTATCATTTTGGTGTATGAGATTGCATTCCTTTATCTGGCTCTGTGATGGGTTTTAGTAAGGGATGTTTAAATTTAGTGATGGTTCTGCTGCATGTTTATTTTGGGTTAATGGTTGATTGGTACAAACTGGGTATAGTAGCTGGTGACACATAGAGAGTAGTTGTTGCTGGTCTATTTTTTAATGGTGTTTTCGTGTTTGTTATTGTAGATAGAGGGTCCTCCCATGACGTTTATTTTTCACCATGACGGGTTGTTTAAAACGTGCGAGGATGGAGAGATGGTTTATGAACCTGATAATACAGAGGTATTGATGGGTGTTGAGGGAGACACACTTGATGTGTTTTTTGTAAGGGGTTACTATAAGGAGTTGGGATATATTGAAGCTGGAAACTGTTGGTGGAAAGTTCCTGGAGTTTCCATTGCATCCGGATTGAAGAAGTTGGTGACAGATGCCTACTTGCTTGAAATGTGCAAGGATTGTAGGAGGAACCAACATTTGATCAACCTATACTTTGAGGATTGCATCTCATAGCCATGTGTAGTGGACAACATGGGGGAAGATGTAGTTCTTCTGGAAGCAGGAAGTAGCAAGAAGAAGAAGTCCATTTCCCAGGCCAAGTAACACCATTCCCAACCTGTCAAGACTCCCACTACAATGCACCCTCAGCCCAAAAAACCAACCTCTCAGCCCACTAAAGCAGCCTCACAGGCTAGTAAGCCCAATTCTCAGCCCACTAACGCAGCCTCACAGCCTAGTAAGCCCAATAAGCCTAATCTCATACCAAACTAGCATATAAGCCCATTAAAACTACCTCTCAGCCCATAAAGACTCCCTTGCAGTCCACAAAACTCCACCCTCAGCCAACCAAAACCAACCTTCAGGGGAAGACAGTCCCACCTCATTCCAATGCCAAAAAAGCGTATAAATTATCCGCTCATCAGCCAGCCAGGCTTCAACATGCTTCATGAAACACTAGAATTCATTCTTAAAAATTTTGAAGAAAAATATATTTTTTAAAACATTTATTTTAAAATATATTTTTATTTTTTTCGAAAACAGATGAGAAGTTTTTGAAAGATTTTTGAAAAATTTTTGAAAACAAAACAAAAAGAAGATTACCTAATCTGAGCAACAAGATGAACCGTCAGTTGTCCAAACTCGAACAATCCCCGGCAACGGCGCCAAAAACTTGGTGCACGAAATTGTGATCTCTGGTAATGGCTCTAAAAACTTGGTGCTCTAATCTCAATTCATAATTTGTCACAACTTCGATACAACTAACCAGCAAGTGCACTGGGTCGTCCAAGTAATAAACCTTCCGTGAGTAAGGGTCGATCCCACGGAGATTGTTGGTATGAAGCAAGCTATGGTCACCTTGTAAATCTCAGTCAGGCGGATATAACATAGTTATGGAGTTTTCGAAAATAAATAATAAACTAAGGATAGAAACACTTATGTAATTCATTGGTGAGAATTTCAAATAAGCATGTAGAGATGCTTTCGTTCCTCTGAATCTCTGCTTTCCCACTGTCTTCATCCAATCAGTCTTACTCCTTTCCATGGCTGGCTTTATGCAAGGGCATCACCGTTGTCAATGGTTACATCCCCTCCTCTTATGAAAATGGTCCAAATGCTCTGTCACAGCACGGCTAATCATCTGAGGTTCCCGATCATGCTGGAATAGGATTCACCCTCCTTTTGCGTCTGTCACTACGCCCAGCAATCGCGAGTTTGAAGCTCGTCACAGTCATTCAATCCCAGAATCCTACTCGGAATACCAGAGACAAGGTTTAGAATTTCCGGATTCTCATGTATGCCGCCATCAATCTAGCTTATACCACAAAGATTCTGATTAAGAGATCCAAGAGATAATCATTCAATCGAAGGTAGAACGGAAGTGGTTGTCAGGCACGCGTTCATGGGGAATGATGATGATTGTCACGTTCATCACATTCAGGTTGAAGTGCGAATGAATATCTTAGAAGCGGAATAAGTTGAATTTGAATAGAAAAACAGTAGTACTTTGCATTAATCTTTGAGGAACAGCAGAGCTCCACACCTTAATCTATGGAGTGTAGAAACTCTACCGTTAAAAATACATAAGTGATAGGTCCAGGCATGGCTGAGAGGCCAGCCTCCATGATCTAAGAACCAGGCATCCAAAGATGTTCAAAGATACAATCCCGGATTCAAAAGATGTCTAATACAGTAGTAAAAAGTCCTATTTATAATAAACTAGTTACTAGGGTTTACAGAAGTAAGTAATTGATGCATAAATCCACTTCCGGGGCCCACTTGGTGTGTTCTTGGGCTGAGCTTGAATTCTACACGTGGAGAGGTCATTCTTGGAGTTGAACGCCACATTTTGTGCCATTTTGAGCGTTGAACTCCACTTTGCAACTTGTTTCTTGCGCTGGACGCCAGAATTGGGCAGAGATCTGGCGTTGAACGCCAGTTTGCGTCATCTAAACTTGGGCAAAGTATGGACTATTATATATTGCTGGAAAGCCCTGGATGTCTACTTTCCAACGCAATTGGAAGTTGGAAGTTATGAAACATAGCTCCAATTAAATGAGCGGGACTTATAGCTTTTTGCCTCTTGAATAGTTTTGGCATCTCACTTTATCCATTGAAATTCAGAATGATTGGCTTCTATAGGAACTCAGAGTTCAGATGGTGTTATTGATTCTCCTAATTTAGTATGATGATTCTTGAACATAGCTATTTTATGAGTCTTGACCGTGGCCCTAAGCACTTTGTTTTCCAGTATTACCACCGGATACATAAATGCCACAGACACATAATTGGGTGAACCTTTTCAGATTGTGACTCAGCTTTGCTAAAGTCCCCAATTAGAGGTGTCCAGGGTTCTTAAGCACACTCTTCTTTTGCTTTGGACCTTGACTTTAACCACTCAGTCTCAAGTTTTCACTTGACACCTTCACGCCACAAGCACATGGCTAGGGACAGCTTGGTTTAGCCGCTTAGGCCAGAATTTTATTCCTTTGGGCCCTCCTATCCACTGATGCTCAAAGCCTTGGGATCCTTTTTATTGCCCTTGCCTTTTGGTTTTAAGGGTTATTGGCTTTTTGTTCTTGCCTCTTGGTTTTAAGGGCTTTTGGATTTTTCTGCTTGCTTTTTCTTTTTTCTTTCTATTTTTTTTTTCGCCTATTTTTTTTTCTCTGCAAGCTTTGTTCTTTGCTACTTTTTCTTGCTTCAAGAATCATTTTCATAATTTTTCAGATTATCAAATAACATGTCTCCTTGTCATCATTCTTTCAAGAGCCAACATATTTAACATTCTTAAACAACAACTTCAAAAGACATATGCACTATTCAAGCATACATTCAGAAAACAAGAAGCATTGTCACCACATCAATCATAATTAAACTAAGTTCAAGGATAAATTCGAAACTCATGTACTTCTTGTTCTTTTGAATTAAAACATTTTTCATTTAAGAGAGGTAACGGATTCATAGGACGTTCATAACTTTAAGACAAAGTTACTAACTACTAATGATCATGTAATGAAGACACAAACATAGATAAGCACTTAACATAGAGAAAACGAAAAACAGAGAATGTAAGAACAAGGAATGAGTCCACCTTAGTGATGGTGACGTTTCCTTCTTGAGGAACCAATGATGTCCTTGAGCTCTTCTATGTCTCTTCCTTGTCTTTGTTGCTCCTCCCTCATTGCTTTTTGATCTTCTCTAATTTCATGAAGGATGATGGAGTGCTCTTGATGTTCCACCCTTAATTGTCCCATGTTGGAACTTAATTCTCCTAGGGAGGTGTTGATTTGCTCCCAACAATTCTATGGAGGAAAGTGAATCCCTTGAGGTATCTCCGGGATCTCATGGTGATGAGCTTCCTGCACCTCTTGAGCTCCATGAATGGGCTCTCTTGCTTGCTCCATCTTTTTCTTAGTGATGGGCTTCTCTTCCTCAATGTGAATGTCTCCTTCTATGAAAACTCCAGCTGAGTAACATAGATGGCAAATAAGATGAGGAAAAGCTAGCCTTGCCCCAGGGGAGGGCATTTCGGCTATTTTGTAGAGTTCAAGGGAGATGACTTCATGAACTTCTACTTCCTCTCCAATCAAGATGCTATGGATCATGATGGCCCGATCCACAGTAACTTCAGATCGGTTGCTAGTGGGGATGATGGAGCGTTGGATGAAATCCAACCATCCTCTAGCCACAGGTTTGAGGTCCAGTCTTTTTAGTTGAACCGGCTTGCCTTTGGAGTCAATCTTCCATTGAGCTCCTTCCACACATATGTCCATGAGGACTTGGTCCAACCTTTGATTAAAGTTGACCCTTCTAGTGTAGGGGCGTTCATCTCCTTGCATCATAGGCAAGTTAAACGCCAACCTCACATTCTCCGGGCTAAAATCTAAGTATTTCCCCCGAACCATTGTAACATAATTCTTTGGATTCGGGTTCTTACTTTGATCATGGTTCCTAGTGATCCATGCATTGGCATAGAACTCTTGAACCATTAGGATGCCGACTTGTTGGATGGGGTTTGTTAGGACTTCCCAACCTCTTCTTTGGATTTCATGTCGGATCTCCGAATACTCATTTCTTTTGAGCTTGAAAGGGACCTCGGGGATCACGTTCTTCTTGGCCACAACATCATAGAAGTGGTCTTGATGGGCTTTGGAGATGAATCTTTCCATCTCCCATGACTCAGAGGTGGAAGCTTTTGTCTTCCCTTTCCCTTTTCTAGAGGATTCTCCGGTCTTAGGTGCCATCAATGGTAATGGAAAAACAAAAAGCTTATGCTTTTACCACACCAAACTTAGAATTTTCCTCGCCCTCGAGCAAGAAAAGAAAGAATAGATGAAGAAGAAGAAGAAAATATGGAGGAGAGGGGGGGTGGTGTATTCGGCCAAGAAGAGAAGAGAGGGTTGTGTTGTGTGAAAATGAGGAAGAATAGAGGGCTATATAGAGGGAAAGGAGGGGGGTAAGGTTTCGGCCATATAGGGTGGGTTTGGGTGGGAAATTGATTTTGAATTTTGAAGGTAGGTGGAGTTTATGAGGTAGGTTTATGGGGAAGAGTGGATGGATGTGAGTGGTGAAGAGGTGATGGGAAAGAGAGATTAAGGTGATTGGTGAAGGGTTTTGGGGAAGAGTGTTTATGGGATTGTGTGAAAGAGGGGTGAGAAGAAGTAAGTGGAGGTAGGTGGGGATCCTGTGGGGTCCACAGATCCTGAGGTGCTTAAGGATTTACAACCTTGCACCAAATTAGGCATGTAAAATGCCTTTGCACACAACTCTTGGCGTTCAGCGCCAGATTGGTGCTTGTTCGGGGCGTTCAGCGCCAGCTCTTCTCCAGGGTGTATTTCTGGCATTCAAACGCCCAGATGCTACCCATTTCTGGCGTTCAGCGCCAGAACCATGCTCTGTTCTGGCGTTGAACGCCCAGAACATGCTTCTTACTGGCGTTTAAACGCCAGTAAGGTCTTCCTCCAGGGTGTGATTTTTCTTCTGCTATTTTTTATTCCGTTTTCAATTTTTATATTTATTTTGTGACTCCACATGATCATGAACCTAATAAAACATGAAAAACAATGAAAATTAGATAAATAAACATTGGGTTGCCTCCCAACAAGCGCTTCTTTAATGTCAATAGCTTGACAGTGGGCTCTCATGGAGCCTCACAGATGTGCAGAGCTTTGTTAAGACCTCCCAACACAACTTACAGTGGCCTTAGATAGATCAGAGACTAAGTTTGCTAAATTAGAGGTATTTTGTTCAGAATTCTCTGTCTGTTGCTGAGTGGATGATGAAAAAGGCTTGCTATTGCTAAACCTGTTTCTTCCACCATTATTAAAGCCTTGTTGAGGCTTTTGTTGATCCTTCCGAGAGATTTGGATGATTTCTCCATGATGGATTATAGGTGTTTCCATAAGGTTCACCTAAGTAATTCACCTCTGCTATTGCAGCAGCTTTTGAGGAGGAAAGAACCTGGCTAAGAAAGTCGTGACCAGCTTATCCCAAGAGTTCAGGCTATCCTTAGGTTGAGAGTCCAACCATACTCTAGCTCTGTCTCTTACAGCAAAAGGGAAAAGCATGAGCCTGTAGACTTCAGGATCTACTCCATTATTCTTAACAGTATCACATATCTGCAAGAATTCAGTTAAGAACTGAAAAGGATCTTCAGATGGAAGTCCATGAAATTTGCAGTTCTGCTGCATCAGAGAAACTAATTGAGGTTTCAGCTTAAAATTGTTTGCTCCAATGGCAGGAATGGAGATGCTTCTTTCATGTAAATTGGAATTAGGTGCAGTAAAGTCACCAAGCATTCTCCTTGCATTATTGTTGTTTGGTTCGGCTGCCATCTCCTTTACTTGTTCGAAATTTTCAATAAGGTTGTCTCTGGATTGTTGTAATTTAGCTTCTCTTAGTTTCCTCTTCAGAGTCCTTTCAGGTTCTGGATCAGCTTCAACAAGAATTCCTTTTTCCTTGTTCCTGCTCATAAGAAGGAGAAGAGAACAAGAAAAGAAGAGGAATCCTCTATGTCATAGTAAAGTGTTTCCTTATTAGTAGAAGAAGAAAAGGAATAGGGGTGAAGAAGAATGAAGAATCTAAACACAAGGGTAAGGATAGGAGCAGTGATGTGAGATGAAGAGAAGTGTTAGTAGATGAATAAATAATTAGAAGGAGATGAGGGAGAAGAATTTTCGAAAATTATTTTGAAAAAGGGTTAGTGATTTTCGAAAATAGTTTTTGAAAAAGGTTAGTAGTTTTCGAAAATTAAAATCAAAAATTAAAATAATTAGTTAATTAAAAAGAAATTTTGAAAAGGGGGGAAGATATTTTCGAAAATTAGAGAGAGAGGGAGTTAGTTAGGTAGTTTTGAAAGAGATAAGAAACAAACAAAAATTAGTTAGTTAGTTGAAACAAATTTGAAAATCAATTTTGAAAAGATAAGAAGATAAGAAGTTAGAGAAGATATTTTAAAATCAAATTTTGAAAAAGATAAGATAAGAAGATATTTTTGAAAAGATATGATTGAAATTAGTTTTTGAAAAAGATTTGATTTTTAAAATCACAATTAATGACTTGATTCACAAGAAATCACAAGATATGATTCTAGAACTCAAAGTTTGAATCTTTCTTAACAAGCAAGTAACAAACTTGAAATTTTTGAATCAAAACATTAATTGTTATTGTTATTTTCGAAAATTTGATATAAAAATAAGAAAAAGATTTTTGAAAAATATTTTTAAAATTTTCGAAAATAACTGAGAAAAATGGAAAAGATTTGATTTTTGAAAAAGATTTTGAAAAAGATAAGATTTTTAAATTGAAAATTTGATTTGACTCATAAAAACAGCTAGATTTTAAAAATTTTTGAAAAAGTCAAATCTAATTTTCGAAATTTTAAGAGAGAAAAAGGGAAAGATTTTTTTTTTGAATTTTTAATGATGAGAGAGAAAAAAACATGAAAATGATGCAATGCATGAAAATTTTGGATCAAAACAATGAATGCATGCAAGAATGCTATGAATGTCAAGATGAACACCAAGAACACTATGAATGTCAAGATGAACATCAAGAACTTATTTTTGAAAATTTTTATATGCAAAGAAAACATGCAAGACACCAAACTTAGAAATCTTTCATGTTTAGACTCTAAGAATTCAAGAATGCATATGAAAAACAAGAAAAGACACAAAACATGAAAATGTAAAGATCAAACAAGAAGACTTACCAAGAACAACTTAAAGATCATGAAGAACACTATGAATGCATGAATTTTCGAAAAAATGCAAGATGAACATGCAATTGACACCAAACTTATAATATGACTCAAACAAGAAACATGAAATATTTTTTATTTTTATGATTTTATGATTTTTTTTGTATTTTCTTTTAAATTTTTTTCGAAAATCATTTTGAAAAAGAAAAATAAGGATTCCAAAATTTTTAATATGAATGCCAGGAATCTTATGCTCTTTAGTCTAAAGCTCCAATCAAAGGGTCAGGCATGGCTTAATAGCCAGCCAAGCTTTAGTATGTAACTCAGACATGACATGCCTAACATGCCCTACCCAGAAGGATTAGACATGGCTTTACAGCCAGTGGTGCGCAGAAATTGTGATTACACTTTAATTATGTAAAATTCATCGCTCTTTCTTTCCCTGGTAATGGCACCAAAAACATGATGCCAATACCATGGTTCACAACTTCGCACAACTAACCAGCAAGTGCACTGGGTCGTCCAAGTAATACCTTACGTGAGTAAGGGTCGAATCCCACGGAGATTGTTGGTATGAAGCAAGCTATGGTCACCTTGTA
>NC_029794.2:22512137-22522934 GCF_000816755.2 Arachis ipaensis | reverse complement strand
AAATAAGATGAATTGAATAGAAAACAGTAGTACTTTGCATCAATCTTTGAGGAACAGCAGAGCTCTACACCTTAATCTATGGAGTGTAGAAATTCTACCGTTGAAAATACATAAGTGAAAGGTCCAGGCATGGCCGAATGGCCAGCCCCTCTAAAACGTGATCACAGGATCAGAATACAATCCAGGATGACTAATACAATAGTAAAAGGTCCTATTTATAATAAACTAGCTACTAGGGTTTACAGAAGTAAGTAATTGATGCATAAATCCACTTTTGGGGCCCACTTTTTGTGTGCTTGGGCTGAGCTTTAACTTTCTAGGTGCAGAGGCCATTTGTGGAGTTGAACGCCAGGTTTTGATCCATTTCTGGCGTTCAACTCTGGTTTTTGATCCATTTCTGGCGCTGAACTCCAGAATTGGGCAGAGAGCTGGCGTTGAACGCCATTTTGCGTCGTCTAAACTTGGCCAAAGTATGGACTATTATATATTGCTGGAAAGCCCTGGATGTCTACTTTCCAACGCAATTGGAAGTACGCCATTTCGAGTTTTGTAGCTCCAGAAAATCCACTTTGAGTGCAGGGAGGTCAGAATCCAACAGCATCAACAGTCCTTCTTCAACCTCTGAATCTGATTTTTGCTCAAGTCCCTCAATTTCAGTCAGAAAATACCTGAAATCACAGAAAAATACACAAATTCATAGTAAAGTCCAGAAATGTGAATTAACATAAAAACTAATGAAAACATCCCTAAAAGTAACTAGATCCTACTAAAAACATACTAAAAACAATGCCAAAAAGCGTATAAATTATCCGCTCATCAGCCAGCCAGGCTTCAACATGCTTCATGAAACACTAGAATTCATTCTTAAAAATTTTGAAGAAAAATATATTTTTTAAAACATTTATTTTAAAATATTTTTTTATTTTTTTCGAAAACAGATGAGAAGTTTTTGAAAGATTTTTGAAAAATTTTTGAAAACAAAACAAAAAGAAGATTACCTAATCTGAGCAACAAGATAAACCGTCAGTTGTCCAAACTCGAACAATCCCCGGCAACGGCGCCAAAAACTTGGTGCATGAAATTGTGATCTCTGGTAATGGCTCCAAAAACTTGGTGCTCTAATCTCAATTCATAATTTGTCACAACTTCGATACAACTAACCAGCAAGTGCACTGGGTCGTCCAAGTAATAAACCTTACGTGAGTAAGGGTCGATCCCACGGAGATTGTTGGTATGAAGCAAGCTATGGTCACCTTGTAAATCTCAGTCAGGCGGATATAAAATAGTTATGGAGTTTTCAAAAATAAATAATAAACTAAGGATAGAAACACTTATGTAATTCATTGGTGAGAATTTCAGATAAGCATGTAGAGATGCTTTCGTTCCTCTGAATCTCTGCTTTCCCGATGTCTTCATCCAATCAGTCTTACTCCTTTTCATGGCTGGCTTTATGCAAGGGCATCACCGTTGTCAATGGTTACATCCCCTCCTCTTGTGAAAATGGTCCAAATGCTCTGTCACAGTACGGCTAATCATCTGAGGTTCCCGATCATGCTGGAATAGGATTCACCCTCCTTTTGCGTCTGTCACTACGCCCAGCAATCGCGAGCTTGGAGCTCGTCACAGTCATTCAATCCCAAAATCCTACTCGGAATACCAGAGACAAGGTTTAGACTTTCCGGATTCTCATGAATGCCGCCATCAATCTAGCTTATACCACAAAGATTCTGATTAAGAGATCCAAGAGATAATCATTCAATCGAAGGTAGAACGGAAGTGGTTGTCAGGCACGCGTTCATGGGGAATGATGATGATTGTCACGTTCATCACATTCAGGTTGAAGTGTGAATGAATATCTTAGAAGCAGAATAAGTTGAATTTGAATAGAAAAATAGTAGTACTTTGCATTAATCTTTGAGGAACAGCAGAGCTCCACACCTTAATCTATGGAATGTAGAAACTCTACCATTAAAAATACATAAGTGATAGGTCCAGGCATGGCTGAGAGGCCAGCCCCCATGATCTAAGAACCAGGCATCCAAAGATGTTCAAAGATACAATCCCGGATTCAAAAGATGTCTAATACAGTAGTAAAAAGTCCTATTTATAATAAACTAGTTACTAGGGTTTACAGAAGTAAGTAATTGATGCATAAATCCACTTCCGGGGCCCACTTGGTGTGTGCTTGGGCTGAGCTTGAAGTCTACACGTGGAGAGGTCATTCTTGGAGTTGAACGCCACCTTTTGTGCCATTTTGAGCGTTGAACTCCACTTTACAACTTGTTTCTGGCGCTGGACGCCAGAATTGGGCAGAGAACTGGTGTTGAACGCCAGTTTGCGTCATTTAAACTTGGGCAAAGTATGGACTATTATATATTTCTGGAAAGCCCTGGATGTCTACTTTCCAACGCAATTAGAAGCGCGCCATTATGAGTTCTGTAGCTCCAGAAAATCCACTTTGAGTGCAGGGAGGTCAGAATCCAACAGCATCAGTAGTCCTTCTTCAACCTCTGAATCTGATTTTTGCTCAAGTCCCTCAATTTCAGCCAGAGAATACCTAAAATCACAGAAAAATACACAAACTCATAGTAAAGTACAGAAATGTAAATTTAACATAAAAACTAATGAAAACATCCCTAAAAGTAACTAGATTCTACTAAAAACATACTAAAAATAATGTCAAAAAGCGTATAAATTATTCGCTCATCAGGTGTATAATTGGTTTGTAAGAAAATGTAATGTGTACCTCAATAGCACATGTATCACTAGGGCTCTAAAAGAAGCTAGAAAAGTTGTGGAGGATGATGAGATAGCACAGTATGGGTTGGTGTGGGATTATGAAAATGAATTACTTACTAGCAATCCAGGATCCAGAGTACAAGTTGGTGTCATCCCCATGCCTGAGAGTCCTCCTCTATTTGATCGGTTCTATGTCTGTCTGTCTTGATGCTTGCAAGAGGGGGTTTAAGGTAGTTTGTAGACTCTTAATTGGACTAGATGGAGCGTTTCTTAAGACATTACATGGAGGACAAATACTTACTGCTTGCGGACAAGATGCTAACAATCACATCTTTGTGATTGCTTATGCGATTGTCAATGTGGAAAACAAGGATAATTGGCAATGATTTCTAGAGCTCCTTCACAATGATCTTGGAGACTACAGAGAGAACAAATGGTGTTTCATTTCAGACATGTAGAAGGTAAGAATGTAATTGATTTACGATAACATGTTTCAAGGACTAAAATGATTTAATGAATATTATATAAGGACTAATTTCTGTGGCTGTTTCTGCTGAGACCATTAAAGGGACAAGTTCTGGAACTACTAAAAGGCTGGCCAACTTCATGAATTTTGTGCCTACTCCAGGCTTCAAGGCTCTAAGGAATAATGATTAAAAAGTTTGATTTGTTAGGAATGTGTTGTGGTTGACTCTTTTTTTGTATGGGACAACATTCTGTTTCTTGTTTTTTGTATGGTATTTAAGTCTAAAGACAATGTGTTGTGGTGACATGAGAACCTTATAACTTTTTTGTGGTATTTATCTGTTAAGACAATGTGACAATTAGTCTTCAATGACAAGTTATTACTAAGATTACTTACTTTGATGCTTATTTTGTTTATGGCTTAAAATAATTCATATGAACAGCGACAGAAAATTGTTTGCCAAATTTGATAAATTTATAACAATTAACAGGGAATTGTTTCCAACTTCAAATAACTACTCCCATTCAAGCCATGCAATTCAATACACCATTACATGTTCACAGAGCATAACTGGGTTTATTTAGAAGTACATAACAAACAATAGAGTATCACAACTACTCCAAACATCAAAATTATTAGCAGTTTCAAATCTCTAACTTCAACTTCTAAACTGCCCAATTTCCATGCCACCTTCACCCTCCATTCATCATAGTCACTTTCAACCTCCATATCAGTTCCTGCATCTTTCTTTGTACCACATACATCCACTACTTGATAGTCATCATCATCAACCCACTTAAAATAATTGTAGTGACTGCCCTTCTGTAATTTCAGAAAGGAGTAAACAAAAAAAAAACAAAGAACACCCAACAACACAGAACAAGATGAAAAACATTTAACTTCTTTCAATATCACTCACCCGGTACCTTGGACATGCACGGAATAATCTATTCGGATTCTCTGCTGTCCCATATTTTTTAATCACAATCTTCAGCCCACAGAAACATGATCCGTCATGAGTATTCAACCTCCTCCTTCACATCGAAGCGCTAGAACCATGACTGTCATGCGATGCATGCGACAAACCACCACCACAACCCCCATTTTCTATCTCCATCCAGGCAGCAAACCAAGGATTACAGCTCCTACTGAGGTCTATCGCCACCGAAAGTGTTCATGGGGTTGTATTTATTGTTGAATTTGGGATTAGGATTTATCCACTCAAGGACTAATTTGACTTCTAAAGCAAGACTTATCTTGTCAGCAACAACATGGTACAGCTTGGCATTTGCTACGTTGGCAGTTAACAGCACATGTCAGCGGATGTTTGCCAACTCAGCGACGGAGATGACAGAAGGACAAACGTGACCAAGTAGGGTATCTTTAGGGGACGGATTTGATTAATTTTATCTTTTAGGGAAGATTTTGACTATTAACTCCGTATATTAACTAGGACTCAATTTGGTATTTTTATCTCCCATCAGATATCATCTTGAGATGGAAAAAAGAAATTGTGAGACAGACATTCAAGTTGTCTTTGTTATTTAATATTTAATAGTATATTAGATACAAAATATAAAAATGGTAAAATATCATCTTTTATCTTTTTTCTCCGTCACATCACACCACCAAACTCCCTTAGTCTTCATTTATGGAGTTAATACTCAAAATGACTCCTAAAATTTGACTCCTGACTCAATTTAACCCTTAAAATTTCAATTGACTCTAATTGTACCCTGAAATTTTGGCCTGTATCTCAATTTAGCCTTTCCGTCATTTTCCATCATCGAAAAGCTTATCTAACAATTTTGGTTGATACCTAGCACCAAAGCAGTTAGATGATGTGGAAAAATATTTGAAAGCATCAATTTAACCCCTAAAAATTTCAAATAAAACCTAGCAACCCCAATTTCTCTAAATTGCAAGAGTCTCTCCAAGAGTTGAGAAGGATGTTGGGGAGCAACAGTCAAAGTTCAAGTAGCTCTAGTAGAGCTCATTCGTATGGTGATTGGGTTAAGAACACATACCGTGACAGAGGTGGGAAGGTTCTCCATTGGTGTGGTTCTGGGTTGCGTCCTATTCTTCGATGGTTTGGGAGCTCTTTGATTCCTCTTCCTCTGAATTTTCTGTCACTAGAGACCACCGCACCTTGGTAGGGGGTATAACAATCCAATTCGTTACCGGTTCCAAGAACTCCACATCGCCCCCTACCCCAAGACCACACATTATATCCATCCCGCACAACAATAACAGCATGTGCAGCTCCACATGCAACTTGAACCGGATCTGGAAACTTAGGTTGGTATGAAACACACAGTTTACGCAAGGGTGAGAGGGCATCACTTGAATCTGATGAACCACAACCAACATCAGGGCATAAGCCAAGACCCTTCTCCATTCCCCATGACAACACATCCCCTGATGAGGAAACCACACTTGTATAAAACAAGCCGCAATCGATACCAATAAGAGATATATCTTGCGGCAAGTCTTGAACAGGGGTAGGAAATAATGCGCTTTGGGTTGTTCCATGCCCGAGTTGGCCATTATCCCCAAGGCCAAAAGTCCAGTACTTGCTTTCTAACTCGGTAGATTTCTTTTTGCGAGTGAGCAAGGCAGTGTGAGCAGCATCACATGCTATGTCATAAATTGTCCAAGGGGACTCCTCATCAAATGTTTTCACAACTTCTGGATGTGCCATGTTCTCCCTATTCCCCAATCCTAACTGGCCATGGTTGTTAAAACCGTAAGAGTAGCAAACCAAATCTTCACCATTGTTTGATTCTTCGGTACTAACCAATGCTACAATATACTCATTTCCACATGCAACCTTGGCAACATTAAGGCCATGAAAGGCCAGTATTGGCATTGGAATGAAACTACTTAGAAGAGAGAATTCACCTTTGCTTTCTTGTGGGTAGTTTCTCCACATCCAGAAGGTGTCACGATTATCAATAACCATAGACATCTTTTCTCCTGCTTTGGCAGCATGTATCTGCTAAAATTAAATGGGCAAAAAACACATTAAGACATTCTCACGATGTTTTATGTTTTAGGATGAAATTCATGTTTCTTATTGTACCTTAATTGATCCTTTTCCTTCAAGTGAGTGCAATTCGGGAAACTTATTCAATAGGTGGGGTGCTAGGTTATAAACTCCACCAATAGAATTTTCATCAGGTGTGTCCTCTCTGTTAGTGCCAAGTTGACCATCCATACCTAGTACTTATGGTGCTACATATCTATATCAGCACAAAATTCCAAAGACATCTACATGATATTCACTCTTGCAAAAGTAGGGTATAGTAATTGATCCATTTTTGAAGAGAGAGAGACTGAATTCTTCTTCCCTTATTAGCACTTATCAATGTTTACTCTGAGACCCAAAAGACATAAAAAAGGTAAAAATTTGACATATTTATTCACACCATTACACTTGCAATGCAATTAAGAAGATGCATAAAATTTGTTATATTGTCTCAAATATTTTTCTCCATATTAATTTCATATAGTTGATGTTAGCAACTATTAGTGCTCAAAAAGTAGCCTTACATGTAATTTTAAAATGCAGCCAATAATGCAGCAAGAGTCTGACAACATATCATTAAAAATCATTCTAATGTCTTGACTGACATAACAATTTATCATATATTCCTTATTCCCTTATATAAGCTTATAAAGAAAAAGGGTTCAATTGTTCCTCTTTTGATCAAATTAATTAAACATATACTTAAAAAAGTCAGATATTACTCTTAATGTATCAAAATTAATTAACTTCAAAAAAAAAAGAAAAATAATAAATAAAAGAAAATTGAGTAGGTGTGAAGAGTTACACTGTTACAAAACCTGCAAGAGCAAGATTATGATATGCACCAGAAGCAATAGCAACAATTTTGGGTGTGTCTGCTTCTCCTCCATTAGGTTAATAGAGCGAAAAAAATAAAAAACAAACCTCATGAAATAGAGCGAAAAAAATGAAAAACAAACCTCATGTAACATTTTGAAAAGATGGTGATTCTCAGGCAATTAGTCTTCACAATTAGTCTTCACAATTAGGGGCAAAACAAGTAAGAAAAGCTTCAAGCTTTAGTTACAGCGATACCCATGGTTCTTCTCTGAGGGTACGTATACGAAGGGAGGAGGAGGAAGAAGAAGGGTCAATTGAGGATTTCATTTTGAGTTGGTTAACGTTTGGGTTTACCCCTTTCTCATGTCACACGACGTCGTTTCTAAACAATTTGGGCGCCAAGAGTTAAACGACGTGCCAAATGACAACCAAAATTGCCAGGTCAGCTCTTCGGTGACGGAAAGCGACAGAAGGGTCAAATTGAGGCGCGGATCAAAATTTCAAGGTACAATTAGAGTCAATTGAAACCTTGAGGACTAAATTGAGTCGGGTCAAATTCCAAGAGCCATTTTAAGTATTAACTCTCATTTATGTGATACTCGGTAATCATGAATTGCAAACTAGATCCAATAACATTCATAAAACATCATCTTACTATACCTAAATTTTTTTAGACTAGACAGTATTAAATTTTAATAGTTTTGCTGCTTCTATTTTTTATTTATTTATTTTTTCAGAAATAGAGCTATATTTGATCAAGTAGTCTTTTCTTTGTCAACAAAAAAAAAAAGTAGTCTTTTCTTTCTCGTAACTAACTGAGATTATCTCGATCTAATTTTTTTCTTGTCTAACATTCTTGTTTAATTTTGGGGTTTTATATGCCCTTTGTTAACCCAAAAAGTTAACAGTAAATATTCTTTGATGTGCTCTTTGTCATCCTACTAACATTAATCTTGTTTTTGTTTTGGTTATCTCCTAGAATTAAACCTGAACAAGTGAACAACAATTATCATAACTTGATCATATGTTCACGACACGAGATAAAAAAAAAATAAAAGAGAATTGTATCCTTTCTTTAACGCTCCAAACATAAAAGCCCTCTTATTTGGCTGGGGCAATCAAACTACCCAATCCAATTTGAAACGAGAGGAGCTTCTATTAAAGGAAACTTTTGTAACCCGATGAGCTTTGGACATTTGGTACAACCGTTCTCTTGTCCAACAAAAACCAACAAAATGATATAAATAGTCATTCATAAACAGTGTTTTGACATCCAATTGAGTGACACTTGCATAGTCTCAAGGCTCAAATTATTTAAGACTTCTATATTAATAGAGGGGTAAAAAACAAAAATAAACCAAGGGAGAAAATAATTTACGTTAATAAGCTAAAACGAAAATTGCTTCATGAATCCACCAATGCACGTTTATATGTAGTTCGAACCAGTTTGGTTCGAACTCTATTTCTACATAATTCGAACCAGCTTGGTTCGAATTATGTAGAAACACACGCACACACATAATTCGAACCAGCTTGGTTCGAATTACACACAAACACACACTAATTCGAACCAGCTTGGTTCGAATTACACACAGTAATTCATGGTATAATTCAAATTATGCTGTTAAAAAATTAATAATTTATTAAAAAAATTTTATTGTTTGTGTGTAATTCGAACCAAGTTGGTTCGAATTATGTGTGTGCGTGTGTTTCTACATAATTCGAACCAAGCTGGTTCGAATTATGTGTGTGCATGTGTTTGTGTATAATTCGAACCAAGCTAGTTCGAATTATGTAGAAATGGAGTTCGAACCAAGCTGGTTCGAACTACATATAAACGTATATTGGTGGATTCATGAAGCAATTTTCATTTTGGCTTATTTAGGTAAATTATTTTCTCCCTTGGCTTATTTTTGTTTTTTACCCTTAATAGAGGGTAAAATATTATGGCCAATGCTACGGATAATTTTTTTATATAAATATATTAAATATTTTATTTACTAATATATGTAATTTAAAAGGTATTTATCAATTTATGTAATATTATTTATCTTGTTTGTTGTACAAATAAAATAATTAAGAATTTATTTCGCATTCCTCGCTTATAGTATAAAAGAGATAAATCATGATATTTTTTTGTTTTATTTCGATGATATATAGTTTAAAAACAAAAGCATACACAAACGAAATATGTGTATTATTATAAAAAATAATGTGAACTTTCTCCCTCTCTTCTAGCATGAACTGCTTTTTTTTCTTTTTACTAATATCTTGAATAGGCTACACTACGTGTTTTATTACAATTTAATTTTATACAATGGTATTGTTTATACTTGAGCCTACACATTATAAGTCCAGCCCACTTCGTTCTTGGCATACAAGCTACACAAAAAATTGGGTCTGCCAAGATCGACCCAATTATTCCAAGACCACTACGGAAGGCCTAGTCCATCAGGGTCAGAATAGGTTCAATGCGGGTCCTTGAAACCCAAACCCAATCCGACTTTGGGAGCACGTTAAACGCTCCCTCACTACCACCTAAAGCATGAGGGTTATCTTCCACACTTTAGGGGAGTAACCACTTATAATTTTCAGAAGTCATTTTTAAAAATTGAGTAAGAGTACATTTTGATAGGTTTATAAATGATTTTTTTTAACTTTTTATGAAAAGGTGTAGTATTAATATCTGGTACAATTTTTAAAATAAAATTGTAACTTTCTAAAAAATTATTTTTATATTTAAGGAGAAGTTAAAAAAATGACTTCTCTCGTAATAAAAAATTTTTTATCATTTTTCATTTAAAATAAGTACTTTTAGAACTGAAAAATCAAATACAAAATAATTTATTTATAAGCTACTTTTAATATAAACATTTATTGTTTAAGTTATTTCTTCAAAAATAACTTAATTAAATTGTTTACCCAAACTGGACCTAAGTCCAACACTTTATTTTATAAATATCTCATCATCCTACTTAAATCTGCCTAAACTCTTGTTAAAAAGTTCCTCACAGGTACCCACTATTATACAAACGAAGACGTAGAATCAACCACTTTAATCGATACCTAAGTGGAAGCCCACCAAAGGACATATTCGACCTCACGTTTAAAGCCCAAAATCACTTTAATTTTAGGTAATACCTTAGAATAAGTATGAATTTGAATTTTTTGTTAATCCGACTTTTTAATTATTATAATCTGAATTGAATTTGTTAATATTCTATCTAAATTTTAAATTTTAAAATTTTTAACTAAAGCTAACATCTCAATTAATATTTAAAGAGTACATAAAAAATTTTAAAATTTTAAAATTTTGTTATTTAAAAATTTTAAATTTAAATTATATATCGTTCAAATTTCATTTGTTCTATGACCATTTATTACATTAGAAAAATAAAAAAACAAAAAATTAGTGGAAAATATTAGCAATTTTTTTTTAAAATTAACAGTTTAAATATAAAAAATACAGTGTAACATGAGAAAGATAGTAATCACTTGTGAATAGATAGATACACAATAAAAAAGAGTAGTAGTTGTTCATGGTTTGTTGTGTTTAAATTTTGAACGTTATTGATAGAAGAGTTGCAGTAATTTTTTGTAGGAATTAATAACTCAACTTTTCTTTCCCATTTTTTTCTTCTTATTTTCTTTCCTCTTATTTTCTTTCCTTTTATTTTCTTTTTAACATCCAAACAAATCTTAAGTAACTTTTTTCGTAGGTGATTCTTCTCGTGAACTGCAATAA
>NC_029794.2:22497732-22512105 GCF_000816755.2 Arachis ipaensis | reverse complement strand
CTAGTGTATTCAAAATTAAAATTAAAAATATAAAATTCGAATTAAAGAAATAAAAAAATGTAATAAATATTTACTAAATAAATTAAATTAACTAATAAGTTAAATTAAATTAATTAATTAACACTTAGTAAGAATACATTCCATCACCTAACATATACTAAATCTATAAAAATACCCTAACTATAACTATATGCTTATTTAACTAAAACAGAAAAATAACAACACTAACCTAGAAGTTGATCGCTCCAACGATATGCCACATTGCGTTCAGGCAGTTAATGTCATCATCTCGTGCATCTGTGCATGCCATAAGGTTCGAGTGTCTCAATAATATCAACAGAAATGTTCAAAGGAGAGAGAAAGTAAGTAAAAAATGGTTTAAAAGTGACAACAGTCACGCTGTAAACGGCTTGCTTATATAGGCGCGAACCTTACTTATTTCATTCATAGTGTAAACTGAATAAACTTGTGCATATCCGGTTTACACTGTAAATGAGATAAGCCTTATTTTACAACACGTGTGCAAACGTGATCCATGCAACGACAAACATGTCTTATAAACGAGATATGCACAAGCTTATTTCGTTTACACTGTAAACAAGATAAGTAAAAAAACACAAATTGATAATTAAGTTATAAATTATGTATTTAAATAAATAAAATATTTAATTTATTTATTTAAAAAAAATTTCCAATGCCACGGCGATGAAAACAATTTTTTTCAGTAGGTAAGGAACTAATGTGGAGACCGCTGTTATAAGACGCATGTTGTTGCTGCAAGTCGGGTTGGAGGCAATTTACGCGCTTTCTGTTGGGACGGGATTGTGACGTTTTTTAAAAGTGTGTTAATAACTTGTGTTAATCTTCATCATTAAGTATTGTGGCCTTTTTGTTGGGTTAGTTAAACTTTTTGTGCAGATTTTTTTTGGTGACTTCGTTTTTGTGCAGATTTGAGTGCGGTATTTTATCCTGACTTGCACTTATAGACATTGGCAAACCAGGTGATTTTGTTGGATGAAATATATTTTCTTGATTTATGGTTATTATATGGGCTAGTGATGTTCTGGATACAGTTTTGTTTTTTTTTTTTGTTATTGCTAACGTATATGACGTTAACATAAAAATTAAGTGGTGAGATTTTATGTCAATAGGCGTATTGTGTAATTTGTTGGTAATAAAAATTAATGATGTTAAAATTTATGGCCAAAATTGAGGTATTTTTACTAATAATAATGTTCTATAACTAAGTTAATTATTCAATCAAGTGTAACCTAATTTATATCTATCCACTATTATTTTTAATTGTCTTTTGACAAATGTGCCACTATATATATAACTTTTTTTTGGATATTTTTTTTTTCAAAATTTTCTGCCTTCTCTTTATTCTCTACATTCTTTGCCTTCTTTGCGTTCTTCCATTCTCTCCGTTTTCTACTTTTTTTATCTGATTTGAAAATTTAGATCAATTTTTTTCTAGAAATCAAGCAGCGAAATCGGATTTTAATAGATTTTTCGTTTTTAAAAATAATAAATTATGCAAATTCATATCAGTTGAACCATGGCGAATTGGATTATTGTTCTAAATCGAATCAAGTGGATGAGGTTTGTTTCGTTCCTAGTTAATGTAGTTCGTTAGTAGTTGATGCTAGTGAAGTTTTATAAATAGAAGAATAATTTTATTTTTTCTTTGTAAAAATCAGTGCTCATGGTTGATGGTTTAAATTCTAATGGAATGTAAGAGTTTTAAATTATTTTTTTGAAGAACCTATTTATAGTTTCGGTGCATTCTGAAAGACAATTGGGTTTAATATTGAACTGGTTTTGGTGTCTTTTCAGTTTTTGTAAGATGTTGATGAGTAATTTGTGCCAAAAGTTGGAATGACTTTTTAACACACTTAAAGAAGCTAGAAAATTCTACAAATATTATTCTAAACTTGTAGGTTTTCTACCAGAATTAGGAACACAAATAAAAAGAAAAATAAAATTAAGAACCAATTGATTACATGTAATAGAGAGAAAAAATGGAAATCGAATATATCTCCAACTCAGAAGACAAATTCCTCAACTAAGTTAAGCATGTTTGTACACCATATAATTGAGAATAATGATGAAGTTGGAATTAGACCAAGTAAAACATATTTATCTGTTTTGCTTTTGTAATAAAGGTGTGAACCTGGATACATTTCGGTGCATTTGATTTCTGATTTACGTATGTTATTATTTTTCAGAGCTTTTTAATATCATCATTTATGGATTCCAGTTTATCTTGATCAACACTTTTGGGTTGGGATGAGAAGAACACAAAGGAGCAAGAGCATGCATATTTTTTTAACAGATTTATTATGCGCAATAGCTCATTGATCCAATTTGTGAAACAATATGATAACTACTTAGGAAGTAGAGAGAAAAAAGAAAGAGAATCTAATACTACAGATTTTCATACTGTTATACCTTGTGCAACAAAATCATCAATAGAAGCTCAATTTCAGCATGTATATACTCACGAGAAATTCAAGTACAATTTAGAGAAAAGGTGAATTGTATCACAAGATCATCAAAGTCCACTCTAGGTTCTACGGTATATGAAGTTGTAAAACAAATTTCAAACTCAACATTCAATAAGTTTGTGGTTATATATGGCGATATCACACGAAGTAAAATGTCAATGCTTATTA
This sequence comes from Arachis ipaensis, assembly GCF_000816755.2. Lineage (NCBI taxonomy): Eukaryota > Viridiplantae > Streptophyta > Magnoliopsida > Fabales > Fabaceae > Arachis > Arachis ipaensis. The sequence goes on along the minus strand of NC_029794.2, from coordinate 22,509,430 downwards.
TTTTAGTCAAGAGACATATTGTAACGTTATTCTCTGATCGAGTGCGTTAAACTTTGAGCTAGTAGATAAAGTGTCACCAAGATATATATTGGAATGATGGAGAAAGAATGTAAGAGGAGACACACACATATCAAGAGTAGTCACGATGAGTCTTTATTGGAGCCAAGAAGTAGGAGATTTGATGAATTGGAGTTTCGGTACCACAATTATCACAAATGAACAGTATAAAGAGAATATTCATATCCTCGTTATCGCGAGAACACAAACCAAATCAACTGAATACACAGAAATATGACTATTTAGTGTTTCATGATCGAAAATGCGAAAGATAAAAGTGCAAAAACATGAACGATTTACCTTTAATAATCTTTCGTCTTCTCTTTCGGTGTTTGTTGTTAAAGATTTCAAACGTAACTCTAAGATTTACTTGGGTTTACACAAAGATTTTTACAGATTTTTGAACAAATTTTGAGCATCATTTGAAGTTTCTTTTGTTGCAGTTTTGAGGAAAAGAGGGAACCATTTTCATATTAATGTGCGTAGCTTCGAAACATCGTTCCCGTTAGTGAACCATGGCGCCAAGGCGTGTTTTACACACTCTGTGTGACTGAAGTTGATTTTTGTTAGATTTAGGCTCAATTTGGGTAAACAACTTAATTAAGCTCCTTTTGACAAAATAGCTTAAACAATAAATGGCTATATTAAAAGTAGCTTATAAATAAGTTATTTTGTATTTAGGTTTTTAGCTCTAAAAGTACTTATTTTATAGAATATGATAAAAAGTGGTAGTATTATGATAGAAGTAATTTTTTTTAACTTCTCTATAAGCTCCTAAATAGCTTCTTAGAAAACTGCAATTTGGTTTTGAAAATTGCACCAGACATTAATACTACTACTTTTCATAAGTCAAAAGCTCAAAAAAGTTACTTTTGAAGTTTTCTAAACGAGCTCTTAGTCCAACTTAATTGAATTTTGATGTCAAAAAGACTTGTATATGTAACATAACTATTTTACTAAATGATACAATGATAATACAATTAGATGAAGCAGTCTTAGTTATATTTATTATAAGGTCACACTATGGTATAGATGAAGTTTGTAAAGATATTCAGAGATTCCTGATCTTTTTGTCATTCTCTTACACGTGTGTTTTTTGTCTCCTTTTAAGGGTGCAGCATCATAGGCATGATAGATGCCTCCCTTGGCTTGGTTCTTTCTTGAGTTGTATGCAGTCTTTGTAACAGAATTAATATGAATTGAGCTTCCTTTATTAGAAGTGGGACGGACAATTTTTATGTGGTTTTTTTATAAGTTGTGACTTCAACTGAGTATTTTCCTGTGTCGTGGAGTTTTAGACTTTTAGTTATAAATTGTACTACTTGTATTTTTTATTGAGATTTTTCTGTGTTTCTGTTTTTTTTTTTTCAAAATGGGGAGAAAAAGAAAATATCTTTTTAACACGAAATTATCTTACTGTACCATACAATTAATGTTCCAGAAAATTAACATTTTTCCCCATACACATTTATATGCGACACATATACACTCAATTTATCATTATTTTATTTTGCACCCTATTAAACAATATTTTTTCTCAAATAGCATAACCTCTTCATACTCACCTAGAGGTCGCAGGTTCGAGCATATTAAACAAATTTATATCATATATTATGTATTAATTATATCAAAAATATTATTTATACACTAAAATTAACCACTAAAAGCAATCGTTATATATTTGTGTATAGATACATATATAGTTTAATTCAATTTTTAATATATACTTTGTATTTCAATATATATTTTATATTAATAATTATTTTTTGTGACTAATTTTAATATACACTTAATATGATTGTATTTATACACTATGTCTCGTCGCTCTAGGTGATATATTTTTATTTTATTTTTTTGGTCATTAAGACTTTAGGTAAGAAGAACTTAATGTTGGATTAGAAGCAACCCGTGAGAGAAACATGTTTTATATAACTAACTTTTCTTATTTTGTAGGTATTTTCTTCTAATTGAGTTATAATATATTCTTTTAGTTGAACTCTTTTAAAAATATATAGTTATTATAATCATGTTTTTAATTTGAACTTTTTTATTATATATGTGCTATCTAATTTACTTTTATTAGTTGTTTTAGACCCTGGCAAACCATCATGGGAATTACAACACTATTGGGTTAGACATGTAGACAAGGCCCAACGGCCAACAAGGCAGCTTCAAGCTATCCACACTCACGCGGCTGAGGCTTAGCTCAACTCGTTAAACCATGTGCCTCTTAATATACTGCATCCGGGTTCAAATCTTGGTGAGTGCATCAAGTGTTGAATATGAACCCTTAAATGTTGTGTGGGTGAGTGTGTAGTGTGGGTGTGTTGTGATACCTAGGATTGGGGGTTGTCCAATCCACTTGACAAAAAAAAAAGCTATCCACACTCACCAAAACGCGCTCGTCTCAATTTAATGAAATTTCAAATTTTATAATTCAAAATGTCGTTTCCGTCTTTAACAATCCTAAGAAACTAAAATTGGCTAGGTTATTCAGGCCTCGTTAGGATAGGGACCCAACGAGCCTCTTTAGGTATGAAAAATACAAAACTCTAAACCCTACCTCTAAGATACTCTCTATGTTGAGCATTGAAATATTTTTGCAGGTCACCCCCCACCTTCGCATTTTTGCTAGATCGGAAGCTCAAGGATCCCATCTATAGAATTTTCCATCATCATGATCATCGGAAAATCACGAACATTATTTAAATATCATAGGTATTTATCGTTAGAAAAGCAAAATAAACACATCTTAAAGTATCAATATATAAATTAAAGAGTTAAGTATGATTTTAGTTCTTATGGTTTTGGCCAAAAATCAAATTCATCTCAAAGTTTTTTTTCGTTTAAAATCGTTTTTAACATTAGATTTTGTTTTAAAATTATCCTTTCCCTAATTTTCGAACCAAAATACCCTTTCCTACTGACTCTCTCTCTTTCTCTCTTAGATCCACTATTGTGGAAGGAGCACCAATTTTTCACACACAGTAGCCCGAAGAAAACAGAAATAGCTCTCTCCTCTCTCTTCTCGTTGCATTTTCCTCCTCTCTCTTTCTTCAAAATTTCTCTCTCTCTTTCTTCAAAATTTCTCTGTGGTTCGGTCTCCTCTCTCTCTTTCTCTGCTTCACCACTCTCGTGGATCTGGACTTCTTTTCTCCTCCGATGAAAGAACAAATCTGTTTGGAGGGTCGACACAAGGAGCGCCAATGGAGGGAGCGTCGAAGCAGGGGTTGGAAGCGCGATGAAGTACTGGGGTTAGGGTTGGAGGCGCGACCAAGCTGCTCTGGGGTACGGATACGTTGGAGGCGCAATGAAGAAGCATTGTTAGGGTTGGAGGCACGAATAACAAAGAAGTTCCGGTATGATGACGAGTGATGAAAAACATTTAATTGTAGCTGTGTAGGTGTTAATAGTAAAGTGTTTTTGCTCAGTATATTAAGCATACCCTATTGGCCCGCTTCACAATCGTCACCGTATGGATACTCTATTGTCACGCTTTATAAGCGTGCCTATTGCTCTCAAAGTGTGGCACAAAAAACATGGTTAAATCTTTAATTAATTGTCACCCTCATAAAAGCGTGGTTATTAACTCTTTCGGCCACGCTTCAAGAAAAAGCGTGGCCAAATCTCTAATCAATCACCACCCCTCATAAAAGCGTGTCCATTAATCCATTTTGACCACGTTTTTGAAGCATAGCACGAAAAAAGCGTGCACAACAGGTTTTTTTCTTGTAGTATATGACTTAGTATCTTATTTAGTTCAAGATAAACGTGGATATAAAATAAAAATATTTACTAAAATATTTTTAATTATTAATTAAAGAAAATATTATTAAAAATTTTGTCTATGTCTTTAGAAATTTTTGTCTATTGGATTTTCACTTTCTGAAGGTATTAAAGGAATTAAAATTTTGTATTCAAGATGTGGTATTTAGGAGATGCATGGTCATGATCACAATCCATATTCCTAATAAAAATACTAAATTACCACCACTATTTAAAGAAATAACAACTAGAAACTACTAAAGATGTGCATGCATCAGTTAGCTATCCAACAAAGACCCTTATTAGATATATGTTTATTGTTATTGCTCTGCCCACTATTATCTTTGACAAAATATTATGTATAAGTCACCTGCTGCTAGTACTGTTCATCGTAATTTAAGATTTATACTGAAACGTATGGACATAAAAAAATTAAGAAAAAATCCATTACAGATATGACATTTTTTCATTGAAATTGAAATTATTTTTTTTTCGGCTATCTTCCTCCCATAACGTATTCAAGTCATTTTTTGTGTACCTAACAAGTCCACCAATACATTGACAATAAAATTGGGCCACATCCCAAAAAAAAAAATTCGCAATGACCTTGACTAGCCCATCTCACTTGTCTCGCACGTTCACCTAACGAAAATTCCTTTACAACCTTCCATAAACGGCTACAACGGTTACGCGAGCCCACCGTAACCAACTCTAGTTCCCTGAGACTTCTGGCACGCACTAAAAACAAAAAGAAGGACTAAACAATAATTGTCGACAACTGCGATCGTTAGAAGGAATCTCTTTATATCTTTATAAAACGAGTTAATACTCAAAATAGTTTCTGAAATTTGACTTTTGGCGCAATTTAGCCCTTAAACTTTCAATTGACTCAAATTGTACCCTGGAATTTTGAACTGTGCCTCAATTTGGCCCTTCCAACATTTTCTGTCACTAGAAAGCTGACTTGGCAATTTTAAATGATACATGGCACTATAACAGTTAGCTGACATGGACAAATTTTTCAAAGCATCCATTTAATCTCTCCCAATTTGAACATAAAACCTAGTGCATTCCCAATTGGAATGCTCTGTGCATTCTTGAAAAATTTTCCAAGATCAACTCTACCCTTCACTTCTACTAGCTGCTTAAAGTTCTGGTTGAAATATTTGAGGCCACAAGATTGTGCTTCAACGTAGCTTGTATTCGGACCATTCACAGCCAAATCAAGGTCCCTGTAATTCAAGTATGCCCGCCTTGGCAACTTTGACACATACGGCGCCAAGTAATCATAGAGTGTTCTTATCCATTTTATGTACTTAGTTGCATCTTCATTGAAATCCCAACTAATAGAATATTGGATTCCATATAACATACCTTTTCTGTGAGGGAATAGAGTTGCTGATTCTGGAACCTCACTCATTATTCCACCATATGGCGTCAGGATCATAAATTGTGACTCCTCCAAAACCAACATCTTCCATAGCCCTTCTAATCCAATAGTTAAAATCGGTTCTGTTACGTAATCAGATTTTATTTTGAAACTTAAGGATGTTATGTTCCTGTTGAGCAAGACCTCTAAGGACTGATCCACTGAAAATCCTGCAAAGTAAAAAACAGATTAAATCCAACTCATCTCAGTGAAGTTGCTTCGCTGAAACCCGAATTCTGCAAAACTTTGTGAAAGGTCCCCTTTGTGAAAAGTCTCCAAAAATGGAATTGAACTCTAAATTATATGTAGTAGGATGTCAGAAGCGAGTTGCAGAAATTTGCATTCCCCTTCCTCCATTTTGCAAGAGATCGAATTTTAGTTTTTTTTTATGTAATTTTTAAATAATTCTTCAAAGATTCTTTTAAAACTTTAGAACAAACGTATAAATAATATGTTAAATACAAAAATTTTTGTCATAAATAAAAATAAAAGTTTATCTATTTTGTGTTTTAAGGAAACATGTTAAGTTTATAAATTAATAATTTTTTATTAAAAATATGAAAAAATTTAAATTTTTAATGTATTTATTTTATATTTATTAAATGAAAATATTTAAAATTTTTTAATAATAATAAACTTATTATGTGTACTTAGGACACACATTAACTACTACGACTTGGGGGAATTGGGGTTGCACTAGATTTTATGTTCAAATTGTGAGAAGTTAAATTGATGCTTTGAAAAATTTGGCCATGTCATCTAATTGTTACAATGCTATATATCATTTAAAATTGACAAATCAGTTTTCTGGTGACGGAAAATGTCAGAAGGGTCAAATTGAGACACGGGTCAAAATTTCAAAATATAATTTGAGTCAATTAAAAATTTAAGGACCAAATTACGTCGGGAGTCAAATTTTAGAGATAATTTTGAGTATTAACTTTTATAAAACAATATTTATATCGTATAATTGGCTTTTATTATAATGTCAATGATGTTTGTTGAGAATTTGATAAATCTAATAATCATATGAGTAAGGTACGTAATTTATTTTCATATTTATGTGATTTTATGAAAATGTAGAATAACTAAAGACAATTTATTTAGTGAAAGAAGGACAAGAAGAAAGCATAATAATGAATTTTCTTGTAAAGTCTGAAACTGTGGTCGTACAAGTTGGGGATCCGCATGTGTTTTAGTAGATTTGTTATTTTATTCCTATTATTTTAGTTATTTTATCAATATTATTAATTTATTATCACATTTATAAATAACACCATTTATTATTAGTATGAAAGTTTAACTCTTTATTGTTGTCAAAACATGACCCGTTAAATATATCATGGCCTAATAGAGCAAAAAGTTCAGGCTTTGTCCAAAAACCCAAATTCACTCTTTCACAGTTATAACTAGGGATGGCAATCTGATTTAGTGAGGTGGTTTTAATTTTTTATCTCAATTGTTAACCTAATTATAAAAAATTATAATTTTTAAATTCACAAATATTAAAGTCTTTATAATTCTAAATATCTAATAAATATAATCATTAATTAAATTTTTTGAAATAAAATAATAAAATCGACATTGTCTAATTATCTAAAATATATAATTAAACAGTATCTAAATTTCTAATCAATTAAACATAGTTCAAATTATAACTTAAAATAAAACGGACAAATATTCTAAATATAAGTACAAAAGTAATGTTCTAAATTCAATTCATATAGCCTAGGTAATTTTTTTAGATTTTAAAAAATAAAATGGCGGCCCGGCGGATAAGCCTGCCTCGCCCCGCCGAAACCCATCAACACCTGTGGGTTAAGTGGTGCGAGTTAATTGGATTTTCTTTTATTATAGCAATTTCAAATTTTTAGCTCGACTCGCTCTTTTGATAAATTATGCAGATTGACTTAACGAATTTCAACACATTTACCATTTCTAATTATAACATTGTAAGCAAAAACAATATATATAACAATACGCTTTCACATACAAAAAAACACTAAAAAATACTAATCGTCCTCACTAACAAATTATCATGTCCTAAGAGCATCTCCAACACATCAATTTTTCAAGGTTCCATTTTCTCTTTTTCTAACACAATAGAGTCCCAACTATTGGAGAGAAAGAGAGTAACATCCCTATTAATGGATCGAGGAAGAAGAGCTCCTCCTCGAAAGGACTTGTGATTGCAAATGATGAGTGGCAAATTATCTTTAAAATAAATAATTATATTAAATCATAATTAATATTATTTAAATTTATAAATTTAAATAATATTATTATAAAAAAATAGTAATTATATTAATTTTAATTATTTTAATTTATTAATTAAATAGGACCATAACATATACTAAAATTAGTTCTTTTTAATAGAGAAGAAAAAAATATTGAGTTCTTATTTACTATTTATGATACAATATAAAATTATTTTTTATGACAGATGGACTATAAATAAGAACTGAAATGAGTTCCTAACTTTAACATGGTCTAATAATATGTAATTGTGGAGGCAAATCCCTGTACCACATTCTCTGTACTAAAGGCTACCGACGCGTACCCTAAAATACTAATATGTATCTGCATCAGGCAACGTCATCTACTTTTCTCACTTACAGAAAAAAATTACTTTTATCGTCGTAGCATAACCTAAATATTATTATCTCTCACATTAAAACTTTCTCCTCCTTCTCTATTTTGTCCATTTAATTTTTTCATGAGTTAATAAAACGAAAGAGTAGTAGTAGTAGTTAATAAAACGAAAGAGAAGATGCGGATGAATATGGTTTCTCTATTTTGGGTTTGTGATTTTATACTATAAAGAATTAAATTGAGTTCAATCAGCTTATTCGAGATACTATTTTAATTATATTTATATAATGTCTACATCATTAAGTTAGTAATTAAAATGAGGGAGATTGAAAAAAATATTATTTATATATTAAAATTAATAATTAAAATTAGATGTATTTGTGTATAAATATATAAATAATTTAATTTATTTTTAATATATATTTATATTCTAATATATATTTTATATTAATAATTAATTTTAATAGTTAATTTTAATATAAATATAACAAAACTTAATTTAAAAAATTATTTAAAAATTTCTGAAAGTAATAAACTATTTTAATTTATGTTCGAAAATTCAGATAATATTTTAGATATTATCCTGTAATAAAGTCACATTGCAAAGCTTTTTATGATTAGTAAAGAACAAAGGAAGGAACGAAAGAGGGGGTAGTGGGAGCCTGGGAGGCACAGCACTGAGCACGCGTTCCTTTTTTTTTTCCGAAGAATTTAACTGAAACGGCATCGTTCCATCCAAATCGGTCGATTTTCAATCTGATCCAACCCCGATTTAGTAGTTTGTATCCAGTTTTAAAATAATTAAATAAAGGGTAATTTACTTATTTAAATAAAATGACAGAATCCTTTACCCAAATGTGCAAAACGGATTGTTGTTACGCGCATGTGCAAAAATTCTATTTTATGTAATCCGTGGCAACCCACCACGGTTTCTGAATTGTGCATAAACAGTGGCAGGCTGGGACGGTTTATGGGAAAACTTAGTTGCTTGTAAACTGTGGGAGATTCCAGCGGTTTATGAAGGTGGCGTGAAAGGCATAAACCGTGGTAGATTACCACGGTTTACGAAGAAGGTGAACTGGTCATAAATCTTTGTGGGTTACAACGGTTTATGTAGGTTCAATTATGGCCAGAAAACACACCGTTTATAGATCTACAAATAGTATATAGGAGTACATAAAAAATAGGTACATCGGAATAAGTCATATTTAACAAGAATTTTTTAATTATAAATTAAAAAAATAACTATTTTCTAAAAATAATCCACTTCAAATATGTCAGATTGAAAAGTTAACAATAGTAACTATTATTATCGTCTCCAGAATACATAAGAGTACACAGGAATAAGTTGTATTTTATTTTTGGGAAATAGTTATTTTTTTAATTTATAATTAAAAAAATCCTTGTTAAATATTTATTTCGGTGTACCTGTATATTTTTTTGAGACTATAATAATGGTTGCCATTGTTAAATATGGCTTGTTTTTTTTAATTTATAATTAAAAAAATACTTGAAGAAAAATTAAAATTATAGAAAAAAAATTGGTGAGGCGCTTGTGTGATTTTTGTCATCATTCCTAGAAGCCACCTTTAATTCTCTACTGTTATAAAATTAAAATAAGTGCATATAAAATTAAAATAAGACACTTATTAACCCATGATGCGTTCTTTTCTTCACACAAGGATTATTGTCATTTTCTGGGTGGGATTTTATTAGAATCATTGTCACATAATCCATTGTTAGGAAGAGTGAGGCACTTTTGGTTTTAAAATCAAAATTGTTATATTTTTTTTTTTTTGTATTTTTTATATACCTTTTTTATTTTAAAAACAATTGGTAGAAATATTTGTTTTTTCTTTCCTAATACTTCATTGTAACACAGTCATGCCGCGACTGTTGTAACCCACAAGGGTTTATGACCAGTTCATCTTCTTCATAAACCGTGGTAACCTACCACGGTTTATGCCTTCCACGCCACCTTCATAAACCGCTGGAACCTCTCACGGTTTACAAGCAACTCAGTTTTTGCACATGCACGTAACAACAATCCGTTTTGCACATTTAGGTAAAGGTTTCGACCATTTTATTTAAATAAGTAAATTGCCCTTAAATAAACGACTTTGAGAATTATTTGTATTTTACGGTCAGACCAGTCCAACCGGTTCAGTTGAATTTTTAAAACCATAATAACAATTGAACATCTTCTAATTACGCTTAAAGAGATCAAGATTTCATGAATCATTGGAAGAGTAAAATTAAATACGTAAAATATAAAATTATATAAAAATTTAAAATTATAAAATTGTTAAACAAAAATACCAATAAAATTTTTTAAAATAATATATATAAACACACTATCTTTTATTTAGTCCATATAATTAGAATAAAAAATCTTAATTTAAACTAATTTGTTAGAGAACTTTATTAATATTTTTTATTTAAAAATTAATCTATTCAAAATATAAATTTTTAAGAATTTATTTGTAAATAAATTTCTAAGGATTTATTTGTCATTTTACGTTAATTTGGATGAGCATCCTAATTTTTGAAGACACTAGTATTTGAATTAGGAAAAAAAGAATCTGTTGTTCTAAGACAATACATAATATTATAATCTCTAAATCGAATTTATATACATTGGTTTTTTCTAATGAAGATTCTTATTACTTTTAATATAAAGCCTTGTTCTAAAACGAAAGCTTCCATCTCTTGCAGTATCTAAAAACTCTTCCAAGCCAAATTCATTATCTAAAATTTGCTCTTTTTTCATTCTATTTATTACTCTTACATTTTTTTCAAAAGGCTTATTTGGCTTCACAAATATGAACTTTATTGAAATTTTCTTCTTCTTCTCCTTTCTTTTTATTTTCTGAATTCTCCCAAGCCGGATCAAACGTTTCGCGTTCTTTTTCTCTATGCAATTTAATGTCTTCAATAAGCTACTAAAATCATAACAATCTGTTACAGAAAAATAATAAAATTAAAAAATCATAAATTTAAAATTCTAAAACAATTTTATACGTTCAGCCAACCACTACTTTTATGATGGTCATAAAATTATTCTTTGATACGTTTTACGACACAACATTAAAATTAAATTCTAAAACAATGAAATACTAACCTTTTGAGAGAGATTGAATTGCTTTAGGATCTTGAAGAATTGCGGAACCAAGAATATTGGAAGAACTCTCATTCTTTACGGTGACATCAGAATCTAACAGAGCCTTTGACATTTCACCAAAATTATCAAAGCATGAAGATTTGTCATCCCTGCTTCTTTTCGATTCTGGCTTCATGGTATAGTGTCAATTCACTTGAAAGAGAGCAATAGTGATATGAGAGTTCTTGAAGAATCTTATATATATTTCAAGAAGAGATTTAAATGGAATCGAAATTGACTTTAAAATTTAAATACCGAAAGTAATTGATATCTTGAAACAGATTTTTATTTTATCTTTTGGAGTTAAAACAGCTTTTTAATTATCTTATGTGATAAATGTATATTATTTGAATTTAGTTTACTTCGTTAAAAGGATACATTGTTTTTCCGAAAAAGAAAAGTTTTTGTTACTGTTTTAATTCATAGAGAACTACTTCTAGATATTAAAAAGATAAAAATTATTATTTTAACAGAAGAAATTACTTATAAAATACATTAATAGATTTTGATCTTCTAAATTTTGAATTTCACTTTTAGAGAGTAAGTATAATTTCTTACCATCTATTCATAAATGGAACTAAAAAAAATATGAGAGAAAAATCCAAAGTTGCGAGAACTGGACCGGTCAATAAACCGATAAAATTACTGGTTTATTAGTTCGACCGAAGTTTAACTAGGATTCAACCGCTTTTAAT
>NC_029794.2:22486889-22497662 GCF_000816755.2 Arachis ipaensis | reverse complement strand
TTTTAATTAAATATTAAAAAAAATAATTAAAAATTTATATATAATTTTAAACATATATATTCATCCTATAATTTTTTAATGCTTTGTAAAACCAAAATAAATAAATTGATAAAAAAATTCAATTAAATAAAGAAACTCTTCATCACAAATCATAATTAACAACAAATCAGAGTTAACCCAAAAAATATCAAATTATTCCAAAATCGTTCTAATAAACAACTCCTCGGAATAATTATAATCAACAAAAACAATAAAAAAACAAAAACAGCAACTCACAATGGTTTCAATCAACAAAAAAAAATGCACGGCAACAAAAGTTCTGTCTAAAAATCAGACTCCAAATTCAACAGAAGAGCAATTCAGAATCTGAGGATCATTATAATCAACTACAATTTCATAAACATTGGCAACTCGGAATAAAATAACAAATTCACAAAATCAGTAACACAAATACCTGAGGATCAATCAAATTCTTTCCAGTAAATTTAACAAATAAGCACAAGTTTCATAAATATTGACAAGTCAGAATAAAATAACAAATTCACAAAATCAGTAACACAATATCTGAGGATCAACAACAAATTCCTTTAAGAAAATTTAACAAAATAAGCACAAATTAACAAAATCAGTAACTCAGAATGACAAATCCTAAATCAGCAACTCAATTATTAACAGTAAAACTAGCAAACACAGAGGTGACGAGGAGGAGAAGGCGACACACCGGTGAACACAGTATTATCAAAATCCAAGTCACAGTGCTTACCGGCAGCGAGGAGGAAAGGGAGTGACGGCGACAACAAAGGAGACGGCAACACCGGCGAAAACAGAGAGAGCGCGCTCGAACAGAGGAGACGACGACGGCCACAGAGCTTCCACACGACGGCGAGGGGCTTCCTACGACGGCGACACAGCTTCCTAGGACGGCGACGGAGCTTCCTACAATGGTGACATAGCTCCTGCGACGGCGACGGAGCTTCCGAACGCGACGCCTCTACCCAGCGGAGACGAGTTCGTCGATGACAATGAAGCGTGGTTGCGGGGCTCTTGGGGCGGCGGGGCGCAGTGGCTGCGGTGGCTGGAGGGCTAGGGTTCTTTGTGCTTTCAATTTTAAAATTTTGCAGTTCAGTTTCAGAGAGAGAGAGGAGAGGAGAAGAGAGGAATGGGGTTGGGTGCGTTGGGGATCAGGGTTTCCTTTTATGATTTTTTTTTTTAGAATTTAAACGGCGCCGTTTGAACTTTGAGGGACGGTTTCTGAACCGAAAACCTTGTAAAAAATCGATTACCGGTTCGACGGATTTTTTGTCAGACGATTTAAAAAGCTAACCAACCGGCCTGGTGACCAGTTTCTAGTTAATCTGTTTAAACTGGCGAATTCAGTTCGGTTTTTAGAATTATGGAAAAATCATTCAATTGTGAGAGATCACATCTTACTAGAGATCACATTTTACTCTCTAAAGTAAAAATTTAAAATTTAGAGAATCCAAATTCATAAATATATAATGATTTGATAAGAGATTATTGAGAATTTAGGGAATTTAATAAAGACAAAGTATTAAAATCCCAAGGAAAGGAGATGTACTCCCTAAAGACACAACAGAAACATAGATAAAAATTTTGTTACTAGATCTCAAGATACCTGTTCTTAGCACCGGAAGGGATTCCCTACTAAATCTTCAAAGAACTTGTCTTTGAAAACGGAAAGAAAGTACCACGCAGATTCACCTTAGGTTGGATCCTTCAATTTTCTTCATGCAACAAGCGAAGTAAATCACTCACCTCACTTAATCACACAATAAAAACGTGCATAAAGTTATTGAAAATTTTATTAATCAAAAGTGGTGTAAATTGAAGGATCCACGCGGATTCACCTTAGGTTTGAAAACGGGCACTCGTTCTCCTGAGAATCCGACCAAGTCTCCTGAATATGGCTGCAAAATGTTAGTGCTCAATTTCATTTTTTGAAATGTTGCAAAAAAAAGTACATCAGCACTACTTCCTGGATCAAGCAATGCCTTCCGAACAATAAGGTCTCCCAATTGGATAGAGACGACTACAGGGTCGTCGTAGTTCGTATGTCCGGAATTGAAGTCAGTAGGACGAAACGTCAGTTCGGGGAGCTCTGGGATCGGTGCCGAGTTATGGTCAGCGCCTTCGACCATTAACATAGCTCGGTACGTTCGTTTTCTGGCCGAGTTGGTACTTCCTCCACCGGCATAGCCCCCTGAAATACAATTGATTACTCCCCGTGGTTGAGCTGGGGCCTTATCCCTTTCTTTTGATGATTGTCCTGTTGAGGGTTGCTCGGAGCCGGATGCCGTTCTCTTTTGAATGTGACCTGCAATAAATTTATCAAGATGGTCTTGTCGTGCCAACCGCTCTAGGAGATCTTTAGCAATTATACACTCATCAGTTGTATGACCATGCTTCTGATGAAAGGTGCAGTATTTAGATTTGTCGACGTTTCTGGGCTCGGGGTAATTGCCTGCCTTACGGGGGGGGTTTAATCAACTTTGAGTTCAGAATTTCCTTAATGATATCATCCCTTTTGGTGTTGAACTGGGTATATGATTCGTAACGAGGTATTGGTTTGAAACCCTTCTTGGTATCCCGAGCTCTTTCGTCATCTTTAGCGGCTGATTTTTCTGACTTCCGTGCCTGGCGAAGCTCTTCAATATCAATCTGTCCCCTAGCTTTTTTGCGGAATTCGGCAAGAGTTTTCGGTTTAGCTACCGCGATGGTTTCTTGGAATTTCCCTGGACGAAGACCACTTTTAATAGCATGGAGGTGCACCTCGGGATGGAGGTCCGGAATACTCATGACGACCTTAGTGAACCGAGTTATGTAGTCCTTCAGACTTTCCTGTGGACCCTGTTTGATGGTTGTTAAGTAGTCAGAGTCGTGAAGATATATTGCCGAAGCTGCAAAATGGTCCTCAAACTGCTTGGCTAACTCCTGAAAACGTGAAATAGAATCTGCAGGCAAGGAACAAAACCAATCAAGTGCATGACCATCTAAAAAAGAAGGAAAACATCGACATAAAATAGGATCAGAGGCACCGTTAACGATCATGATTGATCGGAATTTTTTAACATGTTGTTTTGGGTCTCCCAGCCCGTCATATGGGGTTAGTGTGGTCGGTAGAGTGAACTGTCTGGGTAGCTGGAAGTTCATTATCTCAGCTGTGAACGGTCCTACAGAGTTATCTGGGTTTTCTGCCTCATCTTCAGGTTGGGCTTCTTCATTTTGTTGTTCCTCGTCATCCCTATGTTGCGGGGTATCCGAGACATGAGTTGGTATCGATTGCCGTTCATCATTCCCGTGTTGTTCATGGTTATTATTGTTATGCTCCAGACGAGCATGTTCCAGTTGCGCGATTTGATTTTGCATACGCTGATTGTCCTCCGCCATTCGTTGGTTAGCTTGTTGAAGCTCGGTGACCATCCTTAGAAGCTCGGATGAGGTTGGGGGAGGAACATCAGCCATAAGGAATTTGGTACTTACACCGAATAATATTTCAAATCGGCCCTCCTTCTAGCGCCAAATGTTCTGACCTGATGACTCCGAGGTATGGTTCGTTCCCCGGAAAAGATCGACAAACTTCTTGTGGTGGAGAGGGAAAGCACGGCCGTTGGAACCGAGGTGGTGAGTACCTGCAAAGGTTCTGCGACGCTCAAGTCAATAAGAGAGTATATGAATATGAGCTTTTTGGAAGAAAATTGATTACCTTTTTCATCTCTGTTGTCTGTCTTATATCTGCTTAATTGATTGTAGGTGATCGTTGTTATGTAACGTCCGAGCATTAATTCACATATCCGACGTTATAAGAAAAACATAATTGCTTATTTAATCAGAATATTCGGTTATAACTGTAAATCATACGTTGCCGAGCTATAACTCGTAACCGACTTTTGCTTGCTTATATCACTAACTTAAAAATAAGATAAGATAATTTAATTAAAATCAAGTGCTATCAAATTTTTAAAATTCTTCTTAAACTTCTTTGTACGTGCTCTAATAGTAAAACTCTCTAAAAATGTGAAAATTTCATTTTGTAAATAGAGTAGTGTAAATTTTGATAATAAAAGAGTCAGGAAATATATAAGAAAAAAATAGAAAGGGATCAAAACAAAAATTTAAACAAAGGGATCCCTTTTGAATATTAGAAAATATATGGAGTATAGTTTTTTTTTTTGGTGACTATATGGAGTATAGTTTAGTAAAGAAAAATATAGTTTAGTAAAGAAAAATTATCTTTTTTCTTTTTGATAAAAATGATAGTTTATTGAAAAATAAATAACTGCGGCGCGCGGTGGGGTTAATTTCGGAAATTCACCATCTTCACAGTTTCCTCCTAATTTTCTCAGTCGGATATTGAAACTTTGCTTGAGAAAAAAAAAAGAAAGAAAAAAAAAATCGATTCTCGCGTGAATCTGTGTGAGAGAAGAGATAGAGAGATGGAGGAGGATCGACGAGATTCTTCTCCTCTAAATTCTAATCGCAACAATATGTGATTATTACGTTCACGATTTTCGTTGAACTTGGATTGGATTATTTGAATTCAATATCTCAACTCCTCACAAAGTCGTTCATTTCTAACAACTCTCACTGTCTCTGGTTGTGCTTCTTCAATGGCGGATCACTCCGATTCTTCTCCTCTGGTCCCTCCCATACCTGTCTCTGATCCTTCCGAGATCGATCTCGAAGCTGGTCCAACCGAACAGATTCAGTGCCGGATTTGTCTTGAAACTGATGGTGATTCTCCTCTTCCGCTTTTTTCTTTATTATCTTTTCGGTTTTTACTTTCATGTTATCTTAGGTTAGGGCTAATTATTTCATTTATGATAACCCGTGGTTAGAAGAATTCTGTGATTAATTTTTGTTGACATGTGAATCTCTGATTTCGAATTTGGTTCGTTCGTTCGGTATGTTAGTAATTTCATCTTTTTCGTTAATTGATGAAGTCCTCTCAAAGTTCTGAAGTCGAAACTGCAAGTTATTCTCAGTGATTGTGTTATTTTTTGTGGAAGGGGAAGTTCTGATGATTTTGTTTTCAGTTAGATGCAGGAGTAAAGTTATTGAAATTATGAACAAGTTAGTACTATTTGGATCATTTTGATTGGAACATAAACTGAGATTTTTAGCAATTTCAATTATGCATTACTATCTGGATCATTTGATGGGAACTTGAACTGAGAATTTTAGCAAATTCAATTATGCATTGTTTCATCAATAAACAAGGACAGTTGACTTTTTTATACTCCCTCCTTCAAAATACAGTTGATTTTGGTACATTGAAAAATTATTATATTGTAATAATTGTTTTGAAAATCAATCAGCATACAGTGTATTAAAATTATTCTTTATGTGTCTACTATAGAGTCAACTTTGTCTGTTGTACTTCTTTGTGTAGTAGGATATTGCAGCTGTATATAGAATGGCTGCTAATATGTGTAAGCTGCATCATTACCTCTTTGGGCAATGCTTTTGATTTATCATGATATATCTAATGTAATTTCTTCTCAGTCAACCATGTATTTCTCTTTTGTACCTTAGGTAGAGATTTCATAGCTCCTTGTAAGTGCAAAGGTACAGCAAAGTATGTACATCGAGAATGTTTGGATCATTGGCGAGCTGTTAAGGTAATGATTCTCTTTCATTTTTTCAACAGTGTATGTTATAGCCATGGTGAATATTTTTATCCACATCCAGTCATCATTCTAAAACTTTATTTCAGAGTGGACTGCATGTGACAAATTGACTAAAGGCCATTTTGGGTTGCGAGTAAATAATTTTGTTCTGCTAATCTAATTTAACAGTGATCCATGTTATGTTCTTACTTAATGATATCATACTATTCTCTCTTCTTTTCCTATTACCCTGTTATTGGGATAGCAGAATATTAGTTAGCATTAGTGAGTATTGTAGTTGTTGTTCCCATTCAATTATTTCCCTTCCGTATTCCACCCATTCCCCTTGCAATGATAAAAGGCTTTACATGTTTTCATATGCATCTAAGTTTATTTGGGTTCGTCATCCTGATTTACTATTTAGGGCTTCTAGGTTATGTGTAATGCATTTACATCTTTTCTTTATTAGCTAATTGGATTTTCTTTTCCATTTCTTTACTGATAGTATGTACTGATCTTTTGTGCCCTTTATCAGTTTATCTTGGGTTGATAAGAACTAAAGATTATGGGCTAAATTTCCCCGTGCTTGATATACCAAAAATAAAGTACTAAGTGGATGCCCTTCTTTTTACTCTACTGCTAATGGATCAATGTTTAGGGTGGTGTATTTTATGGTGCTTAACCTAAAAGGATATATCATGAAATTCTTGCAGGAAGGGTTTGCATTTGCTCACTGCACTACCTGCAAGGCTCCTTATTATTTGCGTGTTCATGTTGCTGCTGATAGAAAATGGCGTACCTTGAAATTTCGATTCTTTGTCACCAGAGACATTTTGTTTATTTTTCTGTCTGTCCAGCTTGTAGGTGAATTATTTCCATTCCTCGAACTAACGTATCCATTTATATTTTATGAATCACATATAGATAATCTGACACGGAGCCTTATTGCCTTTGCATGCAGGTCATTGCTTCGCTGGCTTATTTGGTTTATCTAATAGATGGTTACCAGCAGTATTGGCTTCGTCTTCTCTGGGGTTTTGATAGTGAACTGAGCTTTTACTACATTTGTGGTAAATTACATTTAAATAAGCAGTGTGCATCAAATACTTGTACAATATTCGTTCCTACATTTTCTTTTTCTGTCTTGAGTTCAGAGTCTGATTTTTTCCATATATAATATATTGTATTGGTGTTGATTTTGTGTTGGTATTATCAATTGCAGGAGCGCTGTTGTTTTTTGCCCTGCTTGGTCTTTCTGGGTGCTTCATCACTTGCTATGATCGACGAGTTCGCAATGATTTGGCTCAGCCTTGTAGAGAATTATGTCTTTGTTGCTGTCAACCTGGGTAATAACCCTTATTTTACCTATTTATGAGTCTGAGACTTGGATGTTGTTAATAAATAGTTTCTGGGATGATCTTGTTATGGTTTATATCATTGCAGAGTTTGTGCAGACTGTCACTTGCCAGGCACACTTTGTATGTGGACTGACTGCACCACATGCTTTGAAAGTTGTGGAACAATGGCAACTGAATGTGGTGGATGTTTGGGAGGTGCTGGGGAAGCAGGACTACCATTATTATTCATAATGGCTTTGATTGTTCTGGGACTTTTCACTGTGATTGGGATATTTTACAGTGTATTGGTAGCTACCATGGTAGGACAACGGATATGGCAACGTCATTATCACATACTTGCAAAAAGAATGTTAACCAAGGTGCGATTGGTTTATTCTCCAATTTTTAGTGCAATTTTTGGTATTGCTATGAACTGTCAAAATTTGCTGCATTTTTTGCCATTGCTATTCATGTCAAATTTTTGCTGCAATGCAGCTGCTAAACCCAGCTTAATACCTAATTGATATGCCCAATTAGCACATATTTCACTTAATTTCTGTTTATCATCTAAAATTATAGATAGTTAATATTTTTTCTGCTTCAACTGATTTAATGCTCTCTTGCATTATATCAGTAATGATTCAAAGTATTTATGGATAGTTTATGGATGCTAAATCTATTCTATTTACTCGATTGTCCCTTGCCGGGAATGGTTCTTTTATGTGAGATCACATGTTATAGTGCCCACCATTTATTAAGGTGAGGCGAAGTGTGGGATTCACAAGAGCATAATCAACAGTGAAAATAAGCATGACAAGGTCATAAGAGACTTTACTGTTATGCATGAGAGGTTCCATTCTCCAAGCTTACCTTGGAATCACGTACATTTTGTTGGAGCTGAAATTGCTCTTATAGTTTACTGAGTGGTTAACAAAACTAGAAGCTGAATATGAAAAGTGCAATAGAAAGTACTGGACAAAACCACTTAGTATGATATCAGTGTGGTATCAGTATTCAAACCATGACCCCCATATTTGTTTCATGCATGGTACTACTATACCATTTCTTCCTGGGAACCCTTTAAGGGAGGATGTTTTGACTTGCATTTTGTGCCATGGCTCATATTTTATATCTAACTGAATGTTTGATGCCAAACATGACGGTTCCTTGAAAAATTCTGAATATTCTTAGTTTATGAAATTCTTCTCCTTTCTCACTACAGGAGTATGTGGTCGAAGATGTTGATGGAGAACAGACAGGGTCTGATTGGTCTCCCCCTTCTCTCCCACCTGAGCATATTCAACAGCTGAAGACACTGGGCCTCCTTTGAATGTGAATAACTAATCAGTCATCTACTTGGTACACAGACCAGTCCTCCGTGTTTTAGGAAGATGGTCCTTCAAACAGAGATGCACAGCTACTTGTTAAGAATGTAATAGCTGCTTATTTCAATTTGGTTAGAGGTGTACACGTGCTGTTATGTGAAAATTTGTGAATTTCAGATCCGTTTTACAATTGTAAAGAAAATCGTAGAGAATTCATTGAATGCACAATAACAGGTTACAGGTATGTTGCCGATTCGGCGTGCCGGCTGGCCAGTCTTGTTTTCTTCTATGCTTGCTGTCCATGTCTCAAATTTTGCTGATGGCATATTGAAGCCATGCAGTACAGTGGACCTATGATGATATTATCATCTTACTTTTAGTGAACTAGAGAGGCTACCAACTTCAGCAAAGTAATTTTGTAAACAATAATCCAAAGTAATTTTGTAAACAATAATCTTATACATCTATGTAAAAAATGTATCCAAGTTATTCAAGCAATATTGGCCAAACGCGCTCCCCTCCTTCCCTCACTCGTTTGTCATACATGCGCTACATATAACGTGCTGCAATCTAAAACTTTGCTTAATATAAACCTTCTGCTGCAACGTAAATCTTTTTCTCTACTTGCGTTTTTGCTCCTCCTCTTCTTCTTCTTTGCTCGCGTTCTTTCTTATTGATCTGCATTGCCTTCGTCATTCTTCTCTGGTCGTTTTCAATATGGTTACGTTGCATTTATCTTCTTCCTATTTTTCTTCGTTTTCTTCTTCGATCTGCACTTCTGAATCGAAACAATAAATGATTCAACTTCAAATCAATTGAATAAAAGCGATTTGAAACGAATCAAACTGACGAAATTTGGATTATTCAATTTTGAATCAAATTGAATTTGAATTGAATAGACGGAGGTGTATTGAATTGAATTGAATTGAATTGATAATCTGTAAATTGTAGGCAGAGCTATTTGAATTTGATTTTATATAATAGATTATGTTTCATTCACTCAGTATTATACAATTGTTTCACTATGAGTAGGCGTTAGGTTCATTATGCGGAAAGCTGTTTGAATTTGATTTTATATAATAGATTATGTTTCGTTCATTCAGTACTATACAATTGTTTCGCTATAATGATATGTTCGGTTCATTATGCAGAAAGTTGGTTGAATTTAAATTTATATAATGGATTATGTTGGCGTTGATTCACTACTATACAATTGTTTCACTATGAGTATATGTTCGGTTCATTATGCAAAAAGATGTTCGAATTTGAATTTATATAATGGATAATGTTCCATTCATTTAGTACTATACAATTGTTTTACCATATGTTCCATTTATTTCTGTTCTGCACAATTCAAAACTCTTCCGACTCACCTTCTATTGCTTCACCAGAGAGAATGAGGAAAAGACAAAAAAATACGGCTGCAACAACAATAAAAGAATGACGATAAAAAGAAAACATGTAAAGAAGAAAAAACGCGAAAAAGAATGAGGAGAATGAGGAGGAGGAGGAACACGAAGAAGAGCATAAACGAGCGTGAGAAGAAGAAGCGCGGCAGAGAAGAGAAGAAGCCTTGGTAAGAACGATTTCGTGTGTGTTGGGTGCATGTATTTCATGTTTCATTTAATGGTATTAGATTTTTTTTAATATTGGGCCAACTTAGATAAATTTGGATACAAAATTACATGAATGTATGTCTTGTAAAATAAATTCTGTTGCAGCATGACAACAGAAAGTTCGAAATTTTCATTAAGTTTACTAGCTCTGTTCAAAGCAGTTGAAACATAGAACAAATAGAGCTGTTTACGAATATAAGATTGAAGGTTAATTACAAGCTATTACATTACCAAATTTATATTTAGATAAACATTATCTAATATTCATAATTTGAAAATTTTTAAATCTTTGAAGTTTAACAAAAAAAAAAATTATAAAGTAAATCACATTAAAATTAATATTCACAATAATTAAAGTCGGGTTTAATCGAGTCTTAAACGATAATCCAATGGCCAATGGATTAGTTTTGTTCCGACAATCGAATGACCCATAAACGATAATCCAATGGCCAATGGATTAGTTTTGTTCCGACAATCGAATGACCCAGAACACTCGTAAAACTAAAGAAACCGTTTCACCCGTCCACCATCCATCCATGCACTGTGAGCAAAGGCACGTTTTCAAGATGCTGAAAGGTGAATTCAAGGCATTAAACACATGGGCTAGATACTTAAACTATGATAACGTGATAGATGGATAAAGACTTATATTTAGGAGTGTTCGGATAAAGTTGGTTTGGATTTGAGATTGAATTGTAATTGATATTAATTCGGATTAATATTTTTTTGTATGTATTTGAATCAAATCAAATCGATTAAAAATAAATTTGTTTAGTTTGAATAATTAGATATCCGATAAAATAAAAATTTATAAAAATAAAAAAACAAAATTTTATTTTAAAAATTTTATAAATATAATAAACATCTA
>NC_029794.2:22485560-22486788 GCF_000816755.2 Arachis ipaensis | reverse complement strand
ATTTAGATTATATCTGATTATTTATTAATTTTAAAATTAATTTAATTAGTTTTATTCGAATTCAGACAGATAATTAATTATCGGACACCCGCGAACACCTTATATTACAAGCGGAACGTTCTTTACGCTCTAAGACCATCTCCAATAGGAAACTCATTTCAGTCCCTATTTATAGCCCACCTATCATTAAAAGTGACTCCACATCAGATTTTGTGTCATAACCAATAAATAGGAACTCAAAAAATCTCTCTCTTCTCTATTAGAAGGAACTAATTTTAATCCCTATTGTGGTCCCACCTAATTAATTAATTAAATAATTAAAATTAATATAATTATTATTTTTTTATAATAATATTTAAATTTATAAATTTAAAATAATTTAATATTATAAAATATTAAAATATTCCTTTTCACTCCAATGGTAATTGAGTCTCCATATGTCAGAAGAGGAACTCTATTTTTTAGTATTGGAGTTGCTCTAAGATAGTAAGATCATCTCCAGTAGGAAACTCATCCCAGTTCTTGTTTATGGCCCACCTGTCATAAAAAGTAACTCCACATCAGTTTTTGTGTTATAAACAATAAATAGGAACTCAAAGCATCTCTCTCTTCTCCATTAGGAGGAACTAACTTTAGTCCCTATTGTGATCCCACTTAATTAATTAATTAAAATACTTAAAATTAATGTAATTATTTTTTTAATAATATTATTTAAATTTATAAATTTAATAATAATTTATTATTAAAAAATATTAATATTAAAAAATTCATATATAACAATAATACATAATATATAATTCGGGATTACACTAATTCCTTACTTTGATTCTTGTGCGGGAACTCACTCCTTCTCTCCTCCAATGGTTAGAGTTTCTATATGTCAGAAAAAAGTCAAAGAGAAACTCACTATTGGAGGTGCTCTAATATTCTAATGGATTTTGGGAATCTAATATCCTTTAAGAATGGATCAAAGTTTATGACCGTAATCGATAGCGTCCAGTCGTCCACGTCGATAGTTGTATTGTGGTTTTATTAATGCTATCCCAACCCAACTGAATCCAATTACAGTATCTCATGTAAAATGTTGCATAATACACATGATTCCTAGCATTATATGATTGGTCTGTGCACTCCCGTTTAAAATGAAGAATAGAGACAGGGATAGCTTTCGACATGTGAAAGACGTCTGGTCATTTATTATTTTATTGAGAAAAAATATGGGAAGCTA
>NC_029794.2:22473212-22485347 GCF_000816755.2 Arachis ipaensis | reverse complement strand
TATATAATAAAAATATTTTTTAATTAAAATTAAATAATAATTAAATTAATTAATTATTATTTATTTTCAATTTCAAATTCAACGTAAATAAAGATTTTATATCGTAAACAATGCAAACCTAAAAACTATCAATCCTTTTTCTCATTTGTACGGATTTACTTTTCGAATATTCTCATCTTCTCTCAACGGTATCGTCCTGTAACCTGCAACAGCCGCCATTGCACATAGTCTTAAAAGACGCCGCCGTCCACACTGCGAAGGACCGAACGACACCGTCGCGCAGCATAATTGCTTTCCTCTTCCCTGTGTGAACAGAATTGCTCTTCCCTAATCTCATCCTCTCTCACCGTGCTACGCCGCCACTCACAACACGTACAATTTTCAGTTTCTCTTTCTCTGTATGTGCGTTGAAATTTTCTTTTTTCCTTTGTTTGAGTCGTAGATTTTTTTGGGTATGATTGGTTTAATGCAAAATAATTGATCTTTTTAATTTATTGATTTTGATTGAAAAATGTTGATGTTTCTGGAGATTGGCATCTAGCTGCTGGAACAGTGCATGTGTATGATTGTGAGTAAAGATGTATTAGGTAACAAATATATAAAATAATGATTTTGATGCATTCTAATTCTTCGCTGAATAATTACTTGTTGATAAGATTATGCTATTTGTGCAAGGAAATAAGATTTTTGTTGTCATTCTTGAAAAAAGAAAAAGAAAAAAAAAGTGATTTATTAACTAGATTTGTTATTTTTATTGCTGCTTCTTTTTAGATAATTTGGATTGCTTGCTAGTTGCTATTATGGGAATCAGAAAAGCTCTGCATACAAGCTATTAGGGCTTGTATGCTTTACAAGTTCATTAAGGAATAAACCCAAAAGACGCGCTGCTACACATACGTCCAATACACGCGCTATATAAGATCTCGCGTATATATAACTACCAAAATTTAAAAGATTTGTTTCCTTCTTCGTTCTCCTTATTTTCAAATTTGCTCGTTCTTCTTCTCGCGCCTCTTCCCTGCTTCTTCTCGATCGTTCTTTTCCCCTCCTTTCTCACTGGTATGTTCTTCGTCATTTACGTTAGTTCCTCTCTCTGCAACTCCAGCTTCGTTTTCTATTTGATTTGTTGTTTTCTGAAATCAAAGTTTGAACTCATTTTGAAGATTATGGATGATTCAACCTCAGATTGTCAGCTGAATCAGGGCGAAGTGGATTATGAATTTGAATCTAATGAAGTTCCTGAGGTTTGATTTACATACGATTACTTTGAATTTTGTTGCAGTCATTTGAATAGCATTGTGTAGCTGAATAATTCGTGAACATTGACTGTGAAACTAACACGTTAACATGAATCTATCGATTGAATGTAATGTATTGGTTTTGATTAATTATCTGGAATTTATAGCAAACGCTCGGATGTAGATCAGAACTTTTTTGGGTGTATTTTTGCGAGAAGTGTGGGTGTATTTACAGTTTATGGCTTTTTGTGTTATGTTAGCTGAGTTGTTGTCTTTCGGGTGTATTATATCAGACATAATTGGGTGTGTTTTTAGTTTTTGACATGGTGTATTCTGCAGACTGTGTATTTACAGTTTATGTTTTTTTTTTGTTATTTTAGTTGAGTTGTTTCGGTTCGGGTGTATTATATCAGCAATGATTGGGTGTATTTTTAGTTTTTGACATGGTGTATTCTGCAGCCTCTCTCTGTTGTTGATGACCAGCTTGTTCCGAAGGTTGGAATGACCTTTACCACCCTTGAAGATGCTGGAAAATTTTACAGGAACTACGCCAAGGCTGCAGGTTTTTCTACAAGAGTTCGGAGCACAAATAGGAAGGAAAACGAGATTAAGAATCAATTGATTACATGTAGCAGAGAGGGAAAATGGAAATCTAAAATATCTCCGACCGAGAAGACTAATCCGACAGCCAGTTTAAACTGTCCTGCAAGAATTTATATATACACATTGAAGGATGTCGGTGCTTGGATCATTTCAAAGGTTGTGCTGGATCATTCACACTCCTGCTGTCCAAGTAAAGCAGAGATGCTCAAACAGCACAGGGAACTAAGCATGTCCATTCGTTGTACAATAGAGAATAACGAGGAGGCCGATATCAGACCAAGCAAAACCTACCAATCATTTGTTGCGGCTGCGGGGGGTCACCGCGATTTAAATTTTATCGAAAAGGATGTGAGGAATTACATTACGAGAGAAGTGCGGAATGTTTCCGAACAAGAAGATGCAAAGGAATTCGGAAAATATTTGTTAAGAATGAAAGAAAAGAATCAGAATTTCTTTTTTGAGCTTGAACTCGAGGAGGATCAATCGATTAAGCTGGCTTTTTGGGCCGATGCAAGAAGTAGAGCTGCCTTTGAGTATTTCGGAGACGTTATTTCATTTGACACCACCTACAATACAAATAGGTAACAAACTGTCCCTGTTTATGATGCTAAATTAATGTATTTTTATGAATCTGCCGCAGAGGAGTATATTGGGTGTACCTAATGATTTTGCATTCTGCACTATGGTAATTTGTTTCAGGTATAATTTGGTTTGTGATTCTTTTGTCGGGGTGAATCACCACAGTCAGTCAACACTTCTCGGATGCTCTTTAATGAAAAATGAAGAAATTGAATCATTCAAATGGTTATTTGAATGTTGGCTTCGTTGCATGGGAGGAAACACTCTGAAAGGGTTTCTCACCGATCAATGCGCATCAATGAAAAGGTCTTTAGAGGCCTGTATGCCAACAACAATTCACCGTTGGTATATTTGGCACATCATGAAGAATATACCAAGCAAATTAAACGGGTACAAGGGACATGCAGATATTGAACAAGAAATGAGCCAAGTTGTTTGGAACTCTCATAGCAAAGACTCATTCGATAGGAATTGGAATGATTTTCTGCTGAATTTTGGTCTTGTGGACAACAAGTGGCTTACAGGTAATATTTGTTAAAAATCTGCAGCAGAGGTGTAAATTGCATGTTTTTTCGGGTGTATTTATAGTCTGTGTTTGGGTGTATTCTGCAGATCTGTATGAAGACCGTCATATATGGGTTCCTATCTATCTGGATCACCACTTCTGGGCAGGGATGAGAAGCACACAAAGGAGCGAGAGCATGCATTCATTTTTTAACAAGTTTATCACTCGGAACAGCTCGCTTATTCAATTCGTCAAACAATACGATAATTGCCTCGGAAGCCGGGAGCAAGCAGAGAGAGAATCAGATGCTGCAGATTTTCATACGGTCATACCGTGTGCAACCAAATCCTCCATTGAAGCTCAATTTCAAGATGTGTACACTCATCAAAAGTTTAGGGAAGTCCAAACGCAATTCAGAGGAAAGGCGAATTACATCACCAGATTAACGAATTTCGCTCTAGGCTATTCAGTATATGAAGTCGGAGAACAAGTTTCCAGCTCAATATTCAACAAGTTTGTGGTTACTTACGACTCAGTTGCAGCCGAGGTAAAATGCCAATGCTTATTATTCGAGTCGAGAGGGATACTGTGTCGTCACGCACTAAGCGTGTTAAGCTTTGAACAAGTAAGCCAAGTGTCACCGAGATATATACTGGAACGATGGAGCAAGAAGGTAAAGAGGCGACATACACACATTAAGAGCAGCCACGACGAGCCACTGTTGGAGCCAAGAAGCAAGAGATTTGACCAATTAGTTTTTCGTTCGCAAAATATTTGCGAATTTACATCCGAATCGGAGGAGTTTACTGCAATTCTGCACCGTGCGTACGATAACGTCATGGCTGAGATGGAATCATTAAAAGCCAAAAGGAAGGGGACATCTTCTTTATCCCACGAAGACGCCAACTTGGAATCTGTTAACGAGCTTCAAAGCCCGCCAAGGATTCGAACAAGAGGACGTCCAAAAAATAGGCTAGGTTCAAAGTTGGACAAACAGATTGCAAATGCCTCAAATAAGAAGAAAACAAAAGTTTTAAGCGAGGTAAAAGTAATGTTCTTTAAATTTGTGGTGATTGAGTTTATTTTTCTCGTTAATAGTTTAGCTAATATGTGAGTTTCTTATATTCAGATAAACTTGTTTGATGCTGCATCAGTGGTGCATTCAAATTCCAGCCAATATCAAGGACATGTTATAAATTATCAGTTCAGTGTACCAGGAGCAGGGGATAACTCTTTGGGTGTATAGTTACAGAATATGGGTGTAAAAGCACTGTTCTTTTGGGTGTATTTTTCTGAATTTTCTTGTGATTCACATTCTACATATAGATACATATATTTAGGGTTTAGGTTTTTAGGGTTTACAGGTTAGGGGTAAGGGTTTAGGTTTTAAGTGTTTAGGGTTCAGGGTTTTAGGCTCAAAGCATCAGGGGGGTAGATCTCAGGGTGTATATTCAACTTTCTTTGGGTGTAAAAAATCGCAGGTTATGGGTGTATATTTGATTTGATATTTTTCTTCATATTTTACCACCTATAATTCATACATTTTGAATACAGCACAGACAGTTTAACAGCACAGACAGTTTGGGTGTATATTTAAGCAATCTTGGGTGTATATTAAACTTCCGTTCGGTGTAAAAGTTTATAATTTGTGTTTAGATCCGCCTTGATGTTTTCTTTCATATTTTACCACCTGTAATACAGAGCTTTTGAATACAGCACAGACAGTTTAACTATGGAAAAAAATTTCATTGAATAGAAGTTGTTTATAAATGGCAAATTTTTACTTTTTACGTTCAATTTACAAACTAGCTAGCAGTTAGATTACTCAGTTTCTATATCAGTAGAATTTATCTGACAAAATGGACTCAATAATACTGAGGATGGCTTGGACAGTCTTATTGCATTACTCGCTCTAATTGCTTGATCTCTCTCTTTATTCATTTCACTGAATAGTATCTGCGAAGCATATTCTACTCTATAGTGGTCCACCTCGTCCTACAATTAAAAAGTATATTCTGTTTAAACAACAATATTAATTCCAGTAAAGTAATACAGAGTTATATAGTTTTAAAGACAGTTACCTGTGGCCAATTATCCCATTCATACTTCGCCCTTTTAATGTTTTCGGGCTCAATTAACTCAAGCCACTTCATAACGTAAATAGCACAGTTATAGTTGAAAACGAAGAAAATAAATTACAAATCTCATTTAGGAAAGTTTAATGTTCAGAGTCACAAATTTATACCTTGATTTTTGGCCTGAGATATTAACGTATGTTGCTTTAATTTCCAACTCATTCTCCTTTTTCTTCAGAGGTGCCCCGCCGGCATATGCTCTAATTCTTGAAATTACATATCCCTTAAAAAACAAAACAAATCAGTAATATACCCGAATGAAATACACCCAAAAGAGAACATACTTACACCCAAAGCAAAACATACATACACCTTATATTGAATTGAAATACATCTATCTATTAAAATAAAGAACACAGAGCCAACTTACAGTGAATTTATTAAGCTGCTTTCTCTCATCGCTTGGAGATTTCTTGTGTAGCGGGTCAAGTATATAAAATTTTCGTTTTGTTGTATCAATCACCCATAACCACCAATGGCCTGAGTAGCAAACAGGTGCAAAAATCTAAAGGATTGCCATATTTCAACAGTGTGTTATTTTATTTGGCATATAAGTAAAGAACGGTACTAACAAATTTTACAAATGAAAACTTACATATCGATGCGAAGTTAATTTTTTTGCATCTATGAAGGGAATAAATATTGGGTAGTCTTCCACCTTGAATTCTTTATTGGTTTTAGGTGATATGAATTCCCCGTTTGGGTGCTTCGAAACGGCCATGCTCTGCAACAATTGTGAAACAACAAATGAAATACTGAAAATTCACCCAAGTGAATACTTTAAATAAACCCAAATGACTACACAACTTACACCCAATTGAACGTAAAAAATACACCCAAATGAATACAAAAACAGACCCGTTGATCAGAGAATATACACCCTAAGGAATACAGAAAATACAGCCAAAATTCGTAGAAGTAACACTTACCACAATATCAGGGGGGGACAGTATACTTGTTCTTGAAACCTTTTATCATTTTTCTGGTTGAGGATGAGGCACATGGTAGATACAATCTAGAAATATATGCCGAAATCAATTTACATTAATAAACATTGCAGTTAACTTTGGTGTTAAAACATTAATATTATTCTAATATTACCTCAGATTCTATATAACTTCCTGCCTGGAGCGATGCAAGGTGCATTCTATTCAAAATGTATTTATCTTAGGCAATCAGAGTGCACACGTTGTCAAACTCGTTAGTACTGCCATCTGCGTATATCTTCACTCGCGTCCCCCAGATGTAGCACTTCTCTTTCATATCACCCGTATTCTGATTTATTCCCGCAGGAGTTTCAAACTTCCCAGAACTTTCTCCGCCAGTCTCTTTTTGAATTTGTGGACTTTTACTTTCTTCTTTCGCCGCACTGCTTGCTATTTTTTGTACCAAATCCTCTAATTGTTCTAGCAAATTTGTAGTTTCTGGAGTTTTTGCCCTGCCTGCTTCCTGCGTTGACGCTCCCTCTTGCGTTGCTGCTTCTTCTTGGCTTGAATCAGTGAAGCCAAGGCTGAATGATGGCATTGGATCTGTTTTAGGAACATACGATGCTGTCCGTGCCATCATCATCAGGGCAGCAGCGTCTTCTGCGGCTGGATAACTGCGTGATCATGTATAACGTATTATAAGAGTAAGAATATACGGATAATAAGCAAAGATTGATTTTAGTCTGATGAACTTACCTTTTAGATGGAGCTGGGGGAAGCGTGGGTGTGCTTTCTTCAAGTTTTTGGGGTGGTTCAAGAGTGCTGCACGGCACATAAAATTAATCATGACATAAAAAAAAACTATTCTGGAACAATATACACCCAAACTGTAACCTAATATACACCCAAACTGTAACCCAATATACACCCATACATTGATTTTACTCTGATGAACTTACATTTTAGATGGAGCTGGGGGAAGTGTGACTGTGCTTTCTTCAAGTTGTTGGGGGGGGGGTTCAGGAGTGCTGCATAGTTACACAAAATTAATCATGGCGTAAAAAAAACTATTCAGGAATAATATACACCCAAACTGTAAGCAAATATACACCCGAACTGTAACCCAATATACACCCAAACTCAAAACAAATATACACCCAATACTATTTCTTACGTTTTTGTAGTTCCTTCAATTTGTAGTAGAGGGGTTGGTTCAAAATCTGTCTCAGGTGTTTCTTCAAATTCTGGCACAGTGGTTGTTTGGGACATTGGCACAAAAACTTGAATCGGAACTCTAAACAAGAAGAAAAATGAAAGGTTAACAACGCCTTTGAAAATAATAAGATTATAAAGTTGAAATATTCTTGAAAAACTCACATTGCAAGCGCTTCTGACGGTGTCTCTTCCCTCACAACCATTATATTCGAATCAGCTGGCTCACTGGCTGACTCTTGAACCAGACTCAACCTAAAATACACCCAAAGAAAGTCAAAAAATACAACCGAATAATTCAAAAGAAAGACAGTCTTTGTTTTTTGAGAACTTACATACTTGCAGTTTTTGCTTTTTTTCCCTGCCTTTTTTTTCTCGAATAAAATAATAAAGGGCTTTTTTTTCTAAAAAAAATATATACAGAATTAGAAGTAGAAGGTAATAAAAGAACAAAAGTAACGGTTAGTTGAAAGAGAAATTACATGCTCTCTGCCGGCCTATTTACACTACTTTGTTCTGTGTGTCCTTGAGAGGAAGGATCATCACTTTCCAAGTTCACGTCCGGTATTCTAAACAGATTTCACGTTATTCAAACAAAATATGATACAGGTAAATCATGATAACAAGATTTTATTAAATAATGCTTCTTACGTTTCAGAGGAGACATAGCGACCTTCTGTCGATCGCAGGTCAGCTTCCTTCTCCCTGCGAAACAAGAAACAATTATTAGCAAAGAAAACACACTAAAATCTGAAATATACACCCCAACAAGATATACCCCTCTGCAGCAGATTTTTCATTGTTTTCCCTTAACAATTCATCTAGATCTTCACTTCCTATTTCATATCTGTCACTACATTCATAAAAGAAGATGTTAACAAAAATAATTATGATGATAGACGGTAATATAGCTTACGAAGTACTGTACCCATCATAGGATTGATCTTCTTCAGGAGATGAATGCTCAATAACAACCTTTTTCTTT
The DNA here is from genome assembly GCF_000816755.2 of Arachis ipaensis. Lineage (NCBI taxonomy): Eukaryota > Viridiplantae > Streptophyta > Magnoliopsida > Fabales > Fabaceae > Arachis > Arachis ipaensis. The sequence goes on along the minus strand of NC_029794.2, from coordinate 22,477,164 downwards.
TTGGATTGTGTTCTGGGTGGAAAAAACAAGTATGAATCAGAAATAAAAAATTAATTTTATCACAGAATATTATCCAAAGAAGTGCTTACTTTTTTGGTGTTCTTTGTGTCTTTTTCTTTTTTTTTTTTTGCTTCTTCACCGGTGATGATTCTTCGCTTCTATAAGTTAATAAGAGACACTTCAGTTAATACACGAAATCTTGATAATTAAGCCAAAAGAAAGGAGTAATAATTTCAGAACATTACTCATCAGTTGATTCAGATTCTGAATCAGAATCCTCATCCTCTTGACTCTTCTTTCTTTTTTTGGAGTCCATTCTGGAAGGCAAACAATCATTATTTAGAACATACTAAAGATATAAAATACACCCAAATGAATGCACAAGATACAACCAACTGAATGGACAATATACACCGAACACAACAAACGAAATACACCCAACTTAATAAACAACATACACCCAACTTCATAAACAAAATACACCCAAGTGGTTCTACAAAATACACCCAACTCGATAAAGAAAATACACCCAAGTATGGTACTTAATTTTTTCCCTTTTTGCTGGGTTGTTTTCTTGGTGAATCCTCTGAGTCTTCTTGAGTCTCAGACTCAGAGGTAGAACTGTCACTATCAGTTGTTTCTTGCTCCGAAGACGATGTTGAACTTGCCTTCCTTTTTTTGTTTTTTTTTATTTCTTGTTTTTTTCTTTTTTCTCTATTTTTTTCATTTGCTCTCTTGTTTACGCCATCTTTACAATCCCCTGAAACATTAGAAATTTTAGTTAGCAGCATTCAGGTAAATAAAATACACCCAACATATTATGTTCACTTACCATATTTTCCTCTCTTTTCGTCGTCATTCTTTCGTCCAACTGCTCCTTACTCCAGTTGGCAATCCAGGGTTTTGGCGGTCTTTCAGCCCTTTTCTTGCCTTTATTTTTAGAAAGATGAAAATAAATTATCATCAGGGCAAAGAGGCAGCCATCAATTGCCTTTTTCTTTTTCTCCTTGTAGTCGGTTATGCCCTTGACGATAAAACTCAAAACATGCCCTCCCCAGTTTTTCTCTATTATGGTGTCCATCTCAAAAATTAGGGCCAGGTGCACAGGCGAGATTTTGTTTATTGTCGTTAGTAAAAGGAACGCCATCTGTATATAGAGGATGAAAATCCTCTTGAACATTAGGCGATCCTCTTCATTACCAACGCCAATATCCATCATCTCATCTGTAAGACTTTTGAGGGTCTTACCCTGGAATCTTCTAAAAATTTCTTTGTCATCCTCAGAAAGTTTCTTATAATCGACTTTCTGAGGAAATAAATCTCCTACAAAAAGAAAAACAACAAAGTATGAATATCAGTTCAAATACACCCAAGCATCAACTAAAATACACCCAAGCGTCAGTTAATATACACCTATAATTTTTAGCGAGTTACCTGTTGCGTTGATGCCAAGTGCATCACCTATGTTTTTGGTGTTATTTTAAAAGAACCGTATCCGGTTTCCAGTCTGTTCTCCCCTAATTTGAAGTTGTTAGCCAGCTCCCTTAACACTTGGTGATGCACCCTTAGTGGTGGGATGTGCATCAAGCCACCGAATCCCAAATCCCTCACAATCGTTTTCTTCTCCTCACTCATGTTTCTGAATTTATCATTTAACAAATGTGTTGCACACTTAAGGTCTTTTGTTTGCTGTAAACAAAAATAAAATTATAGTCAGATATGTTTCTATTATATAAAACTGATTTCATCTAAGACATATATTTGTTCTTACATTTCTTCCAGGTTGGTTTCTCGCTGCCATTTTTTCTGAAATGAAAAATACATCCAAAGTTATCAGTAAGATACACCAATATATATGAGTCAGATACACCCATAGATATCAGTAAGATACACCGATAGATATGAGTCAGATACACCAATAGATATCAGTAAGATACACCCATAGATATGATTTAGATACACCCATATATATCAGTCAGATATCACTCAAACATGCATCAATATACAAGGTCAAGCAACATTACAAGGTCAAGCAATATACACCCATGGACAAGCAAATATAAGAACAGTTGCAACTGCTGACTATTACAGTATATCAGTTCAGAAAAATACACCCAACAATTTGTGCCATATACACCCAACAAATTACCTCATATACACCCACCAAACTACGGAATATACCCCCAAAAATTAGTTACCATAAGAACTAGAACAACAAGAACAGTAACACCTAGAAGAACTAAGAAGAACAGTGTAACATAGAACCAAGAATAACAGTAAAACCTAGAACAAGTAGAACATCATAAACTGTAAAATGAGACGTAGAGCAAGAAGAACAGTAAAACGTAAAACAAAGTAGAAGAACAGTAAAACTTAGTTCTTCAATTTCGAAATGTGGAAAATATACAGGAATGGTAATGTAATGTACCTTGGGTATGATAGCTTTGTTTTCTCTGAAGATTCTTGATCGAGAGTTCTATGTTGTGTTGATGGAATTTTTGAATATTAGCGACGAGTTGTATATTTTCAGTATCGAATGATGCTCAAAAATGGAACGTTTGCTTTTTCTCTAAATGGCTTTGAGAAGTGGAAGAAGTGGAAGAGACTGCCATTAAGGGGGCGGTTTACGCGAAGCGTAACCGTTTGAGTGGAACACGTGTAAATGACGCCCCATTCAATGCTCTTCTCTGCGCATGTGGAATGTTTGTGGGCTGGGGGCTTGGATAACTTGTAAGGCCTTTTTGCTTGTATGTGTAGCAGGCTCGTATGGGAATTGGTATTTGTTTAAGCATGTCAGTGGCGATGAGAAATAAACCTCTTGAAAGAGAAAGAGAAACTGGTCATTGCCATCATATGATATGTTTTGAAATTCACGGTCTTTTTTCAATGAAATCGTTGAAATCAGTGTAGTGTGCATATATAATGCATCTGTAATAGTAGGTTAGTTACATATTATATGCTTAATCTGTCCCTCATGGATTCATATCCAGCTCCACGTGGCAGATCTCGGACCGGGAAAAGAGCACCAAAAACCGACTAGTCGGAAGCAAGGCAGGATTGGCCGGATCGGACGGACGGGAGAGTACCCACGAGGGAAGATACCTATCAAATATTTTACTTTTTCTATGATCATCTCTATTTTAGGGATAGTTCAATGTGCTCATCGGCGCCTGACCCTGAGATGTGGATCATCCAAGGCGCCATGCTAGTTTGCTTCGATGGTAGGAGTCCACGCAGTGAGGCAGCCATTTCCAGAGTGAGAATTGTAATTTTACCGATAAATTTTTGAAATTGTTTTGATATTTTTTACATATCTTTAGGATTTAATACCTTTCAATCTATTTTGTTATCATATTTGGTATATTTTCATCTAAATACAAGGATGTCTGCGTTGAAGTCACTAAATGTTTCAAATACAGGAGCTACCAGTAAAAACGTTACCGTTTTTCCTTCAAGTCTAAGATTTTTGAGAATTGGGATACATCATGTACTATACTTTAAGCCATATAAAATAAGATGGATGTTCATTTTATTATAATTACGGATAGTTTTACCCATTCTAAAGTGGATGGTTATTTTGGGTATAGTATTTGTAGTATAATTTATTATCCTGCTGTGTTAATATAAACAAAAAAGAAAAACTGAAATAGGCTGGATGTTCATTTTACTAAGTAGGCTGATGGTTATTTGCATTCTAATTTGGGTATTTAATTGATTTGGATTGAATTTAACATAATTTTGCCTGATTAGAAGACTTTGTTAAAAATATTGTGTGCATGAAGTCTATTATAATTTGAAATTTTAAACTAAGGTGGATGTTCATTTTAGTATAATTGTAGATGATTTTTTTTATTCTAAAGTGAATAATTATTTTAGGTATACCATTTATAATATAATTTATGATTTTATTGTGTTGATGTAAATAAAAAATTAAAAAAAAACTAAAATAGAT
>NC_029794.2:22471055-22473197 GCF_000816755.2 Arachis ipaensis | reverse complement strand
TTTATTTTTTAACTCATTAAATCAAATAAATAATTTATTATACACATTATATATATACTCCATTGGTTCCTAATGAAATTCTTTTATTAATTTTTTTTCATAGGCTATGATTTTTAGTTCTTGGATAGATCTAAGCGGTTATAAAAGGAAACTCTACCCCCGTTTCATAAATTCTGAACAGTGTGATTTTGACCAGCATTTCATGCGAAATCCTAAGTGTTGACTCTAATAAAAAGAGCACTGTTGATGACCTATACCACATAAATTTTATTTTTGTTTTAGAAGAATGTAAAATTAATTATTGCGACCACTACGATAAAATGATACAGTGAAATTTGTTCAACAAAAAGCTCACATGTATTAAAATGGGTTCATTTTTTCCTATATGGAAACAAGAACCGTGAAGTGTAATGAAATGAAGAAATGAAAAAAAATTCCACTGCTATAATGTAAGAATAAAATGTAAGTTTCGTTTTACAAATTTTAATAGTTCTTTTTTTCATTTACTAAAGTAATAAAACGTAGCTTTCGTTTTATAAATATAATGTTTTAAATTTTTTTAATTCTTTTTGGCCCAAACACATTTTACGTTTTATGGATGGGCAATTTTTTTTTGAGACAACAAACGCAACCCGCGTTTTTTAGGATGTCAAATTTTATTTTTGAAGGGCGCAAAACGCAACTTGTATTTTTTAGAATGTCAGATTTTATTTTTGAAGGACGCAAAATGAAACTTATCAGAAGTTTTTTTAGAAAGCCTAAAATGCAGGTTGAATTTTTTGGAGAAAAAAATATTTTAATCCAGATTGTTGCCTATATATATACGATTCAGAGTTCATTTGGAGTCCCTCACTTCACTTCTACTCCTATTCTTCTCTCTTCTGTATGTGTCATAGTTGTGAATTTTTTGATAGTTTTCTGTGTAAAAAAAGTCGAATTAGATGAGGTTGAAATTATGGAAAGTGTTGCAAGTTTGCGAGTATATTATAATGGGGAGATTATACTAAACACACACGAAGGAGTGACTTTTGTTTGCGAATATCCATTTTCATTTGCTATTCCATGTACCATGAATTTTGTAGAGTTGCAAAACGGTTTTTGTGATAACATACAAAGTCACATTTCAAAAAGGGTGAGCAATATTTTATAAAGGAATCCTATACAAGTATTTGGTGGGCTGATACAGTTTTAAATAATGTCCATCACTGATGACGCAAGTATGCAGCAGATTATGTATTTATCAACAAACCCGATTTCACGTGCCGATGATAGAGTTGTACGTGGAGTTTGAACAACAGTCGAGGCTGGACGCGGTTGGTGAGGAGGTCAATATTTATGAGCTCGGAGATATAGATTGGGAAGAAGATAACAACGATAGTGAAGAGGAGTTCGAAGCCAACTACGAAGTCGATGACGAAAACGAAGACGGAGACTTGACAGGCTATCCAGTGGTACAAAATGAAGCGGAGATGATTGTAAGCCAGCACCCGTTCGGTGTTTCGTCTTTTATGCGGACTCTAAATCTCGAAGTCATGCATGCCCCAGAATTTTCTGAGTATGTGAATATCGGTATGTTATGATTATTAATTCAAATTATCTGTAGTATTTATTATTTTTGCCTTGTCTAACTGATGGTGGTGCACATGTCGTAGGTGAAGGCAACACTGCGACAGAAGATGGTGAGTTTAGGGTCGGAATGAAATTTGGTTCGAGAGAGTCGGTGATATCTGCAATCAAAAGTTACACTATCGCTAGAGGAGTTGATTACACTGTGTATGAGTCTGAGCCGCAGACATTCTATACGAAATGCAAAAGTTACAGTGCAGGGTACGATTGGCTTATCCAAGCTAGTTTGATTCGAAAGAAAGCTTGTTGGGAGATCAGAAGATACAATGACAAACACACGTGCACCATGGGCATGATTTCACAAGATCAGGCCAAGTTGGACTCAGACACAATTGCAGAGGCTATTAGGCCGTTGGTCGAAGTAGACCCGTCAATAAAGGTGTAGTCTATTATTGTAGAATTTCAATCCAGATTCAACTACACTGTAAATTACCGCAAGGATTGGTTGGCAAAGTAAAAATCTATTGCAAAAATAATTTATTATATTATCATTATTTTAAACAGTATTCTATTAAT
>NC_029794.2:22468884-22470880 GCF_000816755.2 Arachis ipaensis | reverse complement strand
TTAATTACAACACAAATAAATAAATATATATATTCATTATTAAATATTAAAAAAAATTATTTACCCATTGAAGATGATCCAAATACTCAATAATATATTATTTCGATTTGGTAAAATTACGCACCATTTTTCTTCCTGCACTGTATACTTCTTCTTCACCCACACTTTGCTTTTTCACTCTTAATCCTCTTCACTCTTGCTTCCTCATTCTCCTTTTACTCTTCCTCAGCTTCAGTAACTTACTTCGTTTTTACTTAGCCTTCCCTAGTTGTCTGTGTTTTGACTTTTAAGGACTCAAGTGACCACCCTCTATAACACGTGTCGCGCATGCAGTTAGGAAGGCTGCAAAACGCAACCTCCGTTTTGCTCTGCAAGACTGACAAACGCAATCTGCGTTTTGCCTAATTCAATGCTGGTTAATACCTGCTCCTATCAGCATGCAGGGAACATCAGGGCACGTTTTGCAACCTGCTTCCCTTCTCAGTCCAATCACATCCTGCGTTTTGCCTGCAAATTTTTGGTTTCATCGCCTGTAAAATATTACCTGCGTTTTGCAGGTCATTGAGTATCGCAAGTCCACATTTGTGGACAACTCACCATGCATCCATATTTAAATTTATCACTATTATTTTATCCATAATCAAATTAATTTCTGATTAAAATGCCACAACTCTTTTTGACTAACAACTAAATGCATATATAACATGATAATTTATATATTCTATCATAATTAATGTTAATAAGTACCCGATCNAATTAAAAAATACAATTAAAAAAAACCACTTCCTTGACCCACCCATTTAAAAAGTGTATCACACAAGTATCTAAAATCAGCATCTCCATTATTAGGCTTCAATTCAGCGTTCAATTCATTCTTATCCGAAAAGAAAAAGCCCATCTACTTTTTACACACTCGTTTCTGTAGTCCCCTAGCTCCTATAAATATCTTGTTGCATTTCTTCATCTTCATGTGAAGAATCAAAGCTCAAAGCAACATCATATATTTGGTACCATACAATAATATAGCGAGAGAAATCAAGAATGTCTGACATCGCTATGTTGGTGGCAGAAGAGTACGAGAGGAGGACCAAGAATCTTAATAACGTAGAGGGAGAAATGACGTTGGTTTCTTCTTCACTATTATTGGGTCTCACTGAGAGGCTCGTTAAGGATAAGAGGGTGCTTCCAAAGTGGGTTTTGAAATGGGAACCAAAGACCCAATTTGCTATTGCTGCCTCAAACAGTTTCTTCTCTGCTTAAAATATCTTGCTGCTTTCGCTTTCGTTACTTGGTAGTCGGACTAGTTGCTACCTAATTATATATTTTCCTTTTATTTTTCTTTTTTTCTTTCTCCATGAAATTTTCTTTTCTCTAAGTTCATGTAAATTGCAGTTAAATTCAATTTTATGAAAGTCGAACTGGATATTAAGCCAGACTAGATAATAATGGTTCATCAGAATATTGTGGTTTAACTGGATTGTGATTAAATATATATTTATATTTATTTTGGTTCGGTTAGAACTTAGAACAATTTTGCACATTGAAAATTTTAAAAAGAGTAGTAACCTAATACAGTCTCTATGAAATATTGAGGCAAACATTAATTTTTAACAAATTTTAATTATTTAATCAATTTTAAATTTTTTTTTTTGTTAGACATTAATTTTTACATTATGTTGTTTGTCTTTATAGAAGGACTGATCTATTAATTTTAAAAATTTTGTATAATGTAGGAATGTTGGCTTGTGGTAGGACATAGCAGATGTGGAACAATAAGATGTGCAGACAAATCAGGCAGGTAGCATCTTTATAGAAAATTTTGATATTTTTTAATAAAGTTAGTGTGTGTTATAAAATGGTATATAATTATACATTATCGAAAGAATATATTATTAAGAATTTGGATCATTCTCAATATATATATAAGTTTTAATCAGCTTAATCTTTTTTAATCTCTTTTATTTTTTTAATTATTTTATACTCCTCATTATTTGCT
>NC_029794.2:22468036-22468627 GCF_000816755.2 Arachis ipaensis | reverse complement strand
TTATTTTATACTTTACATATTTTTGTAATTATAGTTTAATTATAATTGTATTGTATTTAATAATAATTATTTTATAATTATTATTTTTTATTGAACTTTTTATATTTATTAGTGTTATGTTATTTGTATCAGCCACCAAAATCTTGTTGCCCCAGAAACTTGATCTATTAGAGACGTAAAATGAGATTAGAGTCGACACATTCTGATTGACTGAATTCTATCATGTCTCAAGAATGAGTGAAATAAAAAGACATGTTGCATTGCTTACTGCTTGAGTCGAAAGGTGAAAGCTTGAAATTCACACTTTTTACTATATGTAGTACACATTTTTTGTCTCCCTATTAATGTGGGTATCATTATCGATAGAACAGACAATAATCATGCCTTTTTGGTAAACGAGCGCATGGCAGTTTTTGGCAGAGAACTTTGAAGCTAGTACTAACTCAGCAAGTTATATAAAGCTAGCTGTCATGGGTTTGCATATTATTTTGGTGCATACATGCTGTCAAAATCTAAGACACACATAAAAGGTGCGTGCACTATAAGGTTTCTACTTATTTATGGCAGTTTTTTTTTTTTTTTTTTTTTTTT
>NC_029794.2:22443420-22467443 GCF_000816755.2 Arachis ipaensis | reverse complement strand
AGGTTTATAACCCCTATCAAATAGTTTGTGGAGGGTTACTAAAATTCCTAAAATTTGAGGTGCCACGATGTCTTTTGTGAAAGTTTTTAAAAACTTTCATAATCTATTCAGTGGGGATTTTGTATGTATTTAGTGGGGTTTTATATTGAACTTTTGTGACAGTTTTAAACCATTTTGTGGCAGTTTAAAACCCTCACAAATTGATTTTTTAATTAAACAAAATATAACTATTTTGTGAGATTTTCAAACCTCTACAAATTCTGTAATTATTTATTTATTTTTAATTTCAAATCATTCATTAATCTCATCTCATTTACATATTTTCAAATTAAAAATTTATTTTTTAATATTAAAATTCAAAAACTAAATCTTTTATAACACAATTTCTCAATATAAAACATAACTCTATATATAAAAAAATTCTCAATGTCAATAATTCCAAACATAATTGCATATGGTATTGTTCTACATAACTATTATTGTTTTTCTTTAAAAAGTAAAATAAAACAATAAGTGGAAGACCGGAGGATATTAGATCCCATTCGGTTACTTCAGCATCTGCCATGCTTGAAATCTATTAATAATGGGGATTTTTTGCATTGATCCTAAGCATCTGCCATAAAAATACTAGAATTAGATCACACTTGACTAAGCAACAACAATATAATTCTAAATTTTTTATACATCTACTAATAACTAACTGATACAAAATTTGATCTTTCTGAAAAAATTATGAAAATATATATATTCCAAAAAAAAGGTGTTAAAGCAAAAGCTGGGCATGATGCCCAAACTGATCTGAGAACTGAAAAAGAGAGATTATCTTTACAAATAGGGAAAAATAATTATTAGACATGTGTACTACTAAAAAATATATATGAGATTTCTAACATAATAAACTACAAAGCTATAATAAACTTCTAACATATTTAAAATAAAACAGGATATAATTATTATCTTACCTCAACAAGCATTTGTCCAAAAGCAATAATAAGAAACTAGTGAGAGAAGAATCAATACCCATTTTAATTATAATTATTATCTATAAAAAAATTGAAGAATAATATAATCAATTAAATTAAATTCTGAATCCAAACCCAAACAACTTATTAATTTTGTCATGTATGGTTATGGTTACGGGAATTCTCCCTTTTGGACATGAACAAATAAAAACACATGCATGATATCTGAAAAAAACATCCATACTCTGCATCAATGCTCTGCATCAACACAAGGATATAAAAACAAGAAACAATAGGCAAAGGGGGAACATTATCATCTTCTATTCCTAAAACTAAACAAATTAAAACAAAAATAATAAACATAAAACTTAAATCTATTCCTAAAACTAAACAAATTAAATGAACTCAAATTTAAATAATCACAAACTTATAATTTTTTTAACAAAATTAAACTTAACATGCTTCTATGCATTAGTCTTGCATATCCAATAGCATGAAAGTGGGGATAATAGTAATAACCATACCTAAAGCTTGCCTTGTTTGAAAGGAAGAAGAAAGTCTCTATTGTGAGGTTACTGATATATATATGCCTTCAGAATGAGAATGAGAATCAGAATTAAAATCACACATTGGTGACATCATTTGAGCTTTAAATTGCTTTGATTCAGCAGAAGCATTAGTCACTAACATGTTTTATAAAAGAAAACTTTCAAATGCAACTACAGAAGAGACTTTTGACTACTCTAATTCACTATCATCCACACATGATTATTTGATTGATATATTTGTAAATTAAAATCTCTTGGCTCTTGTTATAATTCCAATTATTGGCATAAAATTCACAGGGAAATAGAATATAGAATGAGGTCAAAGATTACTAATTCATTTGATTATTCATGGCAGCCTTTTTTTTAATTATTATTAAATGCACCTAGAGTCAAATATGTTATATTACACACCACTTAAATGTTCTATATGTCACAACCTCTACCTAATTTATTATCATAAGCCTGGTATGTAAGTAGTAGTTATTGTCTAACAAGAGAATCAGCATACTTTTTCTGATAATGGAATTGCTAACTAATATCCCTTCCAGCACTTCTTTTATGGCATAATAGTGGAATTCTTTTGTACGAATAAAATAAAGATCACTTACCAAATTATGAACAAGAATAATCCAACCAAATATCATAATAGCACTTATTTAGTTGCACCCTATCTGATTATTAATTTTCCTATTTCCTCTGATATCTTTTCTGCTGGAGTAAGTTCATTACTTTGTAACATACACTAAAAAGACTTCTTGAACCATATTTTATCCTTTAAAGAACTACTAAAGTGATCCACAGTTACAGTAGAAATTAATATACTAGCTTTACCTTAATTAAATATAAACCTTATAGTGTTTATGCAGACAGCAGACACATTATCTATTTTGTAAATTACAACCTGAGAGCTCAAAGAGCAGAAACCATAAAGCATATAAAGATGATTTAATAAGATATTAAAAACATAATAAGCTTGAAGAATTTAAGAAAATCTGATATAAGTTTTAAAAAGTGCTACTCATATATACCTCTATATTTGGATGAAGAGATGTAACTGCTGGATCAGTAGCAATCAATGCTTCTTCACAAAGCTTTATAAATTTATGCAAATCTTTAAGGTGTCCCCACTTAGGCTGTCTAATGATTCCTACATAGGAGATATTGATTAAATTTGAAATTCTCTTTAGAACCAAAATAATAAGATAGATAAATAAATAAATATCATACCATATTCATCAAGTGGTACATCATAGTCATAACTAGTAGCAACAAAAAGTCCACCTGTGGTTCTACTAAAATTGGTTCCTTCATGATACTGTTTTACATCAAAACTTTGTGTTATTAACTCAATTCCTTTCTCATATACATATAATAACAAACTTAAAAGATATCATAGGTTTCAATACCATATAGTAGTTCATAAAAGTTCCACCAAGTTGATAAAATCTTACCACAGTAAATGCAAGATCTTTCACAGGTCTCTAAGGTACAGTTCCACCATAATAAAGAAACCTGCCATTACAAATCAAAGAATTCAAAATCACTTAGACCCTTTTTTCGGTCTTTATCTGCGCTCTTTTATCAAGAATCTAACTAACTTAACTCGAGTAACTAACCATCCGTTATAGCCCTCGATCTAAATCTTCGGCTTAGCATTAGAGTTTGGTATGAACTGATCGCAGTAAACTCTATTGCATGTGTTAATCTAGCAATTAACATGTATAACAATAAAGTAATATTAGTGAAGATAGCTGCAAATTAAGGATTCTTAATAATTAGTTAATTACCTACAATAGGATTTGGAGCATCTGCTTGCATGTACATAATACAGGGGACACCAGTATCAAGAGAAGTAGCCATTGATGCTGCCCATTTTATGTAAGGTTTTGTTGCAGGACCTTCTTTTTTCCTGTAGAAACAACAAAAATAAAGGGGATGATTTGTTTTTCCCAGTCAAGGATTAATCTTTCACATAAGTAGATGAAATATGATAACAGTTAAAATTTGTATAATACAAATATGCTGTCTTTAGGAAAATAGGGGACAAATTCTTACTATAAATCAAACCAAAATAAGTTCAACCAAATGCAAGATAATATTACAAACCAAAAGGGAAATCAACCTTTAACGTATTATCAACTTAAATATTAATAAGATTTGTATAATCACTAACAACTAAACCACCATTGTCACTAGTGCCAATCCATTGCCACCATCAATCACAGTAACTATAACATAGTTGGCATGCCAAAAGTAAAACTGGTACCAATGGAATAAGAATCTTGTTAGTTCAAGATATCTGAAAATGGAATAATATAATGGAATATAACAATGATCCATACTTGAACTTTTGCTACTGTGCAAACATCTAGGAATGTCTTAACGGCTTTCCATAGCATTTTGAAGCCAGATCCATCATTGATAATAAAGGGCTTATGGAGAGTCTACAAAGCCATCCATGTAGCGAACTATTTTGTAATCAGTAAGTTCAATCTTCCATTTGAAAAGGAAATATTAGAAAGACATACATATATACCTCAGGATAGTAACTATTATCGATTTTCTGAATTTCCATAAAAAGGTACATTGCTGGCTTTGTAATCTGGAATCATTGAAATAATAGAAGCAAGTGAGAAAGTATCCGTATGAAGCTGAACTAGGCATAAATTGGAGTTAATAGAGAACTCAAATTCAATTCACCTCTCTCACAAACACGGAGATTGTCTGAACAAATTCTGAACGGAAGTGAGTGAGAAAATTTAAGTCTCGAACTAAACAAGAAAAAATTAGGAAGAAATTCTCACCGCAATGACTTGGAATGACATGAGAATCAATTCCACGAGATCTGATAGCTTTGAACGCAGCTTCAATCGAAGCTTCCAAAAACTCATGCTCGCTCGCCTTCCAGATCTCCTCAGCTAGTGCCACCGCGTCCGCACCGAAACCTCGCTCTGAGTGCTTCAAGCAACTGGAGCAAAAGCAGAACCAGTGGAAGAACCTGCCGTAGAAGATGATGCAGAAGCAGAAGATCTAAGTATTACCTCAATGAAGGAGACAATAACGGCAACAACGGCAAAGACATGAATGGCGGTGGCGGTAGCGGTAGCGGTGGCGGTGACATTGAAATTCTAGGGTTTCAGAGAGATCTCACTCTCCGTCGTCCCCTCCCTCGAAGCCTTCTCTCGAAGCCCTGTTATGTTTTTTTTTTTTTTGCATGGGCTGATTGAATATTTGTTTGAATTGGATTGTTTTATAATTAATTGGATTAGAAGTATTATAACAATGAGAGTTTTATAATTTGCCACAAATAAAATATATTATGGAGATTTTTAGTAACCTCCATTAAAAAACTATCACAAACAAATAAAAATTTTGTAGTGGTGAAACATCAAAAGGATGCTGGCTTGCACGTCAAACTACTACGCTCTACACAACCATATCACCTACCTGGTTAGTATCTTGATTCTCGTCATTGACTTCGTAGTTGGCTCTGAAGTCCTCTTAACCCTCATTGTTGTTTGCTTTGCAGATTACTCTATTATCATCCATGTTTGACTCGTGTTAAATTTTATCTGCAGCTATATGTTCAAACTCAACATACAATTCAACATCGACATTTGAGCTCGAGTCTTTTGATGAATCTAAAACATCTATTACATACTTGCTTCTTCATCAACGATGGATATTGTATCAAACTGTATTAGTCTACCAAATATGATAACAGGATTTCTGTACAACTCACTAAAAGTCCCACTTTTATCATCTCCTTGAACTCAGTCTAGAAATTATCTAGCCTCACACCACTGATACTTATACACACACTAAAACAAATAAGGGTTTTCACAACGGTCGAAAACTATTGCCATATATCGAAAAACCGTTCCTAAAACTTTAAGTAATGCTTTGGCAATGGTTTTTGACCTGTGATATATGCGGCCGTTGCCAATGCTCATCGGCAACGGTTTTTACCTAAGGCAACGACAACTAAAAAAATCGTTGCCATAGTTATTAGCATAGACAATTGTTTTGACAACAGTTTAGAACCGTTACTGGATAGGCAACAGTTTAGAACCGTTCTCTTTCACGACGTAGGTTTAAAACCATAATGGTATAGGCAACGGTTTTAAGCTGTTGTAGTTTTGTTATTCACAAAGACAATGGTTTAAAAGCGTTGCCTTTGGTGTTGTATTTTTTGCTATGATTTTCATATTGTTGCCATTTTGTAGCTATCTTTGGCAACGGTTTTAACACCATTGTCCTTTGTAATTTTTGACAGCGATTTTTTGTTATATATTTTTTTATTTACAATAGTTTTATCATGTTGTATTGAAATTAGTTCCAACTATTTTTTTAATTTAGTGTCAATAAAAAAAACTAATTGAACATTTACCATCAAATTTGATTTATAAAGTATTATGTAAGATTCGTACATATTTGTAACCTATAAAAGAGATTTTATAAGTAAAATAAACTAAGATACTCATCATCTTCATAAATTGATATTTTTACTCTTTAGTATTTGATCTTCACAATTTGTATGATTAAATTCTTTCTCTCCTTCATAATGATTTTCTTATGAAAAAAATTAGCAAATTAAATATAATGCTAAGCTTAATGCTAATAATGCTTACTAACAGAGAGAGGGAATGAGGGAAAGAAAGATAACTGCTAGTGATTTTTCTTATGCATTTCCTTATTAATAGCTAGGTCATAATAGCTAATATTAATTAGAAAGATAACTGCCAGTGATTTTTCTTATGCATTTCCTTATTAATAGCTAGGTCATAATAGCTAATATTAATTTGGTCAAGCAAATTAATAATCTCACTTAAATATAATACAAGAAACAAGCTACCAGTGAAAAGACACGTAAACCATTATTTGAGATTGTAAAATATGTCTAAAGAGGATTCTATTATCAATTATTCCATAGAAAAAGTCAATATAAAATAATTTTGACCCCGGATATAATGATCCATAAACAAATTGTTAAGCCTTAAAACAACTTTAGAATAATGAGTTCAATATAATTCAGTATCTAAGTAGATCTCATATCAGTATGAAACTTTTAATTCTTCAAGATATGAGTTGCCAACAAGCTACACATGAAAACAATCTAAGCTAAATTCTAAGATACAAACCCATAAGACAGGTGTTCAAGTTAGGAGTTGCTTTGGATAGTCTAAAGAAACATATCTAGAGAAATAAATGCAAACAAGAACGTTAACAGATAATAGACAAATTGAGTTTGCATAATATTGCAATTACTGATTTAGAATTCTTAAAGATGTAACATTACTTTGGCTAGAAGTGAGCAAGAACTGACAATAACAACATTGAAATTGAAGAATTCTACATTGAAACTTTATAAATCACTTGAAAGTAATACAAACAAAAGAAATGATGTCCAGAAAAAGGCATAAATAAATCAATGCAGAGATAGTAAGGCAAGGACATGGTTAGAGAAAAATCTTTTGAGATGAAAACTTGAACCATAGGATTCAAGTCTTAGAGGATCACAACAAAGTTGAGCAAGGATCATGCCACCATAGATATTCTCATTTGGAGGGATGAGAAAGTTGGATGAGAACGCTTTCTTAAAGGCAATCTAATCATCTATTAAGGTAAGACTTCCCAACCTAGCAAAAACAATATTCTTACGAAACTAAACAAGAAAACACAAACTCATATAAAACATCGACATGGAAAAAAAACATTATTATTTATTTCGGGGAAGCCTTACCTCATCTATTGTACTTTTCAAACCATACGCTATGACATGAGTTTTGCTTAGACTAAAATAAAATCATAACAAAACAGTAAGCATAGAAGAAGTTCAAGGGAAAAAAGAGTAAAATTTAAATTAGGTTAAAAAGAGCGGAAAAAGGATGCAGGTTGAGCAAAGCTAACAGAATCCAAACACTAAGACCAATTTCACAGTAATCAATTCCAAACTCTAAACTGAATTTCAAAATAACAAAATCCAAACACTAAAACCAATTTCAAAGTAATCAATTCCAGACTTTAAACTCAATTTAAAAGTAACAGAATTTAAATACTATAACCAATTTCACAGTAATCAATTTCAAAGTATAACCCCAATTTACAGTAATAGAATTCATACCCTAAACCTTGATTTCGCAACAATTTCATCAATTTGAAATGGTAGAAACAACTAACTTGCAATGGAGGAGGTAGCCAGCGGGGTAGCAGATTCCTCGTCGCAGAACAGAAGCGGCGAAGATTCTTCTCAGAGCATAAGCGCCGCTGGAGGGAGGGATGACCTTTCTGGCAGAGAATAGGGGCATCTCATTGCCGTCCACCGCAGAACTGAGAGGGCAAGAGAGAGAGAGAGAGAGAGAGAGAGAAAGCCCCTTCATAGCTGTGAGGGAAGGAGAGAGAGAGAGACAAGGACGCTGGTGCGAGGGAGAGAGCCTCATCATCGCCGCCGATGCTTTCTGGGCTCTGGGTGACTTCGATCCAAGTTGATGCAGAGAGAGAGAGAGAGAGATAGAGAGAGAAATATGTAAGGGGGGAGAGAGGCAGGGACGTAAGACGCCGGTGCGAGGGAGAAAAGTAGAAGTGATCGTCCTTGCTGCCGGTGCTCTGAGCTGCTGCCGCCTGCAGCGTTGCGTCCTGCCTGTGCTACGACTGCGAGAGAGGGGGAATCGCAAGAGGTAAGGGAGAGGTGCGGGTCTTTGGATGAAATTAAAACCCAAGTTTCTAATAATTTATTATTTATACTTTAATAAATTAATTTTTAAAATTGTCAAAGAGAACGGTTTTATTTTGTTGCTATAAAATAATGAAAATTGAACTTGAACAACAACACTATAAAAATTATTGTCTAAGACTATCTAATAGAACTGTTTTAAAGTGTAGCAAATTTTGGCAATAGTTTTTTTGTGTACTATAAATTAAATATTCTTAGAGAATGGTTTTTTGCGTATCTTTTGCATAATTATTTAAACAACATTAAAAAATATTGCTCGATAAAAAAAATCGTTGTAACGGCTATAAAATTGTTCTTTAAAATAGTCAAAGAGAACAGTTTTATTTTGTTGCCATAACATAATAAAAATTTAAACTTCAATAGCAACACTGCAAAAACCGTTGTCTAAGACCATTTAGTAGAACGACTTTAAAGTGTAGTGAATTTTGGTAATGGTTTTTATGTGTACTATAAATTAAGTATTCTTAGGTAATGGTTTTTATGCGTATCTTTTATATAACTATTTAAACAATATTAAAAAATCGTTGTCTAAAAATAAATCATTGTAATGATTTTATTTTGTTGCTATAAAACAATGAAAAATTGAACTTCAACAGTAACATTGTAAAAAATCGTTATCTAAAACCATCTAAGAAAATAATTTTAATGCGTTACAAATTTTGGCGTTACTAAAGCCTATATTTGTTGTAGTGACATAACTCATAATGATAAAGAATTTGGTATTTATCAGCAAAATTCTTGCATAGCATCATAAAAATACTTAACACGTAGTTTACCTATTCTAAAACCAACCAATCAATGATTAATTTCACTCAACATACAACCTGCGTGATATTAGTATGCCAGCTACATACGTGGTGTCAGCTCGCAACCTGCGAGATTTAACTCGCAACATGGATGTTGCATCTTGTTATCTCTAACATCCCTATACTTGTATTTACATATTATTTTTACATTTTGGTGTGATACACATTTTTTTTCCATACCTAAAAAAATTAACCTTCTTTCCTCTTTATTAAATGATGACAAGGATTGATTATCTAAGTATTTATCAAAATTTGACGTGAGAATTGATTTGTCTAACAAAATAAAAAGTTATGAAACTAATTTAGTAGTTAAAATTTGTTCAGAACTAAATTGTCCTATTCAACTTCTTTTAGGAACTGATTTAATGTTGTACTCTTTTGAAAATTACACATTTAAAATTAATTTTGACTAATACATCCAAAATACATGCCAATATTACTCTTAGTCTTTCATCATCATCATGATTGCTAATAATGGCTTTGAACATTATTTTTCAACAAAACTTTGGATGTCTTTACAAAGTTTTAGAAATTGATTTTATTTGTAAATTAATTTTTTTATTTGAAATAAATAAAAAAGAAAATCTCAATTAGAGAATTTTAAATAGAATTGAAATAATTTAGTATTTTAAATATATTAAAAAGTTGATTATACTCTTGAGAATTGAGATACTAGGTGAAAAGAAGAGTCTTAATAAGGAGATTGTAAGTAAACTTTACAAACTTTTTTGTAGTGTGTTGGGATAATAATGACAAGCCAACATCAAATAAAGTAATGGTAGGGAGTGGATTCTCTCAATTTTTTTTTCGATTGTTTGGTAAAGTATGATCTTTTTAAAAAAAAAAAAATAAAAAATGAGAGGATCCATTCCTTATTTTATAATAGCCTAACTACGCAGGAAATATGGAATATATAATAGATATTTTTTCTTTTGTGTCAGAATATAGATGTTTATCATTCGTTAGGTGTGTTTATATATTCCTATCTTCATTAAATATTTAATAACATTGTCTGTCGTATGTGAAGAAATAATTCACTAGTAGTAATGTGAGTCTATGGACTCAGCGAAGAGTATATATATTATAGAAATAGAATAATAATAATCAATAATATATATACTCACGGAAGCAATTACAGAAGAAGAATAACTGAATAAGTCATGTTTCCTCTAAATTTACAATCCAAATCTTTGTTTGCAATATATAATTCAAACCTTTTTTTTAATATAAAAGACTTTGCTGTTATTTCAAGAGTTACCAATATTTTTCAAAAGTTATCAACCCTTTAAATTAAAAGTTATAAATTAGTTATATAAATTATACCAACTAAAATTGTTTATTGTAGTCAACTCTTACACTTTCCAACCCATAAAGTAAGGGACGAAAGAATGAATGAAGAAGGTAAATAAACTTTACACTCTTGTAAAGATCATAATAAATACTTGAATTCTGGGACTTGGTAAAACATAGGCTAAACATCTTTATAAGATCAAAATAAAAATGAAATTTAATTTAAATTCGGTTTCCCATTTGAGAAGAAATGAAATATGGCATTCGGTTTGATGCAGACAAAGATCATAATAATATTGGTCAATTAAGTTGGTGGAATAAAGACAAGAATACAACATAACGAGTGCATACTATAAACTATTAAACTATATGCCACATATTGACAATTGCTTTCGTAGGATACTAATAATTAAAAATCATTATATGACAATTTAGTCAAATACACATTAAATTATTTAATAATTCTCAAATATTATTTTTACATGAAAATAATTATATGTAAGTCTCTATTATTAATCAAACATAATAGACCCTACTTAATCATTTTAATTCAATAACAAACTCATAACAACTATTGAACTACTCATCCAAATTTTAATATTATTCTTTAGTCTCTAGCTATATGTACAACTGTTTAATTTTCAATGATTTGAAAAAATATATTATTTGTCTAAAATAGTGATTTACTGAAATTAAAAATTGTAATTTGGTTCTTTGACTTTTGTAAAAAATTAGTTTCAATGAGGGTAAACCATTATATTGGTATTCAGAAGATTCTGTTGCTGACAACAATAATTTTAAAATATGCAAATGGTAAATTAGTTTCTAAAAGAATATTAAGTTTGACGAAAATTACCAACTATTAAATGTTCACATTTCTGTCAATGGAAACCCCTGAATTGGCTAACAGGAGAGATGAAATAGCAAACATAGAGGAACTATTTCTTTTAATATTGGAAGGAGTGTGGTGTTACATTAAAAAATTATCAAAATGATGTGTAATACGCTATTGTGGGAGGTGTTAGTGTTAAGACTCAAATCGTCAATACCGTTGAGGCACAAAACGGCAATGTTGTTTTCCTGAAAATGCCGTTGACATTTTCTTTGCATGTGTGACACATGCACACATTCTAGAAAGACAATATGAGAAGTTAATAAATATTAATGTTGTTTTCTCTCCCACTTGAGTCTTAACCTGCCGAAAATATTAAAGTTAATAAATAAGAAAGACAATATGAGAAGCTAATAAATATATACCTCATAGCCAATGAAAAGGTCAGTGTCTGCCACTCAAGTGGGCACCATGCTAGAAACCGATGGAATATCCATGATATTAGTAGTAGCATGCATCCAACAATGGTTGTGGTTGCTCGATGTGTTGCTGAGCACAAAGAGTTATATGTCTATGCTTGCACGACGGATCCTTAGGACAAACTAAAGGCACCTTATGTGAACCTGATTGTACGACTTATCTGTCATCAGGTAACTACCGATCAGCAGCAGCATATAACACCTTGTGTACTATCGAAGAGTGGCCGGATCTACACCACCTGGAATATGGTACACTTTGTCACTAGGCCATGTCAGCTTGATAGAAAAGAATTCCTTCCTTTGCTCTTCCTGTTGAGCATGCGAAGGCCTAACACCGAGAAACTTCTCTATCCATTCCCATGTCGGGTATTGGTACTATGTTTGGAAGTCCCTCAAGCAGCCACCCATTGACTCTTCAGTATTGGTGTGTAACACTTGGTGGTACGTAACATCTTGCAAGGTGATGGTGCACTCACCCTAAGGCATGTGAAAAGTGTGGGTCTCCAGACACCAACACTATAAATATAGAAATCAGGGTGTTGTCAAGCACAAAGTTCCTGACTTGCACCATGTTGCTAAAACCAGCCTCCCTAAAGTAAGGGAGAATGACGTCCGGTGGTACAAGAGTATGACTAACTCGCCTAGGAAGTAGGAGGCGATGCCTCTGTTAAGGTAAAAAATAAATTAAAATAAAATATTTAAAAATAAAATTATTTCAAATGTCATAATTTAATTTTTTTTTGTGAAATTACTGAATTTAATTCCTAGCATACAAATTGAAATAAAATTTATTAAAAAATTATTTTAACTAATATTCACTAAAACAGGTTGCTCAACTAAATGTAGAGGCCAACTACTAAAACAAACTAGCCACTAATCTAACATATATCATGCTCCTAACACAACATCAATTCTAGTCATACATGGTACAACATAAAACCAATCAAAGTACTTTAACTATAACAGATATATGAGTTTTTATTAAAAAAAAATAACAATACTAACCTCGAAGTCAATTGCTCCTGCAATATGCTACATTGCATTTAATCAATTGATATAATCTCTTTGTGCATCTATGCACACCATAATTCCCAACTAAGTAATAGGCTATGTTACATAACATGTGTTCACTCGTTACGTTCATGTATGTGTCTTATCTCATTTACAATGCAAACAATATATATATATTTCGTTTATATTATGAATGAGATAAGTAATAAGATACAAAACCTAAATTGTGTCCAAGTTACCCATATTTGTAAATAAAATATTTAAAATATTTATTCAAAAAAAAAAAACCTAACCTAAAACCATTCTCTTCTACCCTTATTTCTTCTTCTCCTTCTTCTTCGATTCTCTCTTCCATCCCTTTCTTAAAATTTTTTTGCCACCTTACTTGTTGAACAAAACGTTAAGAGAAAAGGGAGATTCACTAAATCAATCAAGTAAGTATTTTTATTTATTTTTTTGTTGTTATTAGTAGTTAGTTATTGTGATTTTTTAACTTTGTTTAGGCTGAAAGTAGTTAAAAAAACATGATTATACCTAGTTAAATAATGTGATTTGTTCTTGTAGATGTAGCAATAGTACTAGTATTAGTGTTAGTTAATTGTTGTTGGTAACTATTATTAATTAGTTGTTTTATATATTTTTAGTAAGTTTTGTTTTGTTTGAAATATTTTTTTCAAAAGAAAAATTATTTATTTAATAGTTTCAGTGTATGTTTTTAAATATTGATTATAAATGATTAATCACTAGCAAATAAAATAGAGTTATTATTAATTGTTTGTATGTTTTTTTTATTGTGGAATTAAGAAAAGACGAAGACGGAAAAATATGACATTACATGTGCTCTAGACTATGTTATAGAATATCTTCGACATTCTTTATATGTAAGTAACTTTTGTGTTTACAATAGTAGTTAATAATTAACAATTAATTTAGTCATTATTAATTATAGTTCTTATTGAATTGAGTAGTTAGTAATTAATATGAATATTAATTTATATTATTAGTCATAGTTTATTGACTGCTAATTATGATTTTTATTTTCAGAGTTTAAAAAATCTGCACAACAGACACTTAAACCAAGTAGACTTACACAATGTCACGAACTCACAATGGAAGAACAACTAAGAGAGAACCGATTTTATCATATATCTTAGATTGGGAAGATTATGACTTACAATTCGAGTATAAACATATTGGTTGAAAGGTGGCGTCTTGAGACGTACACTTTTCATCTTCCACATGCCGAATGCATGATTATTTTGGAGGATATTGCCATGATCTTTGGACTTCGAACACATGGTCGCCCGATGATTAGATCTACTGATCACAACACAAGCGGGTTAGAAATCGAGTGGATGAACCAATTTGGTAGTGCTCCTGGATCGCACGACCATAGAGGAAGCGAAATCATCTATCATGGTTTTGCAACCTAAAGCAGCGCCAACATTTGATGGACCGACTAAGTAAGGAAATATATGTGAAATGTCATATAATGTTGCTATTTGCTATGACATTATTCAATGACAAGTCTGGAATTACTATATACTGGAAGTATTTGCCGTTGCTTCACCAGTTTTTTTAGATTAATAGGTTTAGTTGGGGTTCTGCATGCCTTGTACACATATATCAATCATTATGTCGAGCATTAAGGTATGATATGGATGGTCCTCTAGCGTTGCTTCTTGTGTGGGAATGGATACGGATGTTGTCATTAGGGCATTAGTCGATGGATACTAGCTTTTCACTCATTCATAGGTAAAATTTAAATACGATGTGGATTTGATTATTATTTCTGTTGTTGGTACTTTCTAATATGAACATTATATGCCAAGTAGAATGATTTATCAACCCACCACAGATCAATATAGAAATTCGACAACTGCTGACATCAGGAGAATGTTGGATGATCTTTCTCTGGACGGGATATATGTTTTGTCATCTGTACTTTTACTTATATTGACTTAAATTGATGATTGCATATTTATACCTTTGAGCTTTCATATGTTATTTAAGTTTGTGTGGGATGTATACAATCCTAACTGGATTGCACCTCATATTATTCTACTTGAGCTGAACTAGGGTTTCAGATCTCTGGAGTGCAACAATGCCTCAAATATGTTTTGAGGTTGTGGAGTGGCATCCGACTAATAGGGTGAGAAAGAAATTTGGCTTTTATCAAGAGCTCCCATGAGAAGCTATGAACCTTGGAGCGTCCCATAACATAGTGCTGACCGGTCCAAAAGCCAAGAATTGGACAGTTGAACATGAGAAATGGATCTTAAAATGGACAAACAGTTCTACGTGCACCTTAACTGGTCAACATGTTGAGAACTATCAACCTTCCAACTAGTACATGTATTAGTATATTTGTAAATTCGGTGATCTCATGTGGCTTTCCAAACAAGAGCAACAACCCCAATAACAAGAGCAAACCACCATGATAACAACTTGAGCAACAACCAGAGTAACAACTACAAGAACAACAACCACTATATCCATACCCATACTCACCATCACAGCAACAATCATATCCACCTCCATATTATATCCACCACGATATCTACACCCATCACACACATATGAATATTCATAACCAGTTATACCATCACATTCAATAATCCTTACAACCTTTCACACAACTTATATGACATCGTATTCACAACCATACCTACCACCGTACACATAAACAAATTCACAATCATCCTAAAAACCTTCCAAATAGCCATATGTGATACCTTGAACCTATTCAAAAAGTTAGATGCTATGTGTTTGATGTAAAATATGTGAATAACTCTCGAATATTGCCATGTTCCATTACTACGACCTACAGTTGAGATAATGAACTTGTGTCGATCAAATATAAGACCAACACCATCTCGACTAACCACATGTGTTCATAGATGGCTAATAAAAAGTGTCAAGTATCGGCAGTCTCACCCTCAACTATGACAAATACAAGAGGCATGATATTCCCATTGCCATATTGTGATATGGCAACTAAAAGAGCCCCTTTATATTTTTCATACAAGTGTGCCATCTACTTGTACCACTGGCTTGCAACTTCTGAATGCTTTAATACAAGGGTAGAAAGTCCAAAACACTCGCATCAAAATCCGGAGATCCTCAACCAACTAATTTTCTCGGTAAGCATATAAGTTTTGTACTCAACAGCTGCTGATGGTAGGCCGAAAACATTTCTTGCATACTAGCTTTATCAACCATATGCATTATTTAAAATTAAACGAAACCACCAAATATTATTACAAGTTGCCTGTACAAAATATTTGTCACTCTCTTCAATACTTGATGATCTACACTTTGAGAAAATATAATTTTAGGTCGTTCATATGTTATTGAAAGAAGAATAACAATAACATATGAATTCTCATATAAAAAGCTCACGCCCTCATATGTATGAGGCAAAATCTGACGATTGTAGTATATTTTTAAATTAACATAACCCTCTATTTTATACACTTATTACATTTACTCACAATTTTTTTTACTCTCTCAATATGCATAACAATTTGAAGAACTAAAAATCTCTCTCAAAATCTAAAAATGAAAACAACTTGTTCACCTCTATTCTCCTTAATGCATTTTAGCTAACACCAAAGGTTCCTTTTATAGTTAGTTTTATATTTTTTTTTATTTGTGGCTATACAAAATTTCATTGACGTTTTCACTTTTTCTCAATAGGTCAGTGACGTTTTGACCAACTTTAATTTTTAAACTCGTTTAACAAACAAAACAACATTGCCATTTTCTATTTTTTTTCTAATTTAAAAATTTTTCAACAAAATAGCATTGCCGTTTTCACATTTTAAAATTTTTTAAAAAATTATTTTCTTCACAAAATAGTGGTGCTGTATTCTTTTTAACCTATTAAAAAAATTAACAAAACAAAATGGCAATGACATTTTTTATCTTTTGAAAAGTAAATGTTTTTTCTAAAGTAGTGTTAAACTTACATGTAAGAAAATAATGATAAAAATCACACATTTCTCTATAATATCAAAAAATATTGAGCCAACACATAGACTAATATAGCAAATTTAAAAATCTTAATTTTTAAATTAAATGAAATTACTAATTTATCCTTATTCTCATACTACTAAATTCCTAAATTCCTAATTTACCCTTCTTTCTCTTCATCCATCTTTCGGAACAGAAAAGCACCACCATACCAGTATCATGGCTGCATAAGTTCGGGTATCATCATTATCTCTTACTTTCTACTTCAAATTAGGGATTCAAATTTTATCTTACCTCTGACGATATTCATGTAGCTCTGGTATCATCATAATCTCATTTCATTTTCCCTTTCCTTTCTATGTTTTTTTCTCTTTTTTACTTTCTTATTATTCCCAAACAACAATTTCAATTTTAACCTATGTATTCATACCAAAATTTTGATTCTTTGTCACCCTATCAATTCAGTTCCTCTCATAAATTTAGCAAATTATTTTTTCACTCTACCTTGCTTAATAAAAATACCATTTTAGTCTCCATTTTTGTATATCCTAGATTTTAGTTCAATTGGTTCATTCCTAAATTCTAATTATTGTTTAGTCGCTAAAGTTACAATCTTTCCTCCAAAATGGATGAGTTTGGGATGTTGACCGAAAGGCTTGGCTTGAAACTACAGGAAAAATTGGCTCTGATGACCTCATTGAAGCGACTTATAGATTGTTGAGTTTAAAGAACTAATAATAATTAATTGATGATGACCAAATATTAATTATTAGATTGAAAGCTCAATTATGTGTGTGATTAGTTTGTTAACTATGCAGAATTAATAGAAAGCAAAAACATGCCTAATAACAAGCTTCAGGCCCACATACACTCATGGCTCAAGGGAATATTTTTTTATTACACCAATAATTTTTCATCAGAAACAAAAGCAATCATCAGGCCAAATCTAAAGGATTGAATAACAAGCAAAGTCCTTAAGTGGTTCGGGCCCAGAAGATTTAAAGATGAGTCAAGCCCATATTCATATTATTTAACTCATTCATGGCCTATGGGAAGATTTACCATCAAGGGAAGGAATATTCACTTTCATTTGAACCATAATATAAAGTAACTGAACTAGTTCTCTCTCTTCTCTTTGTCTCTCTCTTCTCTCTCACCCACGTGAAGCATTCCAAAAAGTAAAGCAAGAAAAGGAAACTCTATTTAGGGTTCAAATTAAAGATGAAAAGTGAGTTACCAAAATCAAACAAGAAGAAGAAAGTCAATTAGCTAGGGCACTAAGCAAAGATCAAATCTGAAGGCTACATTAAAGAAAATTTTCTTTCTTTGTGCTTCATTGAAGATTGTTGAATATTCTCTCTGCATGCACTGAAATAGTAAACTGAAGATTATAGAGATCTGCTACAAATCAAGGAACAAGAAAGAAACTTGGAGTCAAAGCACAAATGAATGGCTTAGATCCTTGAAGAAATTTGAAAAAGGATGAAAGAGAAGATGGTAGGTATGTACGCATGTAAGGTTCAATCACCGCTACTACTTTATCTCTCTTTTGCACCGCTGCTGCTGAATTGGGAAAAGAACAAGTCAAATTGATGAAGCCAAGTTTTAAGCTTTGGAAGCTTTACTCCTCTATTAAAGGGATAAATGGCTAGAGGTTGATTCAAGGAGTGAGAGCATAAAGTTTGGGTTTTCATAGCTTACAAGCTATACCTTATTCTCCTTCATAATTTTCTATTGAAGTATTCTGCACTCTCAGTTTTATTTTTCTTTGTTTTAATGGAAAAAAGGCATTAACATGAGGAATTAAGAAAAAGTCATTGAGAAAAAAGGTGAAGAAAGTTAGATTTGGAGAAAAGCCAAATGTTTATTTCAGATATCCTTTGTACATTTTTCTGTTTTATTTTTATGATCCTGAGAGAATTTTCTTGCTAAGTTGGGTGAGCACTTAGTGGTTGAAAATCTAGAGAGTGAACCTAGTCAAATCTAACCTGGGTAGAAGTTGGGTTTGTCCCCAGATAGGATTGGGTTGAATCTTAGAAAAATTAGTGAATGTATTCTTTGTTAAAGATAGTGAAAATTTCATCATTGTTGTGGTAAAGACTGGATATAGGTTACATTGCACAAAATGGTTGAATCAGGATATATAAATGTGATACTCTTCCTTCTCTGATCTGATTTTGATTTTATTTTCTAAAAGACAAAATAAAATTATCTCCTACTTATTCCGTCCAGTAAGACGTCACAGCAATTCTACTTCCTCGTAATTTTATTTTGGCTCCTCTATCGACAAGAGAAAAAATAAAAGTGTCTTCTGAGTTTTCAATATATAAAAGTAGACTTAACTGATTCTCTATGTTTCATCCAGTTTAAAATAAAAGCAAGCAAAGCAAAAAGGAGGCCTAGATTCAACCCCCTTCTCTAAGTCACTAATAACCATAACAGGTTTTGGTGGATCTCTAATTGGAATCAATTCATTCAATCACCCTAAATCTTCTTCTCAAAACGCATCCAAATTCCACAAACACTTTGATTTTTATTTTGATGGCATTTTCAAGCCAAGCAATAATAAAAAAACATAGATTTTCAGTGACCTCATAAGAGAGAGAGAGAAAAGAAAGGGACAAATTAGAGAAATAGGCTGAAAGAGGTAAAACGAGGGACGAGAGAGTGAAAAAGAAAAAGCAAAGAGAGGAAAGAGAAAAAAGAGAGAAAAGAAAAGGAAAAAACAGAAATAAAAAAGAAGAAAATTGTGTTAGCGATTGACATTAATCTTTTGTTACTCGTAAGATGTCTCATATTAGTGCTGCTGCCACTATTTTGTTAGTGTTGATGTTGATAAACTTTCATTTTCATTTGAAAAAAAAAAAGAAAAAATATGAAAGAAAATTTTCTTTTCTTTCCTTTTTTTTCTCTATTTCTAGCATGTAAATTTTTTTTAAATTGATAGTGCTACTTAGTTATCAAATAATCATAATTTTCAGCATATATTTATATTTATAAGTACATTTTCTATCACTGGAAACAAACTTGGAGTAAGTGAATTAATAACAATTAATAAAGATCCTGTCTTTCTTACACTATATTGGAGAAGAGAAAGTTAGGTAAACTTCTAAGAAAATTTTTTAGTTTCGAACAATATATAAAATATATTTTGAATATAAAAATTATTAACAGTCCTAAATCATGTAAAGCTCAATCATTCATAACTCGTTTGAAAGATCACCACCAATAAAGAGAAACAAAACTACTATTCATAATAAAATGAGACTTAACAATGAATAAAACCCAGACATTGGTCCATCATTAATCTAAGATATGGTTATCCATTATAAGCATAAAAATATAAAAAATAAAAATCATAAACATCTTCATCCCCAACCAATCCACCATAAAAGAATTTTTAAAGTTTTTGTGATCACTATAGGATAGGAATATGTTCAGCCACTTCTTTGGTCAAAGTCAACTCCTTATACATGTTGTTGAAGAGATTCTCTGCTGAAAAAGTATAGAGAAAATTAAACAACTCAATTAATTATAATTATTTCAATATATTTTATTAAATTTTAATTTGAATAACCCCATTAATTGCTGGTTATGCAAAATTAGGATTTGTATAATAACACCAATGCCAATCACGTTCTTTGTTTTTACTCATCAACGGCGCCGTTTTTTCACCCTTCCCTTCTCCATGTCCGCAGTGTGTAAGAACCGCGACTAATTAACCGTTTAATTAAATGATTAATAATTGTTCAAAATAGGATCCGAAAATTTAGAATGAGAATTAGAAAATATAAATATGATATTTGGACTTAGTAGATTTTTTTGAGTCGGAAAATGTAATTTTTTGCGAAAAACCGAGTAATAATCGCGAACCGGCAGATGAACCGGTCGAACTGGTTCAAGTTTGTCTGGTATTATGCGAGAACAATTAAAAATAGTAGAAAATCTTAGAAAAATATTTAGAGTTGAAAATCAGACATTAATTTTAAAGGTTTGACCCAAAGTTAGGCCAAATGGGTTAAAAACGCTAACGGGTTGGACCGAGCCCAAGTTGGGCCCAAAACCCAACATATATAACCCAATTAATGAACCACACTCAGCCACAAAACACAACACATGCAGCTGAAAAGGGGAAGAAGGAGAGAAACCCCCATTATCACTATTCACACGTAATTTTCCAAACTCATAACTTGAGCTACGGAGCTCCGATCGCCGCACCATTTGCGGCCACGCGATCACCACGGAGAGCTCTACAAAACTCACCCAAGAAACTGGTAAGAAAATAACGAAATCCCTCTTAGTTATTCTTTTCAAAAATTCGAAATTTTAGGATTTTGTATTGAGTGAAATTTTATGATTTTGGGTGTTTAGGTACACTCTAGTACTTGATTATTATTAGGTTTTGCCCCAATCATCATTAGGTAAGGTGAGCAATTCAAATCTCTTGTGGTTTTGTGGATTTGATAAACCCTAGGTTGAATTGTTGTAAATTATGTGTATATAGATTGAGTTTGTGATTGTTGACATTTGATTGGAGCTTTGGAGTGATTGTTGATGCTTGTTGGAGTTGGTTGGTGACTTAGTTGTGGTTGGAAGCTTGAATTGCGCTCAATTTGGGTTTTGGTACATATTGGGAATCGGTCAAGGTATGGTTTCGGTTTTCTCTATGTAATATATAATATTTCAGGACACTTAGACTAGTGACTCATAGGATAGGTTTGGATTGAATTGATTGTTTGATTTTGAGGATGCATGATGATGGTGTTAACTTGATAATGTGTGATGATGTTAATGCTTGTGATGGTTTTGATATGTGGAAGTGAGAATTATGATGATGCATGATAGATGAAGCTTGTGAGTGGTGAGAATTGGTGTAAGTGTGTAATATTGAATGTTGATATGCAAAATATGAAATTGTGGGGTGATAGAGGTGGAATTGATGGATATAGGATTTGGATGGTTGAAATATGATGGAAAGGTAAAGTATAATGTTTGGTAATGTTGTATGATGAGATGGAAGAGGCTTGATTTGGTTTTGGTTATGAATCCTTAGGAATGGAGAATTTGTAAACTTTTATAAAAAAAATGAATTTTTGATGAACTTCAACGGATCATATCTGGAGCTACCGTTCTCTTCACCCCATGACTCTCCTTCCGTCACGACGTAGCCACCGCCGGGTTCCATTTGCGACACACGATCAACTACTTCGATCTATGGCGACTCCTTCACTCGCGATGCACGGCTTTCGTGGCTTCCTCCTCGCAACGGGCCACTGCGAGTCCCCCGCCGTCCACACAACACTGTCCAAGGCGTCGTCTCCGGCTATCCTGCGGCTCTTCTTCTCCTCTTCCTATTTGGTTTTGAATGATTCTTTTAACTAGTTTTTTATGTTTCTTTTTCCTAAATTTCGGATGATTCTTTTTATTAGATTTGGATGATTCTTTTTTCTATGTTTTCTATGTTTTTTTCTTAGGATTTGGATGATTTTTTATCTTATATTTTGGTACTTTTTTTTTTTTGGAATTTCAAATTTTTTTTTGGAAAGAAGAATTAGGATTTACGTAATAAATAGTAAAAAGTAAATTAGAATAAGAAGAGGTAATTAATAATCATTAATTTTGTATCTTTAAAAAATAAAATTTAAATAATTACTAATCAATGACAATTAATTAGTAGAATGTAGTTCAAAAACACTTGTTAATTTATTGTTGGTTGGACCCTTCTTAATTTTCTAATAGAATTATTTCCTGCTTCTTTCTTGCAAAGAAAAATCGAGATATATATTTTCAAATTTATGAATTCCAAGCTGGCAACATCAAACTTAACAAATTCAACTTCTCTGAATTTAAGAATAGCCTTCCAAGACAACATTATTAATAAAAGCTAAGGTAATTATTAACAGGATTCTAATATATTTCTTTACATTAAAGAACAGAGTACATAGACATTCTTCCCAGCACAAGGGAAATATATATTCCAAAGAATTTCATTCTCTACAATTGTAATTGAGAACCGCTCAAGAATAATGATCTAATTCACCATAATGAAACAATGATCACATATGCCCAACTTAATTTGAAACTTAACATTAGCAACATAATTTCAAAGTACAATGGTTAATGTTAAGTTCCATTACATGGTAATGGCTACCAATTAGATAACATGTCGAAACATATTGCGCTCCATGTAACTAGGATGGAAACAACGGAATGGCAGCTAACTTTGCAAAGTGTTACCGCCACGTAACACGGCTAAAAAATACGTTAGCTGTTCACCGTTACCGTTAGAATCAGCTTGCTTTCTAAGCTCACGGTGCTGGGAAACAACATCATCGGACACCACTTTTAACCTGCACAAAGGACACGTGGCGCAGTAGTCTTTGAGCCATGTGTCTAAGCAATCCCTGTGAAACGTGTGTTGGCATTTCAGACTCCTCAGCTTCTCCCCTTCCATGAACTCCGACAAGCATAGCGTGCACTCCACGTGCCGTGGCGGTTTCAGCTTCAATAACTTACTACTCTTCTTGCTGTAGCAAATTGTTGGGTTCTTCTCTTCGATGAATCTGAGGTACTTCTTTGTTGTGATTGGACCTGTATATGATGATGATTTTAGCTTCCTGATGAGGATGATTATTTCAGTCAGAAGGAATGCCAATAGGATTATGATTTTGTAACAAAGCTTGTGGAAGAGCTTAGAAAAAATTGCCATGGAAGATTGATGATGCTAATACTAGATTTCTATTTCTAATTGGAATATGGAATAATAGCCATACCTATCATCATCATGGTTTGGGTTCTTATTTGGAATGATGGGATATATATATGTATGATGCCATGATGGGTGCCTGAATAATAATTACCTTTCAATGCGTTATAAACTCTATCATTACCTTCAACTTTTGAATACATCGGTACTAGCCATATATAATGAGAGAAAGATGACGTGGTTGGTGGCGGCTGCTTCTTCTTCTTCTTTTTTAAAAGAGACTCATCTAGATAAAAATATTTTTTATAAAAAAATAATATTAATTTAGACCGATTCAAAATTTGATTCATTATTTTTTGATTAAATTAATTTATCTGACATAATTTTGATAAAAATAACATAATTTAAGTAATAATATATATTAAATTTTAATTATTAAAAATATCTTAAAAAAAAATATTTTAGACGTTTTTATTAAAGTGACTCTCTTAACAAAACAGTTGACACAATCACACAATTAAACGTAAAGGATAGACTAGAATCTCTCTCCAATAGTCCAATTTGAGTTCAATTCTTCTTTTGGTGACTATTTGAGTTGAATTATGCGGCTACGTAAAACCCACCTTATAAGATAATTTATGTAAGTACTATAAATGTAACACTAATATTACAAGAACAAGA
>NC_029794.2:22428289-22443220 GCF_000816755.2 Arachis ipaensis | reverse complement strand
TGGACATACATTTTTTATAAAATATTGAAAAATGATATAGAGAGAAAAGTAAAAAAAGCTTAACGACTATGGTGGGTAAACCAAACTAGAAAATTGGATCATTGTGGAAATATTATTTTTAGAATTATCCAAGACAAAGATAGTGGTAGAGGTTATAGAGTTGAGGTAGGAACCTAGAAAATAGCAGCTGTTGGTGTTAGCGTGTTGTCCACTCATGACTACTAGGGAAAAAGGCATAACACAAAGCAATGAATATGGAAAAAGAATCATAACAAAAGAATCCAATACATCAGTCAACATTTCTGACCTCACATTTGGCATCCACTCTTTCTCCTCGCATTCAAAAGGCTTGGCAATGATTGATGAACATCAACATCAACATCAACATCCTTGATACATGGTAAGGAGATTAAATCCCCAAAATGGGTAATTACTTTAAGGTTGTTAATAAATGAGGACCAGAACTAAAAAGGAGATATTTTTTCCACAAAAATTTTTGAAATTTTTATAAAATATGAAATTGTAAATAATTTTTGGTTTTACAGTGGAAACTGATGTGTGGATTGTGTAGCAATTATACCACCGACTTTTATGGGAAGAATTGTCAACCACCAACAAATTACAAACTTCTAGAGTCTATAAAATAAAATCGGAATAAACACAATGTTTTGAAAGTGAAATAAACAGAATGTTAACGTTTATTGTGTGAATATTTTATGTATCCACATGACATGACCACATGTTACATTCCCATTTCTAAAATGAGCATTGTGAGTTCACCAAAGGCATGTATCATGTTTACTTTTCATTTTCAAAAAACAAATAGAGAAACATAACGCCTAAAAGTAAAATAATAAATGATACGATTTATTTTAAAAGAGTTTTTTAGGATCTGATGATTTCACATGATAGAAAAATATTGATAGAACTAATTGATAAACCTAATTATCATTCTAATTCTATAGAATTTAACTATTTTGTACTCTTAGAATATATGTTAAANNNGATTTTATCCAATTTAATAATGTATGTTTCTCTCTAAAAAATATAAAAAACTAGTAAGTGAGGATAAACAAATTAATTTCTAGAAAGGAGAAGAAGAATGAAAGAGAAAGAGAAGTGTGATTCTCATTATGATGGAAAGTGGTTACAATAATTGTTCTATTACAGGTTTATATATGTGAACTAAATTTGGTGAGGTACCAATAGACTCTTTCACCTTAGAATAATAGAAAGGAGTAAGTAAGTAACTCTGCTAACAACATACTTGCTCAGTTTGTATCTGAAATTATACTCTCTTTTCTACATGACCCTCACATTTCTTTTCACCACATTCTCTATCATGTCCCTATCAACTCGAAATTGTTAACTTCTTCGAATTCTGCACTTTGAGTTTGTCCCAAAGTTGAATGAATGCGGTGGAAGGAAGAGTTTTGGTAAAAGTATCTGTAATCCAAACTGAATTGGAAACATGCCTTACTAAAACCACTTTATTTGTGACATAGTCTCTTACAAAGTGCAAGTCGCTATATCAAAGTGTTTTATTTTTGAATGTAATATCAGACTTACTACTAAGAGCACAATACTTTGATTATCACAGTATGTCATAGGTGCTTCTTGTACTGATCACTTTATCTCACTAATCAGGCCTTTAATCCAAATTAACTTTACCACTAAATCTGCTAATGTCCTGTACTCTGCTTCTGTGCTTGATCTAGTCACTACTCCTTGCTTCTTTGATTGTCAAGACACAAAATTGCTTCCCACAAAGACACATAAACTTCCAATTGACTTCCTATCGTTTGGATCACCAGCCCAGTTCGAGTCACAGTAGGCTGTAATCTTCAGAGATGGATCTTTATGAATCTTCAGACCATATGTAGCAATACCACTAACATAATAACGTATTCTTTTGACTACTTTTCGATGAGCTTCTTATGGTACTTTTGCATAAATTGAGCAAGATTATTCACATTGTATGCCAAGTCAGGCCTTGTCATAGTCAAATATTACAGACTTTCTACCACAAAATGATATAGATGAGGATTGTCAAACACAACTCCTCCTGTAACATGAATTCTCAGAGTAGATGGCAATGGTGTAGCACATGGTTTGCAGTTACTCATACCACTTTTGCAAGCAAGTCTTGCGCATACTTGCCTTGAGACATCATTAATCCCCCATCATTAGTCTTGCTCATTTGGATTCCCAAGAAATAGTGAAGCTCTCCCTTGTCCTTCAATGCAAAGGCTGAGTTGAGCTTCTGAGTAACTGCAGTAATGACTTCAGTACAACTCCCAATCACAATGATATCATCAACATAGATCAATACATAAGTGATGGAGGATTCTAGTTGCTGCACAAACATTGACACATCTGATTTTATTGGTGAAAAGCCAAGTTTCTGAAGTGCTAAAGAGAACTTATGATATCAAGCTCTAGGTGCCTGCTATAGGCCGTAGAGTGCCTTTGTAAGTTTGCAAACTAAGTTGCTGTCACTAGATGTGTACCCCTATAGCTGCTTCATGTAAACATCATCAATGAACTTCTCATATTAGAATGCATTGTTCATATCAACCTGCCTTATTGACCAACCTCTTTCTAGTACTATGGACAGTATGATCCTAACTGATGTTTGCTTTACAACTGTACTGTAAGTCTCGATGAAGTCAAAGCCCGGTCTCTGGAAAAATCCCGGAGCAACGAGGCATGCCTTGTGCTTCTGTAGGCTACCATCAGCATTGTACTTAAGCTTGAAAACTCATTTATTGCCTATGGACTCTTTGCCAGCAGGTAGTAGAACAAGTTTCCATGTGTTGTTCCTCTTTAAAGCCTCACATTCAGCATCCATTGTAATAACCTAATTTTTGGCAAGTTTGGATCATTGCCAATCATTAGATGTCACTTCTCAGTAATCCTATAAAACTCTAAACTCGATAATATTTACTATATATGAACCTTTCATACTAACGGAATTGTTATGTTAGCTTATTTTTATGATATTTTTTTCTTAATAAATCTGTTAGCAACAAACAAAAATATCATAGAGATATACAATATAAAATAAATACCAAACTAACAGCAAATTAAATAGCAATGAGATTATAGAAAAACTTTCATACCTATATACATCCCAAGTTAGTTCATACAAACTTGACATACTTAGATATATATACATATAGACATATATACAACTGACAACTTTTGATATACCTGGTTCATGTAGACAACCCCTAAACTAGCACCCGGGCTAACAAAAGAAAGTTCAAGTCCTATTCCTCAAGAAAATACTACAAAGTGAGGTAAAGCAGAGTTTAAGAAACAAAAGAACCTCTATCCTATTACTGCATCTATTGAAAATCTCTCGTTGTCTAGATCTGAGTTCCCTTCCACCACCAGCACTGCTCTCTGCGTCAGAAACTATAACGATAGCATCATCGGATCTCCAGTCCGGGTCCTCACTAGGGTCTTCCTTGGAAGAAGTCGAAACATATCCAGCGTTATCCTGCCTTGCTGGTCTAATATCACACACAGAGGGCCTATCTGGGCATCCAGATCAGGTATCACGATCGACTCATACTTTGGTGGATTAACTGGTGGAGAAGCTGGAGGAGTAACAGGTAATGGACCAGTATAAAAAGCACCTGGCATGGCTGGTTCACAAAAGTACTGAAGAGGAAAAGAATGATAATCTCTCAGTGGATGAAACATCGTTGATATCGAACTTTTAAAAGGATTATCAGGATTGAAATGAGCACTATATAGTGGATAATCGAAAGATCCGCTATAACGCATATACATGTGGGTGCACAACTCTGTCCAAATAATGGCTCGATCTCTCAGCGGGTCTCCAAATACGCGTTCTTCTGGTAGCTCAACAAACAATACTCCGTGAGCCATAGCTATGTTCGACTCTTCCATTTGTGGGGACATGAAAAAAGAAGGGGTGAGAACCTATATGGTTCCCAGTAAGGTGTAGCATGAAAAGCCTATCCCTCTCGTAAAATCTAGAGTTCTGATTCTAATGTAATGACTCACTTGCTAGGTCTATTAGCTATTTTTGTGTCGTAGACTCTATCATTACTCTATCTTGGCATCCTCCTTTGGGGTTAATGTAACTCCTACACTATTCTCTACGACTGTTATTCCTAATTTTACTATTTTATTCTAAACTTTGGAGAAATTTAAATCATATAATTTTAAAAATATAAAATAGAAAATTAGCAAGAAGCAGATAGCACATAGTAGAAAGAATGAACAGTAAACAATCACAATCAAATGTACAAACAATTTATCATACATGCCTATCCCTAGTGCGGATCATGAGCTCACGTGTCGGTTGACCATCTACTTCCCAACGTTACTCGAGAATAAACTCATATATGACTTCTCAGCTCAGTCAGTAATGCAACTCTGTTGGCATGCACCTGTCTGAGAAGTAAAACAATTTGTTTCTCAGCTCAGGCAGTAAAATAATTTCCAAAGCAAGTGCCTAGTTGAGTAAACGGCTGTTCCTCACTCTGATAGGCGTCCCTACTCTACACCCTTCTCCTTCTCACCATATAATCCGCTCTGGTTCTATCAGAGCAAGCCTCACCCCTTCTCACCAGACAATTTGCTCTGTGTTCATTGGGGCTATCAATATATTATAATTTATTCAATTCCGGTCCTCTCTAGAATTTTCAAGTTTAGCCAGTTCATCCATCCTGACCAAGGGCTCTTCTCCCAACCAGTATGTTTTTCGTGGCTGGGGGTCTCTACCTAGCCAATAAAATATGTTTCATACAATATTTTATTGGTTCGGGGACTCTCCCTCACTGAGCACTTGATTCGTGAGGTTGTCTGCCTACCGATGTTACTTTAGTGGGACTTACACAATATTTTGAGGCTTTTCGTCATTTTATTCGGAAGCACATAGCTTTGTAGTTTTTAGAATCTTTCCGAGGTTTGCTCTCTCAGAGGTCTTTAACAAATAGAGCGTTCTTCTTTCTAAGGTCGTGGCTTTAAGTCATACAACTTACCGACCCTAATGTTGATGTTTTCTTTGTTGTGCTCTCTTCTTACAATACTAATATGATGCATTCTCTCCCATGAGAAAATTTATCTTTATTTTTTTCTCATGTATATTTTTATTCAACTATTATTAACTATCTTTTACTTTTTTAATTATTATTTTTTTGTAACTTATTACTTTTAATTCATGCTCTTGCTTCTTTAGGTTAATGCCTTCTTGACAACTATTTTTCTAATTAATAATTGATATAACTAATGGACTCGGAATCACACAAATTTTATATTCATGCATTCGTGACGAATTTAAGTTTCTCACTATATAGACATTATAATTTTCTGGGTTTGGAAACTAATGGTATACCAAGAAAACCGTGATTGCTTCTTTGGTTTTTCGGAAAACGTACTCTTTACTTATGGAGTGGTTGTACGTCGCGAAACCTTTACACACGAGCTATATCTCTTAATGACATTAATCTATACATCTTAAGATTTGATTTAAATCAAATTTTATAGTATTACGATCAAAGTTGAATTTTATTAGAAATTTAAATAACAGTTTGATTTAGTTTTTTATTTTTATTTTTAGTATTTTATTTTTTATTTTTAGAAAAAATAAGAAATGAAAATAAAAAAATAATATTTTTATTTTTTTAATATTTGATTTGTATTTTATTTTTTAATATTTTTTGTTTCTAAGATCTTATAAAAGACAGTGAAAATGCTAGCGGCAATGATTAATTAAATAATATGTTCACTTGCATATCTTGGTGCATTAGGGTGTGTTTTCATTTCTATTTTGCGAACACCAATAATGAAATGACATTGCATATCTTGATGGCCATTTTTCTATTCCTGTATATTTAGTGAAATAATATGTCTATTTCTTTATTTGTATTAAAAAAAAACAGATTTTCCAAACGGCCAATGCTATGGTGATGAAGGCCTTTATTTTCTATACTTGATGAATGTACGTGGTTGAAACTGCTTCTATACGCGTGGTTTATATGCTTATTGAATTGGAGACAATTACTGAATCCAAGACAGAGGCACGATGAGTTTGTCATTTTGGGCGTTAATAATTAGCAGAAGTTAATGCTAATGTTAGTGTAATTATTGGGCCATTTTTGGTGGGCCTAAATTTTTTGTACGAGGTGGTTATGGATCTCATGTTTTCTTTTAAATCCAAAAATAGAAGTGTTATGGGTAGAGTTTTTAATCCAAGAAACAAGATTATGGATAGCAAAAAATAAAGAAAAAGAAAATCTGTTGCTGAAAAATAAAATAAAAAAACCGTGTTCTTGTCCCAAAAAAATAACCATGATGATGAAAATAACAGTAATTACATGAGCTAGAAAAAAGTGGCATTTACAGGAAGAGTAACACTAGCAATGATAATAATAATAATTTGAGTAAAGGATATTTTCGTCCCTGACCTTTTTTTTGCAGATATTTTT
The DNA here is from genome assembly GCF_000816755.2 of Arachis ipaensis. Classification (NCBI taxonomy): domain Eukaryota; kingdom Viridiplantae; phylum Streptophyta; class Magnoliopsida; order Fabales; family Fabaceae; genus Arachis; species Arachis ipaensis. Next base: position 22,436,753 of record NC_029794.2, on the reverse strand, counting down.
GTCCTCAAGCAATGGAAAATACATTAAAGCCCCTGACCGCTGAAAAACGTGGACATTTATGTCCTTCCGTTGAATTCAGCCATTTGCACTGGACGGAAAAGGCTGAGCTGGCAGAGGTGGCGCTGAGGTGGCACGTAACGGAGGCCAGGTGGCATGGAGGATTTCGTAAGAGGACATATAAGTCCCTGGAGGCGAAAACGACGTCGTTTCGTCTCCTCCTCTCGAAACAAAGTTGAATCCCCATATATAATACCCAAAAGACCCATAGTTGAGTGAGAGAATTACAGAAAACCCTAAACCAAAGATGATCAAACTCCTTCGTCTCTGTTTCTCCCTCCAAAAAATACAACACGTAGAAGAGCAAAAGGCCAGGGATTGAAGTTGGGGGCAGAAGCTGAGGAGAAGCTTGGTCTGAGGTCGTGGTTGCTGTCTTCGGCTCAAGGTAAGATTGCGATGCTTAGCTAGGAAGGCAATGTGTTTGCATGTTTACAGTGTAAGAAAGAAAGTGAAAAATGGGTGTATTGCGTCCTGTGTAGGATTAGGGGGAGGGATTGTGTTTGAGCAATATAGTTTCTTTCATATGTTGTGTTGTTTCCTTTTTTTAATCCTAGTTCTGCACTGGTTAATTTCAGATGGTTGACGTGTTTGTGGTTCCGGTCTTTCATCATAGAGGGAACTTCGTAAGAGGAGTTGGTGGAAAAATGGTTTATTAGAATGGAAAGGATGAGAGGTTCCCTGAGATGGACCTAGACTTTGTTAATTTCGGAGACTTGGTGACACTATTTAAGGGTTTGGGCTACCAGTCATATAAGGCAGTATACTGGTATGATCATCAAGCACTGCCTTTGAATCCGGGATGAACATATTGACTGGGGATGCAGGGATCAACGCAATGCGAGAGAACCTAATGAAGCACCCAGGGCGAGGTGAGTTCCATATATACTTTGATCATCCTGTCGACGAGCCGGAGGTTGTTGAGGATGCTGTCCAGGACAGAGATACTGCAAGGGAGGTGGATGAAACTGCAGAGGAATCGAATTCTTCCTCTTCATCTGATGACGGGTACGAGAGCACAGAGGACGTCTTGTGCAAACCTCCACCGGCTGGAATTGAGAGTGATAGTAGTGAGAGTGACAGCAATAGTGGGGTCACTGCTGGGAAGAGGAAAAGAGGTGTCAAGGGTAAGAAGAAGGTCGTTACGCTGAACAAGAAGGTAGTCACTCTAAAGAAGAAGGTAAATACTCCAAGAAAGAAGGTAGTTACACCAAAGAAGCAAAGGAAGAAGAAAAGACAATTCGGCACAAGGGTTAATGAAAGAGGGGAAGGCAGCGGGAATGGGACTGATGCATGTGGTGAAGCAAGGGATCAAGGACCTGGTGTCCAGCTGGATTATGCATTCGGGGTGGGTTTTATGTCAGTGAGCTCCCGATGGAGTGGAGGAGATCATGTTTGAGTATGAGTCTGAAGACTTACATACTCCCATATCATCTGATGATGAAGGCAGAGGTGAAAAGTTTCCAGAGTTTGATGATGAGTATGCTCATGGTGAGGGCAGGTTTGAGCTAGGAGCTAGGTTTGCCACTGTGGACAGGTTCAAGGAGGTAGTTAAAGATTCTTTCATTGTTGAGGGTCGGGAAGTGAAATGGATAAAAAATGACAAAGAGAGAGTGAGAGTGGGGTGTGGGGATAATGAGTGTCCTTACTTGGTTCACTTGTCATACAACAAAAGTCTGCAGTGTTATCAAGTGAAGACCTACCATCCAGAACACACTTGTGCGAGGGATTTGGGCAGTAACGCTGCTGATCAACTCTGGCTAAGTAAGAAGATTGAAAAGCGGATGTCCATCCAACCACACATGAATACAAAGGAGGCTACTGATTTTCTTAAAGAGGAATTTTTCCTCTGTCCCCATCCTAAAATGGTTTATAGAGCAGTGAAGGAGGCTAGGGACAAGATCCAGGGAAATGAAAGGGAACAATACAAGAGAACCAGGGATTATTATGAGGAAATACTGGCTCATCAGCCAGGCTTGAGCTCATGCCAATTCCAGATGGTCCCCCTGTTTTTGATAAAATATACATTTTTCTAGATGCCTGCAAACAAGGTTTCAAAGATGGATGTCGTCCCCTATTGCATTTGGATGGGTGCTTCCTGAAAACATATTATGGTGGTTGGCTTCTAGCAGCAGTTGCTTAGGATGCAAACAACTAGTTTTATGTTGTTGCCTATGGAGTGGTCAGGGCTGAGACTAAGGAAGCCTGGAAGTGGTTCCTGACCAATCTGCAAGGGGACATAGGAGACGATGCTAACCATGGCTGGAACTTCATATCAAACCAACAGAAGGTAAAACCAGTTTGTGGTTATTTTTATTGCTCTGCATTTAGTTTAGATCATTTCTAATCTATTGATGATATTCATTGCTACCTATTTAGTTAATTTCATTGCTGTGTGGTTGATTAATTTGTGGCCAGGGTTTGCTGCCTGTGTTGAAGGAGGTCATGCCACACGCTAAGCTCCACAATTGCGTTATGCATATGTGGAAAAACTTCATCAATCGGTACAAGGATCTGTACATTCGACAAGTTGTGTGGGAGTGTGCCAGGTGCACGACTGTTGCTGAATTCAAAGAATGCATGGAGAAGTTGAAGACAGTTAACTTGGGTGTCTGGGAGTACCTCAGCAAATTTGAACCTGAGACATGGGTCAAGGCTTACTTCTCCCATAGGCTAAAAGTGGATAACCTCACAAACAACATGTGTGAGGTTTTTAATGCTAAAATAGTTAACTACCACTGCAAGCCTATCCTAACCATGTGTGAAGAGATCAGATGCTATCTCATGAGGCGGATGATGAATCATAAACGGGTCTTGGAGAATCACTCAGGGAGGCTAGCACCAGTTCAGGAAAAGAGGATGGAGAAGCTGTTAAACCTTAGCACCAAGTGGACGGCTTTTCTCGCAAAGCAACCAAGGTGGATGTGGACCTCATTAGGCATAGTTTCTCATGCAATCGATGGCAACTGACTGGTAACTCCTGTACAATACTTGGTTCAGTTTCTTTGTTATTTTGATTTGAATCCCCTTTACTGTTATTTTGGTTATATTACTCACCTTCGGTACATTACCTTAGGCATGCCCTGCTTACATGCATTTGCTGCCATTAGGAAGTGACATGACACACCTCATGACTATGTTCACCCTTGGCTATGCATGGAGTCCATCAGGAGGACATATGCACACTGTATTAAGCCTATTCCAAGTCCAGAATTTTGGGTAGGAACTGAGTTCTCCTAGCCAAACCCACCTATTATTAAAAGGCCAATTGGACGGCCAAAGGTTCATAACAGGCAAAAGGATCCGGCTGAGCCACTCATGCAAGAAGAAAAACTAAAGAGGTCATTTGTTGTATCCTGCAGCAAGTGTGGTGAGAAGGGCCACAACTACAAAACATGTAAGGGAGCTCCTTCCAACCCAAACTGGAAGCCGAAGACAAGGCGCCCTAGGAAGAAAGCAGCTACCTCCTCCCAGTCACTGATTGTGCTTCCATTGTCACAATCTGCTCCAGGTTCAGAGGTAAGAACCCTACAGTGTAATCTTGTATTATAGGGACTATTTTGTATTAGTACTATTATAGTTAGGGATTAATCTATCTTAGTATGGAAATAATTAAGGACTACTATGTCTTATTACTGCTATGACTAGGGACTATTCTGTATTAGTACTATTATGCTTAGGGACTAATCTGTCTTAATAATACTATTCTGTTCACATCATACATGCATATTTCCAGGATGTATCCAGCAGCCAACCAGGCAGCTCCCCAAACTCCACTGTTGTGGAATCACCTGCCCCAAGCAATCCACCTATGCCACCAGCTCCAATAAGGGTGACAAGATCCACACTTGTCATTTCACCTCCAGGGCCAACAGCTACTCAAACCAGGCCACCAGCCCCAACTATAGGCCATCCATTTAAACTTCAAGGGAAAGCCAATGACACAGCTCGCCCACAACAGTCCAGGTTCAGACCGAAACAGAAGATCTTCAGGCCGTCGGCTCCAATCGCTGCATCCACAATCCATCCTAATACACAACAACCAACTCCATTTACCATCCCATCTGCAGCTCCGAATCAAGAAGCTCCACCCACAAATTTGCCAACTTCTCCAAAAACAAAGGAATCGAAAGAATGAAGACTACTGTCATTAAGTGTTTTTTGTGATAACTTTTTGTCTATGTAATGGTTGTTGACAAGTAGTACATACAATTTAGCTTTTTGTCCCATACTTTTTGTACACCCTTTGTAGGTCAGATGAACATGGATGTTAACTGATGAGCGGATAATTTATACGCTTTTTGGCATTGTTTTTACTTAGTTTTTAGTATGATTTAGTTGGTTTTTAGTATATTTTTATTATTTTTTAATTAAAAATCACATTTCTGGACTTTACTATGAGTTTGTATGTTTTTCTATGATTTCAGGTATTTTTTGGTTGAAATTGAGGGAGCTGAGCAAAAATCTGATTCAGACTGAAAAAGGACTGCTGATGCTGTTGGATTCTGACCTCCCTGCACTCAAAGTGGATTTTCTGGAGCTACAGAACTCCAAATGGCGCGCTCTCAATTGCGTTGGAAAGTAGACATCAAGGGATTTCCATCAATATATAATAGTCTATACTTTGCTCAAGGATAGATGACGTAAACTGGCGTTCAACGCCAGCTCTCTGCCCAATTCTGGCGTCCAGCACCAAAAACAAGTTGCAAGTTGGAGTTCAACGCCAGAAAAGGATCCAAAGCTGGTGTTGAATGCCCAAAACAGCCCCAGGCATGTGAGAAGCTTTATTCTCAGCCCCAGCACACACCAAGTGGGCCCCAGAAATAGATTTCTGCACTATCTGTTATAGTTTACTCATTTTCTGTAAACCTAGGTTACTAGTTTAGTATTTAAACAACTTTTAGAGATTTATTTTGACCCTCATGACATTTTTAGATCTGAACTTTGTACTCTTTGACGGCATGAGTCTCTAAACTCCATTGTTGGGGGTGAGGAGCTCTACAGCGTCTTGATGAATTAATGCAATTATTTCTGTTTTCCATTCAAACACGCTTGTTCCTATCTAAGATGTTCATTCGCGCTTCACTATGAAGAAGGTGATGATCCGTGACACTCATCACCTTCCTCAATCCATGAACGTGTGCCTGACAACCACCTCCGTTCTACATCAGATTGAATGAGTATCTCTTAGATTTCTTAATCAGAATCTTCATGGTATAAGCTAGAATTGATGGCGGCATTCATGAGAATCTGGAAAGTCTAAACCTTGTCTGTGGTATTCCAAGTAGGATTCAAGGATTGAATGGCTGTAACGAACTTCAAACTCGCGATTGTTGGGCGTAGTGACAGACGCAAAAGAATCAAGGGATTCTATTCCGACATGATCGAGAACCAACAGATGATTAGCCGTGCTGTGACAGAGCATTTGGACCATTTTCACTGAGAGGACGGGAAGTAGCCATTGACAACGGTGACACCTTACATACAGCTTGCCATGGAAGGAGCCTTGTGTGTGTGAAGAGGAGTACAAGAGAAAAACTGAAATAAAGAAGACAAAGCATCTCCAAAACCCCAACATATTCTCCATTATTGAGTAACAAGTATTTGTTTTATGCCCTTTGACTTTTTATAATTAAAACTAAGAATTATTATTGATATTATATCCTAACTAAGAGTTACAAGATAACCATAGCTTGCTTCAAACCAACAATCTCCGTGGGATTCGACCCTTACTCACGTAAGGTATTACTTGGACGACCCAGTGCACTTGCTGGTTAGTGGTACGAGTTGTGAAACGTGTGGTTCACAATTCGTGCACCAAGTTTTTGGCGCCGTTGCCGGGGATTGTTCGTGTTTGAACAACTGACGGTTTATTTTGTTGCTTAGATTAGGAAAAATTTTTCTTTTTGGTTTAGAGTCTCTTATTATTGTTTTTGGTTAAAAAATTTTAGAATCCTTATTTTCTTTTTCAAAATTTTAGTTTTTGAAAAAAAAAATATTTATTTATACCTTGTTAAAACACTTTAAATTTATAGCTCAATTAGTTAGAGCGTGGTGCTTATGTTCTTGGTAATTGGCTATCCTTTTTTTTTTAAAAAATCCTTTTTTTTCAAAAATATTTTTTTTAAAATCTTGTACCAAACTTTAAGTTTGGTGTTTTCTTGTTGATTTTTCTTTGTTTTTCGAAAATTTTAGCTTGGTTTTCTAAAAATTTTAAGTTTGGTGTTCCTTCTTCATGTTCTTGCTGTTCTTGTGAGTCTTCAAAGTGTTCTTGAGTTTTCCTTGTGTCTTGATCTTAAAATTTTTAAGTTTAGTGTTCCTTGGTGTTTTTCCTCCAAAATTTTCGAAAACAAGGAGCATTAGATCTAAAAATTTTAAATCTTGTGCTATCTTATTGTTTCTCTCTTTCCTCTTTAAATTCAAAAATATCTTTTCTCTCTATTTTTAAAACAAATTTTCAAAATTTATTTTTAAAATTCAGATTTTAAAAAAAAAATTTAAAATCTTTTTCAAATCATATATTTTTCAAAACTCCTTGACCACTTTCTCCCTCCTCATTTTTTTTCGAAAATCTTCACCTATTTTTATTTATTTTATTTTAATTTATTTTGTTTGCGAAATAATTAAATAAATAAATAAATAAAAATAAAATTTTTTATTTTACATCATCTCCCTTTCTCCATCATGGATCTAAGTGGAAATGAACAGTCCAGGAGGACTCTGGGGTCATATGCTAACCCCTCTACTACTTCATATGGGAGTAGTATCTGCATACCCTCCATTGGAGTCAGTAGCTTTGAGTTGAATCCTCAGCTCATTATCATGGTGCAGCAAAGCTGCCAGTATTAAGGTCTTCCACAGGAAGAACCTACAGAGTTTCTGGCACAGTTTTTACAAATTGCTGACACAGTACATGATAAGGAAGTAGATCAGGATGTCTACAGATTATTACTGTTTCCATTTGCTGTAAAAGACCAAGCTAATAGGTGGTTAAATAACCAACCTAAGGCTAGCATAAAGACATGGAAACAGCTAACAGAAAAATTCCTGAATCAATACTTTCCTCCAAAAAGGATGACACAGCTAAGGCTGGACATCCAAGGCTTTAAACAAGGAGATAATGAATCTCTTTATGATGCCTGGGAGAGATACAGAGATATGCTAAGAAAATGCCCCTCTGAGATGTTTTTAGAGTGGGTTCAGCTAGACATCTTCTATTATGGGCTTACAGAAAGTGCTCAGATCTCTCTAGATTGCTCAGCTGGTGGATCTATCCACATGAGAAAGACAATTGAAGAAGCTCAAGAGCTCATTGATACAGTTGCCAGAAATCAGCATCTGTACCTAAGCAGTGACCCTTCCATGAAAGAAGAGGTTAAAACAGTAACTGCTGAACTCAATCCTGCAGAACAAGCTGCTGAATTCAATCAGCAATTAGATTTTCTAACAAAACAGTTAGCCGAATTCAAGGAGAGACTACAAGAGACAAGGATGGCTAATATAAATATGGAAGAACAATTAAAGCAAACAAAGCAGCAGCTGTCAAAACAAATAACAGAAGAATGCCAAGCAGTTCACTTAAGAAGTGGGAAAACATTAAATACCCCACCTCAAGGCAGCAGGAAGCCAAGAATTGAGCAAACAACCCAACATTCATCTGAGGACAATAAGAGCCCAGGAAAAGATAATTCTGGCGTTAAAACGCCAAAAATTGGGTGGAAGGCTGGCGTTGAACGCCCAGACCATGCTCAGGACTGGCGTTCAACGCCAGAAACAAGCAAGGAACTAGCATTGAACGCCCAAAGGAGGCACAGTTCTGGCGTTCAGACGCCAGGAACAGATGAGGAGCTGGCGTCTAACGCCACTCCAACTTCCAACCCTGGCTTTCAAATGCCAGTGAGGAATCAGACACCTGCAAGTGCTGATAATAAATCCCTCAAGAAGGCTTCTCAACCTACCTCTGTAGGAAATAAACCTGCAGCAATTAAGGTTGAGGAATACAAAGCCAAGATACCTTATCCTCAAAAACTCCGCAAAGAGGAGCAGGATAAGCAATTTGCCCGCTTTGCAGACTATCTCAGGACTCTTGAAATAAAGATTCTGTTTGCAGAGGCACTTGAGCAAATACCCTCTTATGCCAAGTTCATGAAAGATATCTTGAGTCATAAGAAGGATTGGAGAGAAACTGAAAGAGTTCTCCTCACTGAAGAATGCAGTGCAGTCATTCTGAAAAGCTTCCCAGAAAAGCTTAAAGATCCCGGGAGCTTTATGATACCATGCATATTAGAGGGTAACAGCACCAAGACAGCTCTATGTGATCTTGGGGCAAGCATCAACCTAATCCCTGCATCCACTATTAGAAAGCTTGGCTTGACTGAAGAGGTCAAACCAACCCGGATCTGTCTTCAAC
>NC_029794.2:22393426-22427872 GCF_000816755.2 Arachis ipaensis | reverse complement strand
AAGAGAAAGCAGTAATTCAGGTGCTAAGGACACACAAGACAGCTCTTGGGTGGTCCATAAGTGATCTTAAGGGCATTAGCCCAGCCAGATACATGCACAAGATCCTATTAGAGGATGATGCTAAGCCAGTGGTTCAACGACAAAGGCGGCTAAATCCCGCCATGAAGGAAGTGGTGCAGAAAGAGGTCACTAAGTTACTAGAGGCTGGGATTATCTATCCTATTTCTGATAGCCCCTGGGTGAGCCCTGTCCATGTTGTCCCTAAGAAGGGAGGAATGACAGTGGTTCATAATGAAAAAAATGAATTGGTTCCTACAAGAACAGTTACAGGGTGGCGTATGTGTATTGACTACAGAAGGCTCAATACAGCCACCAGGAAGGATCATTTTCCTTTACCATTCATAGACCAGATGCTAGAGAGATAGCAGGTCATGAATATTACTGCTTTTTGGATGGGTATTCCGGTTACAACCAAATTGCAGTAGATCCTCAGGACCAAGAAAAAACAGCATTCACATGTCCTTCTGGAGTGTTTGCCTACAGAAGGATGCCTTTTGGTCTGTGTAATGCACTTGCAACCTTTCAGAGGTGCATGCTCTCTATCTTCTCTGATATGGTAGAGAAGTTTCTGGAAGTCTTCATGGATGACTTTTCAGTATTTGGAGACTCATTCAGCTCCTGCCTTAACCATTTAGCACTTGTTCTGAAAAGATGCCAAGAGACCAACCTAGTTTTAAACTGGGAAAAATGTCACTTTATGGTGACTGAAGGGATTGTCCTTGGGCATAAAATTTCAAACAAGGGAATAGAGGTGGATCAAGCTAAAGTTGAAGTAATTGAAAAATTACCACCACCTGCCAATGTTAAGGCAATCAGAAGCTTTCTAGGGCATGCAGGATTCTATAGGAGGTTTATAAAGGATTTTTCAAAAATTGCAAAACCTCTGAGCAATCTGCTAGCTGCTGACACGCCATTTGTGTTTGACACAAAGTGTCTGCAGGCGTTTGAGACCCTGAAAGCTAAGCTGGTCACAGCACCAGTTATTTCTGCACCAGACTGGACATTACCATTTGAACTAATGTGTGATGCCAGTGACCATACCATTGGTGCAGTATTGGGACAGAGGCATAACAAGCTTCTGCATGTCATTTATTATGCTAGCCGTGTTTTGAATGATGCCCAGAAAAATTACACAACCACAGAAAAAGAATTACTTGCAGTGGTTTATGCCATTGACAAGTTTAGATCCTACTTAGTAGGATCAAAAGTGATTGTGTACACTGACCATGCTGCTCTTAAATATCTACTCACAAAGCAGGATTCAAAGCCCAGGCTCATAAGATGGGTGTTACTTCTGCAAGAGTTTGATATAGAAATAAGAGACAGAAAAGGGACAGAGAATCAAGTAGCTGATCACCTGTCCCGAATAGAACCAGTAGCAGGAGCATCCCTCCCTCCTACTGAGATCTCTGAAACCTTTCCGGATAAGCAATTGTTTGCTATTCAGGAAGCTCTGTGGTTTGAAGACATTGCAAACTATAAGACACAAGGTTCTCCTTCTATAACCATGGAGAGGAAGCATGAAAAGCTTCTCTCACTACAGAGTCAACCAAAGCCCCCACATTCAAACTCTAAGTTTGGTGTTGGGAGGCCACAACCATACTCTAAGTTTGGTGTTGGGAGGTCCCAACCTTGCTCTGATTATCTGTGAGGCTCCATGAGAGCTCACTGTCAAGCTATTGACATTAAAGAAGCGCTTGTTGGGAGGCAACCCAATGTTATTTAATTATATCTATTTATTTTCCATGGCTATTTTATGTCTTCTTTAGGTTGATGATCATGTGAAGTCACAAAAACAAATGGAAAATCAAAAACAGAATGAAAAACAGCATGAAAAATAACACACCCTGGAGGAAGATCATTCTGGCGTTTAAACGCCAGAAACAAGCATCTGTCTGGCGTTTAACGCCAGAAACAAGCACCAAGCTGGCGTTTAACGCCAGAAACAAGCATCAGTCTGGCGTTAAACGCCAGAAACAGGCTATATTTGGGCGTTTAACGCCAGAAACAAGCAATCTAAGTGTCTATGCCTTAACGATATGAATGTCCTATGAATCCATCACCTTTCTTAAATGAAAATTGTTTTCTGAAAAAGAAAAAGAAGTACATGATTTTTGAATTTTAAAATAGTTTAATTATTTTGATGTGGTGGCAATACTTTTTGTTTTCTGAATGAATGCTTGAACAGTGCATATGTCTTTTGAATTTGTTGTTTATGAATGTTAAAATTGTTGGCTCTTGAAAGAATGATGAAAAAGGAGAAATGTTATTTGATAATCTGAAAAATCATAAAAATGATTCTTGGAGCAAGAAAAAGCAGTGAAGAACAAAGGTTGCAGAAAAAAATAGCGAAAAAAAAAGAGAAAAAGCAAGCAGAAAAAGCCAAAAGCTCTTAAAACCAAAAGGCAAGAGCAAAAAGCCAGTAGCCCTTAAAACCAAAAGGCAAGGGTAAATAAAAAGGATCCCAAGGCTTTGAGCATCAGTGGATAGGAGGGCCTAAAGGAATAAAATCCTGACATAAGCGGCTAAACCAAGCTGTCCCTAACCATGTGCTTGTGGCGTGAAGGTGTCAAGTGAAAACTTGAGACTGAGCGGTTAAAGTCAAGGTACAAAGAAAAAGAAGAGTGTGCTTAAGAACCCTGGACACCTCTAATTGGGAACTCTAGCAAAGCTGAGTCACAATCTGAAAAGGTTCACCCAGTTATGTGTCTGTGGCATGTATGTATCCGGTGGTAATACTGGAAAACAGAGTGCTTAGGGCCACGGCCAAGACTCATAAAGTAGCTGTGTTCAAGAATCAACATACTGAACTAGGAGAATCAATAAAACTATCTAAATTCTGAGTTCCTATAGATGCCAATCATTCTAAACTTCAAAGGATAAAGCGAGATGCCAAAACTGTTCAGAAGCAAAAAGCTAATAGCTCCGCTCATCTAATTAACACTGATCTTCATAGATGTCTTTGGAATTCATTGTATATTCTCTTCTTTTTATCCTACTTTGTTTTTAGTTGCTTGGGGACAAGCAACAATTTAAGTTTGGTGTTGTGATGAGCGGATAATTTATACGCTTTTTGGCATTATTTTTACTTAGTTTTTAGTATGATTTAGTTGGTTTTTAGTATATTTTTATTAGTTTTTAATTAAAAATCACATTTCTGGACTTTACTATGAGTTTGTGTGTTTTTCTATGATTTCAGGTATTTTCTGGCTGAAATTAAGGGAGCTGAGCAAAAATCTGATTCAGACTGAAAAAGGACTGCTGATGCTGTTGGATTCTGACCTCCCTGAACTCAAAGTGGATTTTCTGGAGCTACAGAACTCCAAATGGGCGCTCTCAATTGCGTTGGAAAGTAGACATCCAGAGCTTTCCAGCAATATATAATAGTCCATACTTTGCTCAAGGATAGATGACGTAAACTGGCGTTCAACACCAGCTCTCTGCCCAATTCTGGCGTCCAGCGCCAGAAACAAGTTGCAAATTGGAGTTCAACGCCAGAAAAGGATCCAAAGCTGGCGTTGAACGCCCAAAACAGCCCCAGGCATGTGAGAAGCTTTAGTCTCAGCCCCAGCACACACCAAGTGGGCCCCAGAAATGGATTTCTGCACTATCTGTTATAGTTTACTCATTTTCTGTAAACCTAGGTTACTAGTTTAGTATTTAAACAACTTTTAGAGATTTATTTTGACCCTCATGACATTTTTAGATCTGAACTTTGTACTCTTTGACGGCATGAGTCTCTAAACTCCATTGTTGGGGGTGAGGAGCTCTACAGCGTCTTGATGAATTAATGCAATTATCTCTGTTTTCCATTCAAACACGCTTGTTCCTATCTAAGATGTTCATTCGCGCTTCACTATGAAGAAGGTGATGATCCGTGACACTCATCACCTTCCTCAATCCATGAACGTGTGCCTGACAACCACCTCCGTTCTACATCAGATTGAATGAGTATCTCTTAGATTTCTTATTCAGAATCTTCGTGGTATAAGCTAGAATTGATGGCGGCATTCATGAGAATCTGGAAAGTCTAAACCTTGTCTGTGGTATTCCGAGTAGGATTCAAGGATTGAATGGCTGTGACGAACTTCAAACTCGCGATTGTTGGGCGTAGTGACAGACGCAAAAGAATCAAGGGATTCTATTCCGACATGATCGAGAACCAACAGATGATTAGCCGTGCTGTGACAGAGCATTTGGACCATTTTCACTGAGAGGACGGGAAGTAGCCATTGACAACGGTGACACCTTACATACAGCTTGCCATGGAAGGAGCCTTGCGTGTGTGAAGAGGAGTACAAGAGAAAAACTGAAATAAAGAAGACAAAGCATCTCCAAAACCCCAACATATTCTCCATTATTGAGTAACAAGTATTTGTTTTATGCCCTTTGACGTTTTACAATTAAAACTAAGAATTATTATTGATATTATATCCTGACTAAGAGTTACAAGATAACCATAGCTTGCTTCAAACCAACAATCTCCGTGGGATTCGACCCTTACTCACGTAAGGTATTACTTGGACGACCCAGTGCACTTGCTGGTTAGTGGTACGAGTTGTGAAACGTGTGGTTCACAATTCGTGCACCATTAACTAAACCAGTTTTTTTATCACTAATGCAATGGTATGTTATCTATTAGGGAACCAACTTTAATTTCATCCACATCTTACACAACACGTACAAAAAAATACAATCATTCACATAAATGACACTGAATTTTGATAATTGCTGCAACAATACGACACACTTTTTCATTCCTTTATCAACTCTTATAACTTAGAACAGCAAAAATCAACACAATGACAATGACACAGATACACCATCTTATTGGCTTTCTTTTCATCTCTAGAGCTAATATCCTCTTCTCCAAGCAACTGATCCTCATTTTCATGTCCTGCTGCCTGTGATAATCTTCTACATCCACAAATTTCTTCTCACCCATATACTTTCTTTCTGTCAATCCAAGTCCAGCAACGTGCTCATCAAGCCACAAAAAAATTTTGCAATAGGGTTGTCTTGCCTGCAGCAAATCAACCCACATAATCCAAGACCTAAAAACTAGTAACCCTAACACATCTTCAACCACACGTGCATCACATTTCGTTACCATACCTTGTAAAAGGGACAGCCCAGAAACAATCTGTCCAGATTGCTTCACGTCTTCGACATGAAAAGGACTGCGTTTTCTCCACAGAAGCACTTTGGTGAGACGCCATGTTTGCCGTCCTTCTCGCTAGGATGCGAGCTCGAGCCGACCTGACCTCCACCTCTTCTCCAGCTTGATGATACCCCTTCAGATGCCATGGAAGGAAGAATTTCCTTCCTACCCCCACTCCCCACAACACCCACTTCGTCGTTTCTGTGCAGACGAGGGGGAAGACGAATTTGAAAGATTGGGGGAGGAGACGAAACGGCGTCGTTTTTGTCTCTGACAAACCCCAATTTGAGGATTTATCTTGTGATGATTTCAGGGGTTTTATCAATGATTCCACACACTTTCCATATGAAAATACAAGATTTTGCATTCCTTCCCTAGTTTTGCCTCATGAATGAAAACATGCTTGTTTTGCACTAAAATAGATACATTTCTAATCTTCTCTTGATGCCATTCGATGCCGTGACTTGTGTGTTAAGTAGTTCCAGGATATAGAGTAGGAATGGACCGAAAGAGAGAAGGAAGACGGGTACAAAGGAAGGAAGCATGAGGATTAAGCTTTGAAGGTTTCCGCATGGGCGCGTGCGCGCACCTGGCGCGCCCGCGCGGATAGAGCAACGCGAAGCCAAAGCCCAGAGCCGGCTTGAGAAGCGGCTAAGCCAGGATCTTCGTGGGCGCGTACGCGTACATCACGCGTCCGCGCGCATTACAAGACGTCTCAACGGCGCGCGCGCGTGCCTTGCGCGTGCGCGCCGATTTGCGAATATGATTTTTTAAGAAGTCACGTGACTTAGGCGTGGAGGCAGTTAAGGATTCCACTCTTAGAGAAGCACCTTGGCAGGAAATGCTTAAGAAGACAAAAGGAACAAGTGTTAAGGACACTTTTTAGTTCATTTCTTCTAGATCTAGATATTTTTCCCTTTTTTTTGGAGAGAGGAGAGAGTTAGTTACACTTTTTGGGGAGAAGAAGAGGGAGATTCCAAGCTTCACTAGGGTTCATCCTCATCTAATTTCTGAATTTTCAATGACTTTTTGGTGAGATCCACTACAATGAGACTAGTACTCTCGGATATAGATTGTAGATTTGTTTGATGAAGGATTTGCGTCGGTTTAGACTATACTACGATTGATCATTTGATAATTTCTACACCGGCAAAAATCCATTTGTCAAAATGGCGCCGTTGCCGGGGAGTTTGCTTAGTGTGCCATGTTATTGTTTTGGATTAAGTGTGTATATATGTACATAGTGCACTTCATTGTAAATTGCTCAATTGATTAACTTCTCATCGTTACAATGAATTCCATTTCCCCTTCATTGCATGACGCGTTCACAACCGAATCCGAGCTTAGCCCCTTTTGATTCGGAAATAGAACGAACTTTGTTTCATATTAGACAAGCTCGGAGGCGGCTAAGATTTGGAAAAGGTGAAGAGGTCTTCACCACCTCAACCACCTTACTACAAGTGAACATTGAACCGTCACTCAAAGAAGGCATTAATCATACTCCCATCAATCTCACTAACAATTCTTCTTTTGTTTTAGGTACTAATACCATGGACGCTCCAAGGAGAGTTACCATCAAGGAAGCGGGTGCACCGGATTATGTCCTTCAACCCCTTCATGTAACTCACCCCAATTTGAATGCGAACTTTGAATTGAAGACCGCTTTGATCAATCTCCTACCCAAGTTTCACGGACTTCCCGCACAAGACCCTATTCAACATCTCAAGGACTTTCATCGCATATGCTCAACTACTAGACGGGAAGGTTCCGATGAAGTTGCTATATGGTTGTTTGCTTTCCCTTTCTCTCTTGAGGACAAGGCCAAAGAATGGTTCTACACTCTCTCTAGTGAAGTTACCTCCGATTGGGACCTACTTAGAAGGGGGTTCTTGGATAAATTCTTACCCCCAAAAAAGATGGATAGGCTAAGGAAAGAAATGTCTTGTATTGTGCAAGGTGAGACGGAACCACTATATGAGTATTGGGAACAGTTTCGCAAACTACTAGATGCGTGCCCTAATCACATGCTCGACACTCAAGTATTGCTTAGATACATATGTCAAGGGATGCGAGAGCAAGATAGAACCCTCTTGGACACCTCTAGCAATGGTTCTTTGTCCAAATATAAAACCGCGGAGGAGGCATGGCAACTTATTATTGACTTAGCCGAATCCAATCAACATATGAGGCGAAGAGTCAACCGTCCAAGGACCGTGAACGAGGTATCAACTAGTAGTGAAGCCACCGCTCTAACTCAATCCTTGAATGAGATGACGTCCGTCTTGAGGCAACTCCAATTGAATCAACAACAACCACAACAACTTCAATCATATCAACAACACCCTCCACCATCTCAACAACACAACCAACAACAATTGGTCCCTCAAAAAGTATGTGGCATTTGCTCTTGCTACTCTCACTACACGGATGAGTGCCCAAACCTTCAAGAAGACAACACTTTGGCGGCCACCCATAATTTCTATGACCGCCCCAATCAAGGGTACTACCAAGGAGGTAATCCTAACCAAGGACACCCTTATCAAGGAGGAAGCTACAACCAAGGAAGTGGACACAACAATCAAAATTGGAAAGACAATTTTTGCGAAATCTTTGACGTATGGGGAATCGACTTCATGGGACCATTTCCAAACTCCAATGGTTTTCTCTACATCTTGTTAGCCGTCGATTATGTGTCAAAATGGGTTGAGGCAATCCCCACCCGAACGGATGACGCTAATGTTGTCTATTCTTTTGTGAGGAACAACATCATTTGTCGCTCTGGCGCCCCAAGAGCAATCATAAGTGACCAAGGATCCCACTTTTGCAACAAAAGAATAGACGGCCTCATGAGAAAATATGGCATCATCCACAAAGTCGCCACGGCTTACCACCCTCAGACAAACGGCCAAGCCGAAGTCTCTAACCGGGAAATCAAGCATGTGTTAGAAAGGATTGTAAGGCCGAATAGGAAAGATTGGAGCATCAAACTCCCCGATGCACTATGGGCCTATCGAACGGCTTACAAGACACCCATTGGCATGAGCCCCTTCCGGCTTGTATATGGTAAAGCATGTCACTTACCGGTGGAGATTGAACACAAAGCTTATTGGGCCGTAAAGGAGTGTAATACGAGCTTGGGTGGGGCCGGAGTAGAGAGAAAGCTTCAATTGGCGGAATTAGAATGTATGAGATTGGAAGCTTATGACAACTCTCGACTCTATAAGGAAAAGTTGAAAGCCATTCATGACAAGAACATTAGGAGAAGAGAATTCCAACCCGGTGACCTAGTCCTTCTCTACAATTCAAGGTTGAGATTACTACCCGGAAAGCTTAGATCAAGGTGGGATGGGCCCTACCAAGTTGAGAAAGTAGAACCTTATGGGGTCTACCACTTGCGCCACCCATCAAGCCCGGACATCTTCAAGGTAAACGGGCACCGTCTCAAATTGTATCATGGTGAGCAAAGAAAGAACGCCAAGGAATTTGAAGTGTTCCTATTGAGGGATGAAACTCTTGATTAAACACTATAAGCTGCTGAAAGTCCAACTTAAGGACATTAAACAAAAGTGCTAGGTGGGAGACACCCCACTATGGTAAGATCTTCCTTTGAGACTTGTACATAGACACTTGACTTCATGTTTGTTAGCTAGATTTTAATGACGACTCCCCTTCATTTGTTGACTTCATTTGCTATAGTGCTTAAGTGGCTGTATGGAAAGGGGGGGTTTGAAATGTTGAAAATGGTGTAACCACTTGCAAATTTAGAAAAACCCACCCCTCTGCGCGTGCGCGCACATGGTGCGTCCGCGCACATGAGCAAATCTGCCAATCGACGCGCAAGCGCATGGCGCACGTCCGCGCCGATTGCTTTGCTGCCCCCCTAGTACATTCTACAGAGAGTTAAGCCTCTCTCAAGCTTACACTAAGCCACCAGCCCAACACCCTTGCCGCGTGCGCGCACCTGGCGCGCACGCGTCCATCCAAAGCAAGCACGGAATGCGCGCGCGCGCCACAGCCGCGCACGCGCCCNNCGAGCGCGCACCGCGCGCGCACGCGCCGGTGATCGACGCCACCTTTAAGAAGGACACACTCACCCCTTCATTCTCATTCCACCTCTCTTCTTCTTCCACATCCTTCTCCATCTCACAAGGTATTATACTAAGCTCCCTCTTAGTCCATTAATCTCTTGTAGTTCTTACTCATTTAGTTGCACCATCTTCTAGGTAGGCTTCCTTCTTCTTTTATTTCTCTCTTGCTCCCCTCTCTAGTTACTTCCTTCTTTCTTCTTTGTTCTTCATAAGCACTTAGGTCTCAAACTCACTTACATGACTAGATGAATGGTGTTGCTTAATTTTCTTGCAATCAATATGCACTATAATCATTAATAATGGATTGTGGAAAGTTACATTGCTCTCATTTTCACACAATCACATACTACTTGAAGGATGCACACCAAGTGTTTGATGAAAGGCATACCTGAATTTTGGACTCATTGTGACTACCTTGCCTCTCACCAATCACTTTTGAGTGCATCCCCACTTTCCACAAACCATTCTTTCCATTTTCTTGGCTTGCCTCCCATTTATGGTCCCTAAGGGTGTATGCTTCTCATGCCTCTTCCTTGCATGCTTAAACTACCCTTGCACCACATGGAAATTATTTGCCTTGCGCTTCACACATTATCCTAGTTACATGTTACATCTATCATGTAACGAAGATACCCATATTCTATGGCATAACTTTCATTACATAGAGCTCATGTATCTCCACTTCTTTGGGTTTGATATTTTCCTTTCTTGTTTCTACAGGATGGTCATCAAAACGGACAATGGGAAAGGCCCCAAGAAGCCGGCTTCCAATAAGGCGCGCCAAGAACTAACGGCCAAGCCCCTCCTGAAGAAGACTAAGGGCCCCGTTGACGTTCTAGAGAAGGACAACCCTCCTAAGGATTCAAACAAGTTTCCCAACCGTTACTGCGAACTTGTTTACTCCAGAATGATTGAAAGGAATTACCATCCGGAACCCCTCCTAGTCTTACCGGCTCACCTCAGTCCGTTTGTGATGCCACATATTGACCGAAGGCATTGGAGATTCCTTTTGAGGCAACCAACGGAGGCCAATCTCTCATGGGTGGTGGAATTCTACTCCAACTTCCACTCACCTCATCTCACATCACTATTTGTGCGCCGAAAACAAGTGTCGGTCACCGTGGAAACCATCCGTGAAGTCCTTGGAATTGCACCGTCAACGGATGCATATGACGCCTACCAAGAAGTCTTGGCTACATGCGTTGACCGCGCATTCGATTGGAGCGCAATCCTCCGCGTCATTGCTTTACCCGACGCATATTGGATTCGGGGGGACCATAAAGCGAAGACCAAAGGGTTTAGATGTCCGCCACCTCACTCAAGAAGCCACGGCATGGGCCCAAATTCTAGCTCACTACGTGCTCCCAAGCACACATGGGTCATCCATCACCGCCGAGCTTGCCTTATTGATATGGTGCATCTTGACCGAGAAACCGGTCGACGTTCCGCATGCCATCCGCCAATCCATGGGGCGCATTCATGCCAAGGGAAATCTTCCATTTCCCGCTTTAGTGACGGCATTAGTTGCGAAAGCCGGCGTCAACCGGGAGACTAAAGATAGGCGAACCTCAATACCGGTCGATGGTGATATCATTCCGACCAAGAGATGCCTCAAGCCCCCGGAAGTCACCATGGACATTGCACTGCCCACACCAACTGGCCATGCCACCACTTCATCTACATCACAAAAATCGGCCGCCCAACGCCTTGAAGACCTTCACAACAAATTAGACCGCTATGAGAGGCGTAACCAACGCTGCTATGCTCATGTGAAGAGGCTTCTAAGCGTAATCACCCCACCTATGGAAGAACCCGATATCTCCACCTCCATCGCAACTTCAAGCGGAGATAGCAATGGCATTGGAGATGAGGCACGCTCGGAGCTCGATCAACCAGCGCGCCTAACCTCTAGCACGGAGGACCGTGCTAAGTTTTAAGTGTGGGGAGGTCGGCCGACCGATCTCCGTAGGTAACATCTAAATAAGGATAGGTTGCATGATTAGGTTTTAGTTAGCACCATTCGCATGATAAGTCCACTTGGTTGGAATAATGAAATTCTCTCTTAAGAAAACCAACATTTTGGGGCAACCAGGGCATTGCAAGTCATTCAAGTGTGGGAACCTTGGGGCATTGGGTGAATAGAAGGGTATTTTGTATTATTATTGGAATATTGGGAATTGGGTACATACTCATGAATTGATCAAATGTAAAACCTTATGCATTGACGCTCTTGTATATAAAAAAAAAATTTGAGAAAAAACAAAAGAACAAAAGAAAAAGAAGAACAATATGGAAAAGAAAAAGAAAAAAATAGAAAAAGAAAGAAAAAAAAAACAAAGAGAAAAAAATATATAATAAATAAGGGACAAAATGCCCCAAATCGAAGCTCAAGAGGAATCAATGCATAAGTATTGTGAAACGAAAAGAAAATGCATGAGTATGTGGAAAAGTGAGGAATAGGTAGTTAGGCTAGTACTTAATTGTATAGGTCATTACATGGGTTAGGTGGGAAAGTTTAAGTTAATCAAAGATTCAAATCCTAAGTCCACTAGCCATATATGACCCTACCTTGACCCTAACCCCATTACAACCTAAGGAAAAGACCTCATGATACTTGTATGCGTGCATTGAATAATTGTTGATTGTTAGATGAAAAACAATTCTTGGAAAGCATGATTAGGGGAGAATTGAGAGAAAAAACCCCAAACACCGAGTGATTAGAGTGCAAACACTTCCGCCGAGGGTTCGATGCTCAATCCTTTGATTCCCGGCTCTCGCGAGCATTCCTCATGCAAGGTTGCACATATTGCATTTGATGCTTAGAAAGTGGCAAGTCCTATGCTTTGACCACCATCATGTCCCATGTGCTCGCATATGTCCTACATCACGCGTCCGCGCGCATTACAAGACGTCTCAACGGCGCGCGCGCGTGCCTTGCGCGTGCGCGCCGATTTGCGAATATGATTTTTTAAGAAGTCACGTGACTTAGGCGTGGAGGTAGTTAAGGATTCCACTCTTAGAGAAGCACCTTGGCGGGAAAAGCTTAAGAAGACAAAAGGAACAAGGGTTAAGGACACTTTTTAGTTCATTTCTTCTAGATCTAGATATTTTTCCCTTTTTTTTGGAGAGAGGAGAGAGTTAGTTACACTTTTTGGGAGAAGGGAGACTAGTACTCTCGGATATAGATTGTAGATTTGTTTGATGAAGGATTTGCGTCGGTTTAGACTATACTACGATTGATCATTTGATAATTTCTACACCGGCAAAAATCCATTTGTCAGTCTCCAGGGACTTATATGTCCTCTTACGAAATCCTCCATGCCATCTGGCCTCCGTTACGTGCCACTTCAGCGCCACTTATGCCAGCTCAGCCTTTTCCGTCCAGTGCAAACGGCTGAATTCAACGGAAGGACATAAATGTCCACATTTTTCAGCGGTCAGGGGTTTTAATGTATTTTCCATTGTTTGAGGACAAAAATGTCCGCAAAAAAAAGGTTAGGGACGAAAATGTCCTTTACTCTAATAATTTTTACCANATCATTACAATTTTCTAAAAAATACTTTATATTTTATATATATGTGTGTCCCTGTGTCATGTAAGATTTTAAAATTTGCGTGTCGGCGTGTCCCGTATCGTGTCGTGTCCCGTATCTGTGTCAGTGTCCGTGCATCATAGGTCCTACTTATCTAAATAAGTAACTAATGTAACATCCTTCCATACAGAATCTTATGCTATAGTCATAAAAATGAGGTAGCGAGGTATTACGACCTCTAAGAATAAAATCATATATATAATATAGGTAAAATGAATATATATTCGAGGAGTCTTGAAAGAAAGCTTAAACAATAAGTCGCAAAAATAAAAGCGCATCGCTCGCGTGAATGTAAATCTAGTAAAATGGGAAAGGATCATACATAAGTATAAAGAGTAGAATGTCAAGAGATACAAAATACCGAATCTCCAACTCAACCTGCGAAGTTAAGGCTGGCCGAAGTATAAATGCGTAGATATACATATCCCAAAATATCCCAAAATAGATGACACAATAGCCTGTTTTTCCACATCAGCCTCTAAGAGGAATAAAATAAAGTTATACATACAGAGGATAATCTACTATAGAATATAAAGCATAAGTGATGAGCGGATAATTTATACGTTTTTTGGCATTATTTTTAGGTAGTTTTTAGTATGATTTAGTTAGTTTTTACTATGTTTTTATTATTTTTTATGAAAAATTTATATTTCTGGACTTTACTATGAGTTTGTGTATTTTTCTGTGATTCCAGGTATTTTCTGGCTGAAATTGAGGGACCTGAGCAAAAATCTGATTCAGAGGCTGAAAAAGGACTGCAGATGCTGTCGGATTCTGACCTCCCTACACTCGAAATGGATTTTCTAGAGTTACAGAAACCCAATTGGTGCACTCTTAATTTCATTGGAAAGTAGACATCCAGGGCTTTCCAAAAATATATAATAGTCCATACTTTGCCCGAGTTTTGATGATGCAAACTGGCATTCAAACGCCAACTTCTTGCCCTATTCTGAAGTTAAACGCCAGAAACAGGTTACAAACCAGAGTTAAACGCCACAAACAGGCTGCAACCTGGCGTTTAACTCCAAGAGAAGCCTCTACACGTGTAAAGCTCAATGCTCAGTCCAAGCACACACCAAGTGGGCCCCGGAAGTGGATTTCTGCACTATCTATCTTAGTTTACTCATTTTCTGTAAACCTAGGTCACTAGTTTAGTACAAAAACTACTTTTAGAGACTTACTATGTACCTTATGACATTTTACATCTGAATTTTGTATCTTCTACGGCATGAGTCTCTAAACTCCATGGTTGGGGGTGAGGAGCTCTGCTATGTCTCGATGGATTAATGCAATTACTTCTGTTTTCTATTCAATCATGCTTGTTTCTGTTCTAAGATACTCGCTCGTACTTAACCGTGATGAATCTGATGATCTGTGACACTCATCACCATTTTCAACCTATGAATGCGTGCCTGACAACCACTTTCGTTCTACCTTAGATTGAGTTTGTATCTCTTTAGTTCCTGGTTCACGAGTTTGATTGCCTCTCCTGACAACAGAGCATTCAAATCTATGGGATCAGGGTCTTCGTGGTATAGGCTAGAATTATTGGTGGCCATTCCTGAGATCCGGAAAGTCTAAACTTGTCTGTGGTATTTCGAATTGGATCTGGGATGGGGTGACTGTGACGAGCTTCAAACTCACGAGTGTTGGGCGCAATGACAGATGCAAAAGGATCAATGGATCCTATTCCAACATGAGTGAGAACCGACAGATGATTAGCCATGTACATGGACCCTTTTCACTGAGAGGACGGCTGGTAGCCATTGACAACAGTGATCCACCAACATACAACTTGCCATGGAAGGAGACCTGCGTGCGTGAAGAAGAAGACAGTAGGAAAGCAGAGATTCAGAAGACAGAGCATCTCCAAAACCTCAATCTGTTCTCCATTACTGCACAACAAGTATTATTTATTTTATGTTAATTATTCTTCATTAACCCAACCATTTTTATAATTAATTTCCTGACTAAGAATTACAAAATAACCATAGCCTGCTTCAAGCCGACAATCTCGGTGGGATCGACCCTTACTCACGTAAGGTATTACTTGGACGACCCAGTGCACTTGCTGGTTAGTGGTACGAGTTGTGAAAAGTGTGATTTACAATTCATGCACCAAGTTTTTGGAGCCGTTGCCGGGGATTGTTCGAGTTTGGACAATTGACGGTTTATTTTGTTGCTTAGATTAGGAAAAAATTTTCCTTTTGGTTTAGAGTCTTCCGTTTGAGTTTAGTTTTATATTTTAAGTTTGGTGTCCTTTATGTTTCTATTTTCTTAAAAATTTTTCAAAAGTTGCTCTTAGTGTTCATTTTGATATTCAAAGCTTCCTTGTTTGTCTTCTTTGTGTTGATCTAAAAATTTTAAGTTTGGTGTCATTTTTTCTGTTTTTTTCTTTCTTCATTAAATTCAAAAATATATTTTCCCTTTATTTTAATTGATTTTCGAATTCTGCCTTTAAAAAAAAAATTCAGATTTTTAATTTAAAACTTCTTATTTTATCTTATCTTAGTTTTGAAATTTCAAAATTCAAAATCTTTTTCAAAAATCATATCCAAAGTTTTTCAAATCTTCTTAATTAAGTAATTATTTCAGTTTTCGAATTTATTTTTTCTTTTTCTCTTTTAATTTTGAAATTTATATTTTAATTTCTAATTATTTCATGTTATCTTATTTTTTTATTTATTCGGTTTGCTTTTAATTAAATAAAAAAATTTATATTTTATTTGTAATTCACCTCAATTCTCTTTTCTCCATCATGGACCAAAGTGAAAATGAACAGTCTAGAAGGACTATGGGGTCATATGCTAACCCCATATGCTGTAAAAGATCAAGCTAAGAGGTGGTTAAATAACCAACCTACAGCAAGCATAAGAACATGAAAATAGTTATCAGACAAATTTCTGAATCAATATTTCCCTCCAAAAAGGATGACACAGCTAAGGCTGGACATCTAAGGGTTTAAACAAGAGGATGATGAATCCCTTTATAACGCCTGGGAGAGGTACAGAGAGATGCTAAGGAAATGTCCCTCTGAAATATTTTCAGAGTGGGTGCAGTTAGACATCTTCTACTACGGGCTTATAGAAAAAGCTCAGGTATCTCTAGACCACTCATCTGGTGGATCTATACACATGAGAAAGACTATTGAAGAGGCTCAAGAGCTTATTGATATAGTTACTAGAAATCAGTATCTGTACATAAGTAATGAGTCCTCCATGAAAGAAGAAGCTAAGGCAGTATCAACTGACTTTAGTCCTCAGGAACAAGTTACTGAATTCAATCAGCAATTATCTTCTATAACAAGGCAGTTAGCAGAATTTAAGGAGATGCTACAAGAAACCAAAAATGCTAACAAGGATATGAAATCACAATTGAATAAGACAAAATAGTAGTTATCAAAACAGATAACAGAGGATTGCCAAGCAGTTTAATTAAGAAGTGGAAAAACATTAAATACCTCAACTCAAAGCAGCAAAAAGCAAAGAAAAGAACAGCTGACAGAGGATGAGCAACCTGCTACCCAAAATCCCTCTGAGGATAGTAAGAGCCCAGAGAGGAATAAGTCTGGCATTCAAACGCCAGAAAAGGGTGAAAACTGGCGTTAAACGCCCAATGCATGTCCAATTTTGGCGTTCAAATGCCAGAAAAGGGTAGGAATCTGGCGTTCAACGCCTAATCCATGTCCAGTTCTGGCGTTCAAACGCCAGTGAGGGATCAGACACCTACAAGTGCTGATAATAACTCCCTCAAGAAGGCTTCTCAACCTGCCTCTGTAGGAAATAAACCTGCAGCAACTAAGGTTGAAGAATATAAAGCCAAGATGCCTTATCCTCAGAAACTCCGCCAAGCGGAACAGGATAAACAATTTGCCCGCTTTGCAGACTATCTCAAGACTCTTGAAATAAAGATTCTGTTTGTAGAGGCACTTGAGCAAATACCCTCTTATGCTAAGCTCATGAAAGAAATCTTAAGTCATAAGAAGGATTGGAGAAAAACAGAAAAAGTTTTTCTCACTGAAGAATGCAGTGCAGTCATTCTAACAAGCTTACCAGAAAAGCTTAAGGATCCGAGAGTCTCGAATCAGAGCTAGAAGACATCTTTAAAGATGTTCACCCAGATCTGGAGGAATCAGAGGAAATAAAAGAGCCTCTGAAAATTCCTCAGGAAGAGGAGAAACCTCCTAAACCCGAGCTCAAACCACTACCACCATCCCTGAAATATACTTTTTTGGGAGAAGGTGACACTTTTTCGGTGATCATAAGCTCTGTTTTAAATCCACAGGAAAAGAAAGCACTACTTCAAGTGCTAAGGACACACAAGACAGCTCTTGGGTGGTCCATAAGTGATCTTAAGGGCATCAACCCAGCAAGATGCATGCACAAGATCCTATTGGAAGACGATGCTAAGCCAATGGTTCAATCACAAAGGCGGCTAAATCCAGCCATGAAGGAGGTGGTGCAGAAAGAGGTCACCAAGTTACTGGAGGCTGGGATTATTTATCCTATTTCTGATAGCCCCTGGATGAGCCCTGTCCAAGTTGTCCCCAAAAAGGGAGGCATGACAGTGGTTCATAATGAAAAGAATGAACTGGTTCCTACAAGAACAGTTACAGGGTGGCGTTTGCGTATTGATTACAGAAGGCTCAATACAGCCACCAGGAAGGATCACTTTCCTTTACCATTCATAGACCAGATGCTAGAAAGACTAGCAGGTCATGAATACTACTGCTTTTTGGATGGCTATTCAGGTTACAACCAAATTGCAGTAGATCCTCAGCACCAAGAGAAAACAACATTCACATGTCCTTCTGGAGTGTTTGCCTACAGAAGGATGCCTTTTGGTCTGTGTAATGCACCTGTAACCTTTCAGAGGTGCATGCTCTCTATCTTCTCTGATATGGTAGAGAAATTTCTGGAAGTCTTCATGGATGACTTTTCAGTATTTGGAGACTCATTCAGCTCCGGCCTTGACCATTTAGCACTTGTTCTGAAAAGATGCCAAGAGACTAACCTAGTTTTAAACTGAGAAAAATGTCACTTTATGGTGACTGAAGGAATTGTCCTTGGGCATAAAATTTCAAACAAGGGAATAGAGGTGGATCAAGCCAAAGTGGAAGTAATTGAAAAATTACCTCCACCTGCCAATGTTAAGGCAATCAGAAGCTTTCTGGGGCATGCAGGATTCTATAGAAGGTTTATAAAGGATTTTTCAAAAATTGCAAAACTTCTGAGCAATCTGCTAGCTGCTGATACACCATTTGTGTTTGACACAGAGTGTCTGCAGGCATTTGAAACTCTGAAAGCTAAGCTGGTCACTGCACCAGTTATTTCTGCACCAGACTGGACATTACCATTTAAACTAATGTGTGATGCCAGTGACCATGCCATTGGTGCAGTACTGAGACAGAGGCATAAAAAGCTTCTGCATGTCATTTATTATGCTAGCCGTATTTTAAATGATGCACAGAAAAATTACACAACCACAGAAAAAGAGCTGCTTGCAGTGGTTTATGCCATTGACAAGTTTAGATCATACTTAGTAGGATCAAAAGTGATTGTGTACACTGACCATGCTGCTCTTAAATATCTACTTACAAAGCAGGATTCAAAACTCAGGCTCATAAGATGGGTGTTACTTCTGCAAGAGTTTGATATAGAAATAAGAGACAGAAAAGGGATAGAGAACCAAGTGGCAGATCATCTATCCCGAATAGAACTAGTAGAAGGGGCGTCCTCCCCCTCTATTGCGATCTCTAAAACCTTTTCAAATGAGCAATTATTTGTCATTCAGGAAACACCTTGGTTTGCAGACATTGCAAACTATAAAGCTGTAAGATTCATACCCAAAGAGTACAGCAGGCAGCAAATAAAGAAATTGATTTCTGATGCAAAGTACTACTTATGGGATGAACCATATCTCTTTAAGAGATGTGCAGACGGAATAATTCGTAGGTGTGTGCCTAAGGAAGAGGCACAGAAGATCTTATGGCATTGCCATGGATCACAATATGGAGGCCATTTCAGAGGTGAGCGAACAGCCACCAAGGTTCTCCAATGTGGCTGCTACTGGCTTACTCTCTATAGAGACTCCCGAGAGTTCGTACGAAATTGTGACAGTTGCCAGAGAGCTGTTAATATGCCTCATGGTTACGCCATGCCTCAACAAGGAATCTTGGAGATTAAGTTGTTTGATGTATGGGGTATTGACTTCATGGGGCCTTTCCCACCATTATACTCAAACACGTATATTCTGCTGGCAGTAGACTATGTATCTAAATGGGTAGAGGCAATTGCCACACCCACTAATGATACTACTAATGATACTAAGATAGTGCTGAAGTTCCTCCAAAAACATATCTTCAGCAGGTTTGGTGTCCCTAGAGTACTAATCAGTGATGGAGGCACTCATTTCTGCAATAAACAGCTTTACTCTGCTATGGTCCGATATGGAATTAGCCACAAAGTAGCAACTCCATATCATCCACAGACAAATGGGCAAGCTGAAGTCTCTAATAGAGAACTAAAAAGAATCCTGGAACAGACTGTAATTACCCGTAGAAGGGATTGGGCAAAAAGCTTGGATGATGCTCTGTGGACATACAGAACAGCATTCAAGACTCCTATAGGAACCTCTCCATACCAGCTTGTGTATGGCAAGGCCTATCATCTGCCCGTGGAACTGGAGCATAAGCCTACTGGGCAACCAGATTCCTAAACTTGGATGCTAAGTTAGCTGGAGAGAAGAGATTACTCCAGTTAAATGAGCTAGAGGAATTCAGACTCAATGCTTTCGAAAATGCAAAAATTTACAAGGAGAAAGCAAAAATGTGGCATGATAAGAAACTGTCATCCAGAGTCTTTGAACCAGGATAAAAGATTCTGCTGTTTAACTCTAGGCTCAGATTATTTCCCGGGAAACTGAACTCCTAGTGGAGGGGACCATATGTGATTACAAGTGTGTCACCATATGGCTATGTGGAGCATCAAGACATTGATTCTAATAAGAAGTTCATTGTTAATGGACAGAGAGTCAAGCATTATCTTGAAGGCAATGTTGAGCAAGAATGCTGAAAGTTGAGACTAGATTAAAAGCTCAGTAAGGTCCAGCTAAAGACAATAAAGAAGCACTTATTGGGAGTCAATCCAATTTTTACTTATCTATGTTAATTTTCTGTTTTCCATTTTTATTTATGTTTTCTTTAGGATGATGATCATGTGGAGTCACAAAAATCAAAGCAAAATCAAAAACAGTATTAAAAACAGCTCACCCTGGAGGAAGAGCTTACTGGCGTTTAAACGCCAGTAAGAAGCATCAGATTGGCGTTAAACGCCAGAAAAAAGCATCAAGCTGGCATTAAACGCCAGAAACAAGCTACAGTCTGGCATTAAATGCCAGAAACAAGCAGCAACCTGGCGTTTAACGTCAGGATTGCACTCTATGGGCGTTTTGCACGCCTAAATAGAGCAGGGATGATAAGTCCTTGACCCCTCAGGATCTGTGGACCCCACAAGATCCCCACCTACCCTACCCCTCTCTCTCTCTCTCTCTCTCTCTCTCTCTCCCACCTTTTCATAACGCTTTTTTTTCATAACCATTAATGGCACCAAAGGCCGGAGAAACCTCTAGAAAGAGGAAAGAAAAGACAATTGCTTCCACATCCGAGTCATGGGAGAGGGAGAGATTCATCTCACAAGCCCATCACTAAGAAAAGGATGGAGCAAACAAGAGAGCCCACTCATGGACCTAAAGAAGATCATGAGGAAATTCCTCTTCATGAAATCCCTGAGATGCCTCGAGGGATGCACTTTCCTCCACAAAACTATTGGGATCAAATTAACACCTCCCTAGGAGAATTGAGTTCCAACATGGGACAACTAAGGGTGGAGCACCAAGAGCATTCTATCCTCCTCTATGAAATTAGAGAAGATCAAAGAGCTATGAGAAAGGAGCAACAAAGGCAAGGAAGAGACATTGAGGAGCTAAAGCACTCCATAAGATCTTCAAGAGGAAGAACTAGCCGCCATCACTAAGGTGGACCCGTTCTTTAATTTCCTTGTTCTTTATTTTTCTGTTTTTTGTTCACTATGCTCTATATTTATTCATGTTTGTGTCTTTATTACATGATCATTAGTGTTCAAGTGTCTATGTATTAAAGCTATGAATGTCCTATGAATCCATCACCTTTCTTAAATGAAAAATGTTTTAATTACAAAAGAACAAGAAGTACATGAATTTTGAATTCATCCTTGAGATTAGTTTAATTATTTTGATGTGGTGACAATCCTTTCTGCTTTCTGAATGAATGCTTGAACAGTGCATATGTCTTTTGAATTTGTTGTTTATGAATGTTAAAATTGTTGGCTCTTGAAAGAATAACGAAAAAGGAGAAATATTATTGATAATCTGAAAAATTATAAAATTGATTCTTGAAGCAAGAAAAAGCAGTAAAGAACAAAGCTTGCAAAAAAATAAAAAAATAAAAAAATAAAAAAATAAAAGAAAGAAAAAGGAAAAGCAAGAAGAAAAAGCCAATAGCTCTTTAAACCAAAAGGCAAGAGCAATAAAAGCCAGTAACCCTTTAAACCAAAAGGCAAGGGTAATAAAAAGGATCCAAGGCTTTGAGCATTAATGGATAGGAGGGCCCAAAGGAATAAAATCCTGGCCTAAGCAGCTAAACCAAGCTGTCCCTAACCATGTGCTTGTGGCGTGAAGGTGTCAAGTGAAAAGCTTGAGACTGAGCGGTTAAAGTCGTGATCCAAAGCAAAAAGAGTGTGCTTAAGAACCCTGGACACCTCTAATTGGGGACTCTAGCAATGCTGAGTTACAATCTGAAAGGGTTCACCCAGTCATGTGTCTGTGGCATTTATGTATCCGGTGGTAATATTGAAAAACAAAGTGCTTAGGGCACGGCCAAGACTCATAAAGTAGCTGTGTTCAAGAATCAACATACTGAACTAGGAGAATCAATAACACTATCTGAATTCTGAGTTCCTATAGATGGCAACCATTCTGAACTTCAAAGGATAAAGTGAGATACCAAAACTGTTCAGAGGCAAAAAGCTACTAGTCCCGCTCATCTAATTGGAGCTA
The DNA here is from genome assembly GCF_000816755.2 of Arachis ipaensis. Lineage (NCBI taxonomy): Eukaryota > Viridiplantae > Streptophyta > Magnoliopsida > Fabales > Fabaceae > Arachis > Arachis ipaensis. The sequence goes on along the minus strand of NC_029794.2, from coordinate 22,405,877 downwards.
AGTTTCATTGATATTTTGGAATTTATAGTATATTCTCTTCTTTTTATCCTATTTGATTTTCAGTTGCTTGGGGACAAGCAACAATTTAAGTTTGGTGTTGTGATGAGCGGATAATTAATACGCTTTTTGGCAATGTTTTTAGGTAGTTTTTAGTATGATTTAGTTTGTTTTTACTATGTTTTTATTAGTTTTTATGTAAAATTCACATTTCTAAAATTTACTATGAGTTTGTGTATTTTTCTGTGATTTCAGGCATTTTCTAGCTGAAATTGAGGGACCTGAGCAAAAATCTGATTCAGAGGCTCAAAAAGGACTACAGATGCTGTTGGATTTTGACCTTCCTAAACTCAAAATGGATTTTCTGGAGCCATAGAAACCCAATTGGTGCGCTCTCAATTGCGTTGGAAAGTAGACATCCAGGGCTTTCCAGAAATATATAATAGTCCATACTTTGCCCAAGTTTTGATGACGCAAACTGGCATTCAAACGCCAACTTCTTGCCCTATTCTGAAGTTAAACGCCAGAAACAGGTTACAAACCAGAGTTAAACGCCACAAACAGGCTGCAACCTGGTGTTTAACTCCAAGAGAAGTCTCTACATATGTAAAGCTCAATGCTCAGCCCAAGCACACACTAAGTGGGCCCCGAAAGTGGATTTATGCACTATCTATCTTAGTTTACTCATTTCCTGTAAACCTAGGTCACTAATTTAGTATAAAAACTACTTTTAGAGACTTACTATGTACCTTGTCACATTTTACATTTGAATTTTGTATCTTCTACGGCATGAGTCTCTAAACTCCATGGTTGGGGGTGAGGAGCTTTGTTGTGTATCGATGGATTAATGCAATTACTTCTGTTTTCTATTCAATCACGCTTGTTTCTGTTCTAAGATACTCGCTCGTACTTAACCGTGATGAATGTGATGATCCATGACACTCATCACTATTTTCAACCTATGAACACGTGCCTGACAACCACTTCCGTTCTACCTTAGATTGAGTGTGTATCTCTTTGGTTCCTGGTTCACGAGTTTGATTGCCTCTCCTGACAACAGAGCATTCAAATCTGTGGGATCAGAGTCTTCGTGGTATAGGCTAGAATTATTGGCGGCCATTCCTGAGATCCGAATAGTCTAAACCTTATCTGTGGTATTCCGAGTAGGATCTGGGATGGGATGACTGTGACGAGCTTCAAACTCACGAGTGTTGGGCGCAGTGACAGACGCAAAAGGATCAATGGATCCTTATTCCAACATGAGTGAGAACCGACAGATGATTAGCCATTTACATGGACCCTTTTCACTGAGAGGACGACTGGTAGCCATTGACAACGGGATCCACCAACATACAGCTTTCCATGGAAGGAGACCTGCGTGCGTGAAGAAGAAGACAGTAGGAAAGCAGAGATTCAGAAGACAGAGCATCTCCAAAACCTCAATCTGTTCTCCATTACTGCACAACAAGTATTATTTATTTTATGTTAATTACTATTCATAAACCCAACCATTTTTATTATTAATTTCTTGACTAAGAATTACAAAATAATCATAGCTTGCTTCAAGCCGACAATCTGGTGTGGTATTTGTAACCCACTAACTTACCGGCAAGTGCACCGGGTCGTACCAAGTAATACCTTACGTGAGTAAGGGTCGATCCCACGAGGATTGATGGATTAAGCAACAATAGTGTTTGATAGGATTAGTTAGACAAGCAGAAAAGAGTGTTTTGGTATTCAAAAAGCATTTAAGAATTTCCGAAAGCAAGCAGCAAATGAGTTGTGAAATATATATAGGAAAATAGTTAAGGTTTCAGAGTTATCTATTTTCTGGATTGACTTTTCTTATTAACTAATTTTAATCATGTAAGATTTAATTCATGGCAAACTATTTGTGACTAGATCCTAATTCCTTAGATCTTCCTAGTCTCCTCTAAAATTCATCAACTGCCAATTCCTTGATCAATTGATTCCAATTAGAGGGTGATGATCAAATTCCAGTTTATATGCCACAAGAATCCTAATTGTCCAAAAATAAAGGGATTATATGTCACGTATTCCTTTAAATACAAACAATTAGAAATTCAGGATAATATGTTTTCAAGCTATTGTTCAAGTAAAGAGCTTTTCCAAGTTATACAAGAACTCAATTAGAACATGGGTCATACTTCCGTTCCACCCAAATTCATAGAATAAAGAACGAAAACAATTATTGAAATATAAATCAAAACATGAATTAAAATAGAAAAATAATAATATCAATCCATACAATAGACAGAGCTCCTAACCTTAACAGTGGAGGATTAGTTGCTTATGGTAGAATGTTATGGAATACGGAATGTAAATTTGGAATAGGATGGGATCCTCCCCAGGACCTCCTTCAAAAGAGAGGTTTCTTCTCCCTTTTATAACTAATCCTAATAAATTTAAAATCTAATTTTTAAAATTAAAATAATATCTTTTCCTAGAATTCAGATTTGAATTTAAATCAAAATTAAATAAATAATCAAGTCTTCAATTGATGGGTGGGGACCACTTGTTTTGTCTATTCTGCAGCTTCTAATTTGTGTTTTCTGGGTTGAAAACTAGGTCAAAAAAGCCCAGAAATTGCCCCCAGCATTTTTCTATATTTTTTGCACGTGGCGCATGTCACGCGTACGCGTCGATGGTCTTTTCTGCGAGTCACGCGGACGCGTCGGTCACGCGCACGCATCGCTGTGCAAATCTTCAAATCACACGTACACATCAGTCACGCGTATGCGTCACTCCTCGCTGCCATCTCCTTTGATTCTTGTGCTGCAGAAACTCCATCAAATTCCGCCAAATGCCACCTAAAATAAACAAAATTGCAAAAGACTCAAAGTAGCATCCATATTGGCTAAAAAATAATTAATTCTTTATTAAACTCAACAAATTAGATGCAAATTCACTAGGAAAAGATAGGAAAGATGCTCACGCATCACAACACCAAACTTGAATTGTTGCTTGTCCTTGATGAGCGGATATTTTATACGCTTTTTAGGGATATTTTCATTATAGTTTTAGTAGGATTTAGCTGCTTTTTAGTATAATTTTATTAGTTTTTATGCAAAAAATCACATTTCTGAACTTTACTATGAGTTTGTGTATTTTTCTGTGATTTCAGGTATTTTCTGGCTGAAATTGAGGGATTTGAGTAAAAATCTGATTTAGGCTGAAAAAGGACTATAGATGCAGTTGGATTCTGACCCTGCTTCACGCAAAATAGATTTTCTCGAGCTACAAGAGTCCAAATGGCGCGCTCTCAATTGCGTTGGAAAGTAGACATCCAGGGCTTTCCAGAAATATATAATAGTCTATACTTTGTTCAAGGATAAATGACGTAAACTGGCGTTCACAAACAGGTTACAAGTTGGAGTTAAATGCCAGAAATAGGTTACAACCTGGCGTTTAACTCCAGAAACATCCTAGGCACGTGTAAAGCTCAAGTCTCAGCCCCAACACACACCAAGTGGGCTCCGGAAGTGGATTTCTGCACTATCTATCATAGTTTACTCATTTTCTGTAAACCTAGGTTACTAGTTTAGTATTTAAACAACTTTTAGAGACTTACTATGGACCTCATGACATTTTTACACGTTTTATCTTGTATTTCTGATGGCATGAGTCTCTAAACCCCATGGTTGGGGGTGAGGAGCTCTGCTGTGTTTTGATGAATTAATGCAATTACTACTGTTTTCCATTCAATCACGCTTGTCTCTATTCTAAGATATTCATTCGCACTTCAACCTGATGAATGTGATGATCCGTGACACTCATCATCATTCTCACCTATGAACGCGTGCCCGACAACCACCTCCGTTCTATCTGCAATAGCTTGAATAGGTATCTCTTGGTTTCTAATCTAAGATTGGAACCTTCGTGGTATAGGCTAGAATTATTGACGCCATTCCTAAGATCCGGAAAGTATAAACCTTGTATGTGGTATTTCGAGTAGGATCTGGGAAGGGATGACTGTGACGAGCTTCAAACTCACGAGTGCTGGGCGTAGTGACAGACGCAAAAGGATCAATGGATTCTATTCCAACATGAGTGAGAACCGACAGATGATTAGCCGTGCAGTGACAGCGCATTTGGACCATTTTCACTGAGAGGACGGATGGTAGCCATTGACAACGGTGATCCACTAACATACAGCTTGCCATGGAAGGAGACTAACGTGCGTGAAGAAGAAGACAGTAGGAAAGCAGAGATTCAGATGACGGAACATCTCCAAAACCTCAACCTGTTCTCCATTACTGCAAAACAAGTATTTATTTCATGTTCTTTTACTTTTTACAATTAAATCTGAGAATTATTGATATCCTGACTAAGAGTTACAAGATAACCATAGCTTGCTTCAAGCCGACAATCTCCGTGGGATCGACCCTTACTCACGTAAGGTATTACTTGGACGACCCAGTGCACTTGCTGGTTAGTTGTGCGGAATTGTAAAAGTGTGATTGTGATTTCGTGCACCAAGTTTTTGGCATCGTTGCCGGGGATTGTTCGAGTTTGGACAACTGACGATCTATTTTGTTGCTTAGATTAGGAAAAGTTTTTCTTTTTGGTTCAGAGTATAAAAACTTTTAAGTTTGGTGTCCTTTGTGTTTTAGTGTTCTTAAAAATTTTTCAAAAAAAAAAAGGGTTGTTTTTGGTGTTCATTGTGATATTCAAAGTTTTCCTGCTTGTTTTCGTTGTCTTGATCTAAAAAATTGTAAGTTTGGTGTCATTTTGTGGTTTTTCTCTTTCCTCATAAAATTTAAAATTCAAAAAATATATCCTTTCCTCTAATTGCTCATAATTTTTGAAAATTTAATCTTATTCTATTATTGTGATTTAAAAAATTTTAAGTTTGGTGTTTTCTTATTGAGGAAGTTTCAACATTTAAAAGTTTGAAATCATATCTTTTTCAAAACTCACTAACCACTTTCTCTCTCTTCAGTTTTCAAAAATCTTCACCCATTTTTCATTTATTTTATTCTAATTCATTTTAATTTCTAATTTCAATAAACATAAAATAAAATAAATATTTTATCCACATCAATTCTCTTTTTCCATCAGAATTGAACAGTCCAGAAGGACTCTGGGGTCTTATGCTAACCCCACTACTGCTGCATATGGGAGTAGTATCTGTATACCCTCCATCAAGGTAGGCAATTTTGAGCTAAATCCTCAGCTCATTGTCATGGTGCAGCAAAACTGCCAGTATTTCGATCTTCCACAGGAAGAACCTACTGAGTTTCTGGCACAATTCTTGCAAATTACTGACACAGTACGTGACAAGGAAGTGGATCAGGATGTATACAGGCTGTTACTGTTTCCATTTGCTGTAAAAGATCAAGCTAAAAGGTGGTTAAATAACCAACCCACAGCAAGCATAAGAACATGGAAACAGTTATCAGACAAATTCCTGAATCAATATTTCCCTCCAAAAAGGATGACACAGCTAAGGCTGGACATCCAAGGCTTTAAACAAGAGGATGATGAATCCCTTTATAATGCCTGGGAGAGATACAGAGGGATGCTAAGGAAATGCCCTTCTAAAATATTTTCAGAGTGGGTGCAATTAGACATCTTCTACTATGGGCTTACAGAAAGAGCTCAGATATCTCTAGACCACTCAGCTGGTGGATCTATACACATGGGAAAAACTATTGAAGAGGCTCAATAGCTTATTGATATAGTTGCTAGAAATCAGCATCTGTACATAAGCAGTGGGTCCTCCATAAAAGAAGAAGCCAAAGCAGTACCTACTGAACTTAGTCCTCCAGAACAAGTTGCTGAACTCAATCAACAATTGTGTTTTCTAACAAAACAGCTAGCAGAATTCAAGGAGATGCTACAAGACACTAAAAATGCTAATAAAAATATGGAAGCACAGTTGAATCAGACAAAACAACAGTTATCAAAGCAGATAACAGAAGAGTGCCAGACAGTTCAATTAAGAAGTGGGAAAATATTAAATACCTCACTTCAGAGCAGCAGAAAGCCAAGAAAAGAACAACTGACAGAGGATGAGCAAAATATTATCCAAAATCCCTCTGAGGACAGTAAGAGCCCAGAGAGGAATAACTCTGGCATTCAAACGCCAGAAATAGGTAAGAAGTTGGCGTCCAACGCCAATCAAGCTTCCAACCCTGGCATTCAAACGCCATTGAGGGATCAGACACACACAAGTGCTGATAACAACCCCTCTAAAATGTCTTCTCCAACCACCTCTGTAGGAAATAAACCTGCAGCAACTAAGGTTATGAAATACAAAGCCAAGATGCCTTATCCTAAAAACTCCGCCAAGAGGAGTGATGAGCGGATAATTTATACGCTTTTTGGCATTGTTTTTAGTATGTTTTTAGTAGAATCTAGTTACTTTTAGGGATGTTTTCATTAGTTTTTATGTTAAATTCACATTTCTGGACTTTACTATGAGTTTCTGTGTTTTTCTGTGATTTCAGGTATTTTCTGGCTGAAATTGAGGGACTTGAGCAAAAATCAGATTCAGAGGTTGAAGAAGGACTGCTGATGCTGTTGGATTCTGACCTCCCTGCACTCAAAATGGATTTTCTGGAGCTACAGAACTCAAACTGGCGCTCTTCCAATTGCGTTGGAAAGTAGACATCCAGGGCTTTCCAGAAATATATAATAGTCCATACTTTGGCCGAATTTAGACGACGTAAAAGGGCGTTGAACAATAGTTCTATGCTGCTGTCTAGAGTTAAACGCCAGAAACAAGTCACAAACCAGAGTTGAACGCCAGAAATACGTTACAACCTGGCGTTCAACTCCAGAAAGAGCCTCTGCACGTGTAACATTCAAGCTCAGCCCAAGCACACACCAAGTGGGCCCCGGAAGGGGATTTATGCATCAATTACTTACTTCTATAAACCCTAGTAACTAGTTTAGTATAAATAGGACTGTTTACTATTTTATTAGATATCTTTAGAACATCCTGGATTGTATTTTTTTGATCCTGTGATCACGTCTTGGGGGCTGGCCATTCAGCCATGGCTGGACCTTTCACTTATGTATTTTTAACGGTAGAGTTTCTGCACTCCATTGATTAAGGTGTGGAGCTCTGCTGTTCCTCAAAGATTTATGCAAAGTGCTACTGTTTTCTATTCAATTCAACTTATTCCGCTTCTAAGATATTCATTCGCACTTCAACCTGAATGTGATGAATGTGACAATCATCATCATTCCCTATGAACACGTGCCTGACAACCACTTCCGTTCTACCTTAGATTGAATGAGTATCTCTTGGATCTCTTAATCAGAATCTTCGTGGTATAAGCTAGATTGATGGCGGCATTCATGAGAGTCCGGAAAGTCTAAACCTTGTCTGTGGTATTCCGAGTAGGACTCTGGGATTGAATGACTGTGACAAACTTCAAACTCGCGAGTGCTGGGCGTAGTGACAGACTATCCCCTTCTATTTATCTTTTAATTATCTAATTATCTAATCCAATCACATTTGAATCCGCCTGACTGAGATTTACAAGGTGGCCATAGCTTGCGTCAAGCCAACAATCTCCGTGGGATCAACCCTTACTCACGTAAGGATTATTACTTAGACGACCCAGTGCACTTGCTGGTTAGTTGTATCGAAGTTGTGAATGAAAAACGATTTATTAAGACGTGCGTACAGAGTTTTTGGCACCGTTGCCTGAGATCACAATTTCGTGCACCAAGTTTTTGGCGCCGTTGCCGGGGATTGTTCGAGTTTGGACAACTGACGGTTCATCTTGTTGCTCAGATTAGGTAATTTTCTTTTTTGTTTTATTTTCAAAAAGTTTTCAAAAATATTTCAAAAAAATTTTCCCCTTTATTTTCAAAAAAATTTTAAAATAAATGTTTTCAAAAATATAATTTTCTTCAGAATTTTTAAGAATGAATTCTAGTGTTTCATGAAGCATGTTGAAGCCTGGCTGGCTGTAAAGCCATGTCCAATTCTTCTGGATAGGGAATGTCAGGCGTGTCATGTCTGAGTTACATACTAAAGCTTGGCTGGCTATTAAGCCATGCCTGACCCTTTGATTGGAGCTTTAGACTAAAGAGCATAAGATTCCTGGAATTCATATTAAAAATTTTGAAATCCTTATTTTTCTTTTTCAAAATGATTTTCGAAAAAAAAATTTAAAGAAAATAAAAAAATTATAAAATCATAAAAAAAAAAATATTCCATGTTTCTCGTTTGAGTCTTGAGTCAAGTTGAAAGTTTGGTGTCAATTGCATATTCATCTTGCATTTTTCAAAAATTCATGCATTCATAGTGTTCTTCATGATCTTCAAGTTGTTCTTGGTAAGTCTTCTTGTTTGATCTTGATGTTTTCTTGTTTTGTGTCTTTTCTTGTTTTTCATATGCATTCTTGCATTCATAGAGTCTAAACATGAAAGATTTCTAAGTTTGGTGTCTTGCATCTATTCTTTGCATATAAAAATTTTCAAAAATAAGTTCTTGATGTTCATCATGATCTTCATAGTGTTCTTGGTGTTCATCTTGACATTCATAGCATTCTTGCATGCATTCATTGTTTTGATCTAAAATTTTCATGCATTGAGCATTTTTAGTATTTTTCTCTCTCATCATTAAAAATTCAAAAATAAAAAAAATATCTTCCCCTTTTTCTCTCTCAAAATTTCGAAAATTAGATTTGACTTTTTCAAAAATTTTTAAAATTTAGTTATTTCTTATGAGTCAAATTAAATTTTCAATTTAAAAATCTTATCTTTTTCAAAAATCAAAACTTTTTCATTTTTCTTAGTTATTTTTGAAAATTTTAAAAATATTTTTCAAAAATTTTTTTCTTATCTTTACCACATAATTTTCGAAAATAACATCATCAATTAATGTTTTGATTCAAAAATTTCAAGTTTGTTACTTGTTTGTTAAGAAAGACTCAAACTTTGAGTTCTAGAATCATATTTTGTGATTTCTTGTGAATCAAGTCATTAATTGTGATTTTAAAAATCAAATCTTTTTCAAAACTAATTTCAATCATATCTTTTCAAAAATATCTTCTTACCTTATCTTTTTCAAAAATTTGATTTCAAAATATCTTTTCTAACTTCCTATCTTCTTATCTTTTCAAAATTGATTTTCAAATTTGTTTCAACTAACTAACTAACTTTTTGTTTGTTTCTTATCTTTTTCAAAACTACCTAACTAACTCTCTCTCTCTCTCTAATTTTTGAAAATATCTCCCTCTTTTTCAAAATTTCTTTTTAATTAACTAACTATTTTAATTTTTTATTTTAAAATTTTTGAAAATTACTAACCTTTTTCAAAAACTATTTTCGAAAATCACTAACTCTTTTTCAAAAATCATTTTCGAAAACCCTCTTTCTCTCTCATCTCCTTCTATTTTATTTATTTATTTACTAACATCTCTTCCTCACTCACCTAAGGGAACCTCTACACCTGGGCAAAAAGGATCCCTATTATTATTATTTTTCTGTTCCCTCTTTTTCATATGAGCAGGAGCAAGGACAAGAACATTCTTGTTGAAGCAGATCCAAAACCTGAAAGGACTCTGAAGAGGAAACTAAGAGAAGCTAAATTACAACAATCCAGCAAGCACCTTTCAGAAATTTTCGAACAGGAAGAGGACATGGCAGCCGAAAATAATAATAATGCAAGGAGGATGCTGGGTGACTTTACTGCACCTAATTTTAATTTAATGGAAGAAGCATCTCCATCTCTGCCATTGGAGCAAACAATTTTGAGCTGAAGCCTCAATTAGTTTCTCTGATGCAGCAGAACTGCAAGTTTCATGGACTTCCATCTGAAGATCCTTTTCAGTTCTTAACTGAATTCTTGCAGATATGTGATACTGTTAAGACTAATGGAATAGATCCTGAAGTCTACAGGCTCATGCTTTTCCCTTTTGCTGTAAGAGACAGAGCTAGAGTGTGGTTAAACTCTCAACCCAAAGATAGCCTGAACTCTTGGGATAAGCTGGTCAAGGCTTTCTTAGCCAAGTTCTTTCCTCCTCAAAAGCTGAGCAAGCTTAGAGTGGATGTTCAAACCTTCAGACATAAAGAAGGTGAATCCCTCTATGAAGCTTGGGAGAGATATAAGGAACTGACCAAAAAGTGTCCTTCTGACATGCTTTCAGAATGGACCATCCTGGATATATTCTATGATGGTCTGTCTGAATTAGCTAAGATATCATTGGATACTCCTGTAGGTGGATCCATTCACCTAAAGAAAACGCCTGTAGAAGCTCAAGAACTCATTGACATGGTTGCTAATAACTATTTCATGTACACTTCTGAAAGGAATCCTGTGAGTAATGGGACGCCTATGAAGAAGGGAATTCTTGAAATTGATACTCCGTTCTTGAAATTGATACTCTGAATGCCATATTGGCTCAGAATAAAATATTGACTCAGCAAGTCAATATTATTTCTCAGAGTCTGAATGGAATGCAAGCTGCATCCAATAGTACTCAAGATGCATCTTCTGAAGAAGAAGCCTATGATCCTGAGAATTCTGCAATAGCAGAGGTAAATTATATGGGTGAACCTTATGGAAACACCTATAACCCCTCATGGAGAAATCACCCAAATTTCTCATGGAAGGATCAACAAAAGCCTTAACAAGGCTTTAATAATGGTGGAAGAAATAGGTTTAACAGTAGTAAACCTTTTCCATCATCCACTCAGCAATAGACAGAGAATTCTAAGCAGAATCCATCTAGCTTAGCAAACTTAGTCTCTGAACTATCTAAGGCCACTGTAAGTTTCATGAATGAAACAAGGTCCTCCATTAGAAATTTGGAGGCACAAGTGGGCCAGCTGAGTAAAAGGATCACTGAAATCCCTCCTAGTACTCTCCCAAGCAATACAGAAGAAAATCCAAAAGGAGAGTGCAAGGCCATTGACAAAGTCAACACGGCCGAACCTGGAGAGGAAGGGGAGGACGTAAATCCCAGTGAGGAAGACCTCCTGGGACGTCCAGTGATCAACAAGGAGTTTCCTTTTGAGGAACCAAAGGACTCTGAGGCTCATCTGGAGACCATAGAGATTCCATTGAACCTCCTTGTGCCATTCATAAGCTCTGATGAGTATTCCTCTTCTGAAGAGAATGAGGATGTCACTGAGGAGCAAGTCACCAAGTACCTTGGTGCAATCATGAAGCTGAATGCCAAACTATTTGGTATTGAGACTTGGGAAGATGTATCATCCTTGGAAGACCCTTCCTAGCCACAGCAAGAGCTGTGATTGATGTTGACAGAGGCAAACTAGTCCTTCAATTGAATGAGGACTCCCTTGAGTTTACAACTCAAGGTTATCCTTCTGTAAACATGGAAAAGAGGCACAGTAAGCTTCTCTCAAAACAGAGTCAACCAGAGCCCCCAAAGTCAAACTCTAAGTTTGGTGTTGGGAGGCCACAACCAAACTCTAAGTTTGGTGTTGAACTCCCATATCCAAACTCTAAGTTTAGTGTTGGGGAGTCTCAATAATGCTCTGAACATCTGTGAGGCTCCATGAGAGCCCACTGTCAAGCTATTGACATTAAAGAAGCGCTTGTTGGGAGGCAACCCAATTTTTATCTAATTTTTATTTTCATGGTTTTTTATGTTTTATTAGGTTCATGATCATGTGGAGTCACAAAATAAATATAAAAATTGAAAACGGAATCAAAAATAGTAGAAGAAAAATCACACCCTGGAGGAAGACCTTACTGGCGTTTAAACGCCAGTAAGAAGCATCTGGCTGGCGTTCAACACCAGAACAGAGCATGGTTCTGGCGCTGAACGCCCAAAATGGGCAGCATCTGGGCGTTTGAACGCCAGAATTGCACCCTGGAGAAGAGCTGGCGCTGAACGTCCAGAACAAGCATGGTTCTGGCGTTCAACGCCAGAAATGGGCAACAAATGGGTGTTCAACGCCCAGAACAAGCACCAATCTGGCACTGAACGCCCAGAGTTGTGTGCAAGGGCATTTTGCATGCCTAATTTGGTGCAAGATTGTAAATCCTTGAACACCTCAGGATCTGTGGACCCCACAGGATCCCCACTTACCTCCACTCACTTCTTCTCACCCCTCTTTCACACAATCCCATAAACACTCTTCCCCAAAACTCTTCACCAATCACCTCAATCTCTCTTCCCTATCACCACTTCACCACTCACATCCATCCACTCTTCCCCATACACCTACCTCATAAACTCCACCTACCTTCAAAATTCAAAATCAATTTCTCACCCAAAATCCACCCTTATGGCCGAACCTTACCCCCCTCCCTTCCCTATATAAAGCCCTCCATTCTTCCTCATTTTCATACAACACAACCCTCTCTTCTCTTCTTGGCCGAATACACCTCTCCCCCCTCTCCTCCATATTTTCTTCTTCTTCTTCATCTATTCTTTCTTTCTCTTGCTCGAGGACGAGCAATATTCTAAGTTTGGTGTGGTAAAAGCATAAGCTTTTT
>NC_029794.2:22389535-22393415 GCF_000816755.2 Arachis ipaensis | reverse complement strand
CCCAGAGTTGTGTGCAAGGGCATTTTGCATGCCCAATTTGGTGCAAGATTGTAAATCCTTGAACACCTCAGGATCTGTGGACCCCACAGGATCCCCACTTACCTCCACTCACTTCTTCTCACCCCTCTTTCACACAATCCCATAAACACTCTTCCCCAAAACCCTTCACCAATCACCTCCATCCCTCTTCCCCATCACCTCTTCACCACTCACATCCATCCACTCTTCCCCATAAACCTACCTCATAAACTCCACCTACCTTCAAAATTCAAAATCAATTTCTCACCCAAAATCCACCCTTATGGCCGAACCTTACCCCCCTCCCTTCCCTATATATAGCCCTCCATTCTTCCTCATTTTCATACAACACAACCCTCTCTTCTCTTCTTGGCCGAATACACCACTCCCCCCTCTCCTCCATATTTTCTTCTTCTTCTTCATATATTCTTTCTTCTCTTTCTCGAGGACGAGCGATATTCTAAGTTTGGTGTGGTAAAAGCATAAGCTTTTTGTTTTTCCATTACCATTGATGGCACCTAAGACCGGAGAATCCTTCATAGCATCATGATTGGAGAGGAAATAGAAGTTCATGAAGTCATCTCCCTTGAACTCTACAAAATAGCCGAAAAGTCCTCCCCCATGGCAAGGCTAGCTTTTTCTCATCTTATTTGCCCTCTATGTTACTCTGTTGAAGCTTTCATAGAAGGAGACATTCCCATTGTGATGAGCGGATAATTTATACGCTTTTTGGCATTGTTTTTAGTATGTTTTTAGTAGAATCTAGTTACTTTTAGGGATGTTTTCATTAGTTTTTATGTTAAATTCACATTTCTGGACTTTACTATGAGTTTGTGTGTTTTTCTGTGATTTCAGGTATTTTCTGGCTGAAATTGAGGGACTTGAGCAAAAATTAGATTCAGAGGTTGAAGAAGGACTGCTGATGCTGTTGGATTCTGACCTCTCTGCACTCAAAATAGATTTTCTGGAGCTACAAAACTCAAACTGGCGCGCTTTCAATTGCATTGGAAAGTAGACATCCAGGGCTTTCCAGCAATATATAATAGTCCATACTTTGGCCGAGTTTAGATGACGTAAAAGGGTGTTGAACGCCAGTTCTACGCTGCTGTCTGGAGTTAAACGCCAGAAACAAGTCACAAACCAGAGTTGAACGCCAGAAATACCTTACAACCTGGCGTTCAACTCCAGAAAGAGCCTCTGCACGTGTAACATTTAAGCTCAGCCCAAGCACACATCAAGTGGGCCCTGGAAGTGGATTTATGCATCAATTACTTACTTCTGTAAACCCTAGTAACTAGTTTAGTATAAATAGGACTGTTTACTATTGTATTAGATATCTTCGGAACATCCTGGATTGTTTTTTTTTTGATCCTCTGATCACGTTTTAGGGGCTGGCCATTCGGCCATGCCTGGACCTTTCACTTATGTATTTTTAACGGTAGAGTTTCCGCACTCCATAGATTAAGGTGTGGAGCTCTGCTGTTCCTCAAAGATTTATGCAAAGTACTACTATTTTCTATTCAATTCAACTTATTCCGCTTCTAAGACATTCATTCGCACTTCAACCTGAATGTGATGAACGTGACAATCATCATCATTCTCTATGAACACGTGCCTGACAACAACTTCCGTTCTACCTTAGATTGAATGAGTATCTCTTGGATCTCTTAATCAGAATCTTTGTGGTATAAGCTAGATTGATGGCGGCATTCATGAGAGTCCGGAAAGTCTAAACCTTGTCTGTGGTATTCTGAGTAGGACTCTGGGATTGAATGACTGTGACGAACTTCAAACTCGCGAGTGCTGGGCGTAGTGACAGATGCAAAAGGAGGGTGAATCCTATTCCAGTATGATCAAGAACCTCATATGATTAGCCGTGCTGTGACAGAGCATTTGGATCATTTTCACAAGAGGATAGGATACAGCCATTGACAAGGGTGATGCCTCCAGACGATTAGCCATGCAGTGACAGTGCATCGGACCATTTTCCAGAGAGGATTAAAAGTAGCCATTGACAACGGTGATGTCCTTACATAAAGCCAGCCATGGAAAGGAGTAGGATTGATTGGATGAAGACAGCAGGAAAACAGAGGTTCAGAGGAACGAAAGCATCTCTATACACTTATCTGAAATTCTCACCAATGAATTACATAAGTATTTTTATCCCCTTCTATTTATCTTTTAATTATCTAATTATCTAATCCAATCACATTTGAATCCGCCTGACTGAGATTTACAAGGTGACCATAGCTTGCGTCAAGCCGACAATCTCCGTGGGATCGACCCTTACTCACGTAAGGATTATTACTTGGACGACCCAATGCACTTGCTGGTTAGTTGTATCGAAGTTGTGAATGAAAAATGATTTATTAAGATGTGCGTACAGAGTTTCTGGCGCCGTTGCCTGAGATCACAATTTCGTGCACCAAGGAGCAGGATAAGCAATTTGCCCGCTTTGCAGACTATCTCCGAACTCTTGAAATAAAGATTCCGTTTGCAGAGGCACTTGAGCAAATACCCTCTTATGCCAAGTTCATGAAAGAGATCTTGAGTCATAAGAATGATTGGAGAGAAACTGAAAGAGTTCTCCTCACTAAAGAATGCAGTGCAGTCATTCTGAAAAGCTTCCCAGAAAAGCTTAAAGATCCCGGGAGCTTTATGATACCATGCACATTAGAGGGTAATTGCACCAAGACAGCTTTATGTGATCTTGGGGCAAGCATCAACCTAATACCAGCATCCACTATCAGAAAGCATGGTTTAACTGAAGAAGTCAAACCAACCTGGATATGTCTCCAACTTGCTGATGGCTCCATTAAATACCCATCAGGCGTGATTGAAGACATGATTGTCAGGGTTGGGCCATTCGCCTTTCCCACTGACTTTGTAGTACTGGAAATGGAGGAGCACAAGAGTGCTACTCTCATTTTAGGAAGACCTTTCCTAGTAACTGGACGAACTCTCATTGATGTCCAAAAGGGGGAAGTAACCCTGAGAGTCAATGAGGATGAGTTCAAGTTAAATGCTGTCAAAGCCATGCAGCATCCAGACACACCAAAAGACTGCATGAAAGTTGATCTTATTGACTCTTTGGTAGAGGAGATCAACATGGCTGAGAGTCTCGAATCAGAGCTAGAAGACATCTTTAAAGATGCTCAGCCTGATTTGGAGGATTCAGAGGAAATAAAAGAGCCTCTGGAAATTCCTCAGGAAGAGGAAAAGCCTCCTAAACCCGAGCTCAAACCACTACCACCATCCCTGAAATATGCATTTCTGGGTGAAGGTGACACTTTTCCGGTGATCATAAGCTCTGCTTTAAATCCACAGGAAGAGGAAGCACTACTTCAAGTGCTAAGGACACACAAGACAGCTCTTGGGTGGTCCATAAGTGACCTTAAGGGCATAAGCCCAGCTAGATGCATGCACAAGATCCTATTGGAGGTTGATGCTAAGCCAGTGGCCATGAAGGAGGTGGTGCAGAAAGAGGTCACCAAGTTACTGGAGGCTGGGATTATTTATCCCATTTCTGATAGCCCCTGGGTGAGCCCTGTCCAAGTGGTCCCCAAAAAGGGAGGCATGACAGTGGTTCATAATGAAAAAAATGAACTGGTTCCTATAAGAACAGTTACAGGGTGGCGCATGTGTATTGACTACAGAAGGCTCAATACAGCCACGGGTTTACCGTAGGAAGACATCCGTTTATGAGGTCTACCTGTACACTTACAACAAAAGAGAACTAGGACCCCTAGATGATGTTAAACCAACATCGGACTTATCGGTAGGTTTTTCGTCATTATTAGTACTGGACGATCAGAAAGATCGTAGACCAGATACTTACCATTTCCTTTTACTAGGAAAGACC
>NC_029794.2:22381036-22389510 GCF_000816755.2 Arachis ipaensis | reverse complement strand
TTCGTGGATGACTTCTCAGTATATGGAGACTCATTCAGCTCCTGTCTTGATCACCTGACACTGGTTCTGAAAAGATGCCAAGAGACTAACTTGGTTTTAAATTGGGAAAAATGTCACTTTATGGTAACTGAAGGGATTGTCCTTGGGCACAAGATTTTGAACAAGGGAATAGAGGTGGATCAAGCTAAGGTAGAGGTAATTGAAAAATTACCACCACCTGCCAATGTTAAGGTAATCAGAAGCTTTTTGGGGCATGCAAGATTCTATAGGAGGTTTATAAAGGATTTTTCAAAAATTGTAAAACCTCTAAGAAACCTACTAGCTGCTGACACGCCATTTGTGTTTGACACAGAGTGTCTACAGGCGTTTGAGACTCTGAAAGCTAAGCTGGTCACAGCACCAGTTATTTCTGCACCAGAGTGGACATTACCATTCGAACTAATGTGTGTTGCCAGTGACCATGACATTGGTGCAATATTGGGGCAGAGGCATGACAAGCTTCTGTATGTCATTTATTATGCTAGCCGTGTTTTAAATGATGCCCAGAAAAATTACACAACCACAGAAAAAGAATTGCTTGCAGTGGTTTATGCCATTGGCAAGTTTAGATCATACTTAGTAGGATCAAAAGTGATTGTGTACACTGACCATGCTGCTCTTAAATATCTGCTTACAAAGCAGGATTCAAAACCCAGGCTCATAAGATGGGTGTTGCTTCTGCAAGAGTTTGATATAGAAATAAGAGATAGAAAAGGGACAGAAAACCAAGTGGCTGATCATCTGTCCCGGATAGAACCAGTAGAAGGGGCGTCCTTTCCCTCTATTGAGATCTCTGAAACCTTTCCGGATGAGCATTTATTTGCCATTCAGGAAACACCATGGTTTGCAGACATTGCAAACTATAAAGCTGCAATATTCATACCCAAGGAGTACAGCAGGCAACAAAAGAAAAGATTAATTACTGATGCAAAGTACTACTTGTGGGATGAACCCTATCTCTTCAAGAGATGTGCAGACAGAATAATCCGTAGGTGTGTGCCTAGAGAAGAAGCACAGAAGATCTTATGGCATTGCCATGGGTCACAATATGGAGGCCATTTTGGAGGTGAGCGAACAGCCACCAAGGTCCTCCAATGTGGCTTCTACTGGCCTACCCTCTATAGAGAATCCCGAAAGTTTGTACGTAACTGTGACAGTTGCCAGAGAGCTGGTAATCTGCCTCATGGTTACGCCATGCCTCAACAAGGAATCTTGGAGATTGAGTTGTTTGATGTATGGGGTATTGACTTCATGGGGCCTTTCCCACCATCATACTCAAACACTTATATTATGGTGGCAGTCGACTATGTATCCAAATGGGTAGAGGCCATTGCCACACCCACTAATGATACTACTAATGATACTAAGACAGTGCTGAAGTTCCTCCAGAAACATATCTTCAGCAGGTTTGGTATCCCTAGAGCACTAATTAGTGATGGGGGCACTCACTTTTGCAACAAACAGCTTTACTCTGCTATGGTTCGGTATGGAATTAGCCACAAGGTGGCAACTCCATATCATCCACAGACAAACGGGCAAGCTGAAGTCTCTAATAGAGAACTAAAAAGAATCCTGGAACAGACTATAAGTACCCGTAGACAGGACTGGGCGAGAAGCTTAGATGATGCTCTGTGGGCTTATAGAATAGCATTCAAGACTTCTATAGGGTCCTCTCCATACCAGCTTGTGTATGGTAAGGCCTGTCATCTGCCCGTGGAACTGGAGCATAAGCCTACTGGGCAACCAGATTCCTAAACTATGATGCCAGATTAGCTGGAGAAAAAAGATTGCTCTAGCTAAATGAGCTAGAGGAATTCAGACTCACTGCTTTTGAAAATGCCAAACTTTAGAAAGAGAAAGCAAAAAGGTGGCATGACAGAAAGCTGTCATCTAGAGTCTTTGAACCAGGACAGAAGGTTCTGCTATTTAACTCTAGCCTCAAGCTATTCCCCGGGAAACTGAAATCCCGGTGGAGGGGACCATATGTGATTACAAGTGTGTCACCATATGGCTATGTGGAGCTTCAAAACATTGATTCTAATAAGAAGTTCATTGTTAATGGACAGAGAATCAAGCATTATCTTCAAGGCAATGTTGAGCAAGAATGCTCAAGGCTGAGGCTAGATTAAAAGCTCAGCAAAATCCAGCTAAAGACAATAAAGAAGCGCTTGCTGGGAGGCAACCCAGCCATTAGTAAAACTTTTCTTTTCCCATTTATTTTTAATTATATAAGTTTAATATAAATAATCTTCAAGGTAAAGAACCAATTGCATAAGTTCACAGGATTGCAGAAGGATTCAGAATACAAAACAGGGAGAAGGAGCTCACTGGCAAGAAAACGCCAGTAATGATGCCTTTCTGGGCGTTAAACGCCAGAATGGGTGCCATTCTGGGCGTTTAATGCCATACTTGCAGCGTCCTGGGCTATCAGAAAAAACGCCCAGTGACAAAGGAATTCTGGCGTTTAACGCCAGCCAGAAGCAACAGCTGGGCGTTAAACGCCCAAAAGAGGCTACAGAGGGGCGTTAAACGCCCAAAACATGCAGCAGTTGGGTGTTTAACGCCAAGATTGTGGAGGGGAGGAAGTTTTCGTTCCCAACTTGATGTTTTTCAAAATTTCATATTTCCATCCATTTTTCTTGCATAAACATGTTCCCATACTTTCATTTTTCAAACTTTTTTCCAAAAAAATTTTAAAAATATCTTAATCTTTCTCAATTCTTCTTCAATCTCCTCTCAAATCTTTTTCACAACAAATCTATCTTTTTCAAATTCTTTTTTTAAACTCATCAATATCTTTTTCAAATCTTCACAATATTTAAAAAAAAAATTTATCATTTTCAAATATCTTTCATATCTTTTCAATTTTAAATTACATCTTTTCCTATCATACTTATCTTTTCCAAATCACATTTTCTATCATATCTTTTTTAAAAATTTTCGAAAACCCACCCCCCTCCCCTTTAAATCCTCGTTCGGCCCCCCTCTCCTCCACAATTCGAACTTGGCTCTCCCTCTCTCCCTCTCCTTTCCTTTCTTTTGCTTGAGGACAAGCAAACCTCTAAGTTTGGTGTGTTTATCTGTGATCACTAAGCCAATACCCACCAAGATCATGGCTCCTAAGGGAAAACAAACCAATTCAAGAGGCAAGAAAGAGAATATTCCAAAGCCACTTTGGAATCAAGGGAATTTCTTAACCAAAGAACATTCAGACCATTACTACAAAATAATGGGTCTAAGGTCAGTGATCCCGGAAGTTAAATTCGATCTGAAAGAAGACGAATATCTGGAGATCCAAGAGCAAATTCGAAACAGGAGCTGGGAAATCCTAGCTAATCTTGAGACAAAGGTGGGAAGAAACATGGTTCAGAAATTCTACTCTAATCTGTGGCAGACAGACATGCAGAGAATAGCTGGAACCGCATTCTATGACTATCGAACTCTGGTCAGAGGGAAGATTGTTCACACCCACCCTGACAAAATAAGGGAGATCTTCAAGTTGCCTTAATTGTAAGATGACCCAGACTCCTTTAATAGGAGAATGATGAGACCAAATCAGAGCTTGGACAAAATCCTAGAGGACATATGCCTCCCTGGAGCCAAATGGACAACCAACACAAAGGGTGTCCCAAACCAACTCAAAAGAGGAGATTGATAAACCACTATTTTATGGTTTATCTTGTGCTCAATTGAGTGGTTTTTATCTACTCTTTACCCACTTATTCATACTATTTGCATGGTTTTACATTTGCCTTCCTAATTATGTGCTTTAATTGAAAACATGTTTCTTTGGACTTATCTTTGCTAATATTAATCCTCTCTTATTACCATTAGATGCTTTGATATGTGTGTTAAGTGCTTTCAGAGATTACAGGGCAGGAATGGCTCAGAGGATGAAAAGGAAGCATGCAAAAGTGGAAGGAATACAAGAAGTTGAAGGAACTGCAAAGCTGTCAGCCTGACCCTCTCGCACTCAAACGGCTGTAACTTTAGCTATAGAGGACCAAACAACGCGATTTCAGTTGCGTTGGAAAGCTAACGTCCGGGGCTTCGATTTGATATATAATATGCCATAGTTTCTCTGACGCTAGGCGACGCGAACGCGTGATCCACGCGGACACATCGCAGTGACGAAAAACCAGCGTGACAGATTTCTCCTCCAGCGATTTCTTGGCTGTTTCCGACCTAGTTTGCAGCCCAAAAAACACAGATTAGAGGCTATAAAGTGGGGGAATGCATCCATTAAAAAAAACAGGCTTTCACATTCACAATTTTAGGAGTAGATGTAGTTTTTAGAGAGAGAGGTTCTCTCCTCTCTCTTAGGATTAAGACTTAGGACTTCTCTTAGTTTTAGGAGTGACTCTCAATCCCAGGTTCAATGTTTCTTTTATTTCTTTTCTCAATTTTAATTTATGAATGTCCATGTCAAATTTAAGTTCTTTTGTGAATGCAATTCGAGGTATTTTCAGATTTAATTTTGCTTTGCTTCATTTATAAATACTTTTAATTTAATCTAGATATTTTCTTCCTTTTGACTTGGGTCAAGTGATTGGTAACACTTGAGTTATCAAACTCAGCAAGTAATTGAAATTGGCAGATTCTGATTGAACTAGGATTGCTCTAAAGCTAGTCTCTCCATAGGAGTTGACTAGGACTTGAGAATCAAGCTAATCAGTCCACTTGATTTACCTTCATAGTTAAGAGGTTAACAAAGTGGGATTAAAACCCAATTCTCTTCACACCTGATAAGGATAACTAGGATAGGAATTCCACTTTCTCATACCTTGCCAAAAGTTTATTTTACAGTTATTTATTTATTTTACTTGTCATTCAACTAACTTTTTACCTTAATCCAAAACCCCAATTTACAACTCATAACCAATAATAAGAACACCTCCCTGTGATTTCTTGAGAAGACGACCCGAGGTTTGAATACTTCGATTAACAATTTATTTAGGGGTTTGTTACTTGTGACAATCAAAACGTTTGTATGAAGGAATTTCTGTCGGTTTAGAGACTATATCTACAACGCGACTGTTTTTATGAAATTCTTTATTGGCAAAAATCCTAACGTCAAAATGGCGTTGTTGCTGGGGAATTGCAAACGTGTGCCTTATTATTGGTTATTGTAAATATTTTTATTTTTTGCTTGTTTATTTGTTTTTATTTTTGCTTTTTCATAAATTAAGAGGTTATTGGTTTTTATTTAGTTATTAAAAATTTTTCGAAAAATTTTTTTTCTTAGTGTTCATCTTGATCTTCAAGTTGTTCTTCGTGTTCATCTTGACCTTCAAGTTGTTCTTAGCTGTTTTCTTCGTTTTGATCTAAAAATTTTTAAGTTTGGTGTCATTTTATTGTTTTTCCCTTTCCTCATTAAATTCAAAAAATTCAAAATTTAAAACTCAAATTTCAAATTTCGAATTTCAATTTTCAAAATTCAAATCTTTTTCAAAAATCTTATCTTATCTTATTTCAAAAATCAAATTTCAAAATTCAATTTTCAAAAATTCAAAATTCAAAATTTAAAAATTCAAATTTCAAAATTTAATTTTCAAATTCAAAATTTAAATAACCTTTTAATTTAAAATTGTTTTTTATTTTCGTTTTTAATTTTTACTTACTACTATGAACTCTCACCCCTTTGGTTATGAGTCTGGTTACAATTATGTTGCAGGAAGAAGAAATTACAATGAGAACAGGCATCAAAGTTGGAACAATCAAAGATGGGAGGAGCCACAAGGATTTAATCGACCCTCATGGAAACAACCACCTCCAATGGACTATCAACAACCACCACCATATGCCTATGAACTCTTTCCACAACATGACTTTGGACCACCATACTCACAAGCCCCTTTCCACCATTTACCTCCATATGACCCTAACCCTCATCCACCATACCAACCACCTTATGAACCATATGAACCATATATAGAACCACCCCAATTCCAACCCAATTACTCCCAAGAACCACCACCTCCATATATACCATGCCAAGAATCAACAGAGCAACTCAAGGAAACATGTGCAAAACTTCAAGCAACCATTCACCAATTGAATCAAGCAATAAATCAATTAGCTTCCCAATGTTCGGACACTCAAGAAACCCCTATGGCTTCATGTGGACAATCTAATAAAGAACGTAGCATGAAGGAGATACTAGAAACTCCAATGGACAGTACAGAGCATGATTTTGTACTGAAACAAGTGGGGGAAGCTGTAATTATTAAAGAGGAAGAAGTGGTTGAAGACTTAGGAGATGCTGAACCTCCATTGGAAAGTCAAGACATAGAGTCTCCTTCCAAGACAGTTGCATTTGATGTTGAGGAGGGTGTACAACCTCCAAGGCAGATCATGGTTGAAGACTTTATAGAGGTTGATCAAAAGATGGAGATTAAAGAAGAAGAAGTACAACCTCCCATGCCCTTGGTGAGCTACCAAGAGGAAGAGGTTGATATTGAAGAAGCTTGCAAAGAGGTGGAAGTTGTCAAAGAGAACAAGGGAGTGGAGCTTGGAATCACCTTGCCAAAGTTATTAGAGACCCCTCCCCCTAAGTTGCCATCATCCTTCACAACATTCAAGTGGGTAAAATTCATATCCCTTAGCTTTCTGATTCCACTTGAATATGGGCTACTGGAGACGGATGGTCAACTTAGAGCTCTTTGTGGCATTAAGAGTAAGAGAAAGATGGTCAGTGGTAAGAATTGTCTTGCAAGGTTCATTATGGTTGGAAGCTTTAAGTTTAAACACAAGGGTTGGTGTAAAGCTCAATTGAATGGGTCTAGGAAGTTGTTTGGACGCTTCAGTGAGAATTATAACGCTAAACCACCCAGATGGAATCATGATGATCAACAAGAAGACGGGTGTAAAAGCAAGATTTGGGATCCTGGAATCTGCTTTGACAGTTGTCACCCCGGGAGCCTAAGAATCTGTTTGAAGCTGCTCAAAGGCTTTATGTGCATAGTTTGGGATCCCGGAGGCTATTGACATTCCAAGCATTGGTGGATATTTTTGGATGAATTTAAACATAAGCCGCCATAACAGGAAGCCCCTCCAATGTCCAACTTAAGGACTTTAACTAAAAGTGCTAGGTAGGAGACAACCCACCATGGTATGATCGTTCATTTTTCAATTTTATTTCGTTTTGTTTTTATTTTATTTTATTATATTGAACTTGGAGTTTTGCAGCACATTCATATTAACACTGCATTCTGCATTTTTCTTGCATAAAAAAAAAAGAGAAGCACGCACGCGACGCGGCAGCGTCGCTGACGCGTCCGTGTCATGTGGGAAAAATGGCTCCCACGCGACCGCGTCACTCACGCGGCCACGTGACCTGGAAATCGACGTATGAAGGGTGCACGACTGAAAGTTGTGCGAGAGTGGTGCTGGACTGGCGCTGACCGCACACGCCTTCCCACGCGGACGCATGGCTCACGCGTCCGCGTCATATCCCCATGATGACCACTCACGCGATCGCGTCGACCACGCGACTGCGTCACCCTGGATTTTGGCAATACCAAGTTTCGAACAGAGAGTTGTGCGACCGCGAGGCTGCACTCGCGCCACTAGCACAAATCAAGTCACGCGATCGCATGCCCCACGCGTCCGCGTCGCCTGACCTTATTGCGCACCACGCGACCGCGTCACCCATGCGACCGTGTCGCCAGCGTCACACAACCTATCTAGATTAGTGCCAATTTTCTTATCTTTTCTTCTCTAATCTTAATTTCTTCTATCTTTTCTTCTTTCTTCTTTCTTTCTTACTTTATTTCTTTCCCTTCTCATTCTTCTTATCTTTTATTTTATTTTATTTATTTGCATACTTTCATTCATTGCATATTTTTATTTTTCTAAATTTATTATTTTACCACTGGTGTTCAAATGTTCTTATTCAACTGTTACAACTTTTCTAGTATTTTCTTGGTGCTTAATGACTTGTTTAATTCTGATTGAGTAATATTATTTAAATCAATGCCAATCTTTTATATCTGCATTACTTTTGCATTGACATGAATTTATATTATCTCTCCTTCCCCACTCTCTTCCCCATTGTTGTACATTTTGTACCACTGGTATGCCATGGCTTCTATTATTTTCTCACTTGCATGTTGTAGCTACCATGTAATTGAAACCCTTATTATTTGGCATTAACCCACCCATACTGTATTTATTTTCCTATCTTTATTTCTGGGTTACTCTTTTTCCCTTTTTTTCTTTCAGAATGGCCACCCAGAAGAGAACCAGAAGACGTTTACATGGGGAGACAGGCAAGTCAATCTGCACAATCTATAGAGAAAAGCATTAGTTGAAGCCACCCGTCCACTTGCACATCTTAGCATGCACCGAAGACGGTGCAATCTTTAAGTGTGGGGAGGTCGATACCGATCTCCATGGGTTAGTACCTTTCTGTTTCAACACCAATGTTTAAATTT
>NC_029794.2:22372955-22381011 GCF_000816755.2 Arachis ipaensis | reverse complement strand
TTGTGTGTTTTCTTCTCTATAATTGCAATCTTTGCTTTGTTCCATTCTATATGTCCATTATTTAGTATATTTACATGCTTGCACATGATTGAGGCCACTGTTTGATTTTAGCTCACTTATCCCAAATAAGCCTACCCTTTAAATCACCCTTGTCAGCCACTTTGAGCCTTTTAATCCCCATTTGTTCTATATTTTACCACATCACTAGCCTTAAGCAGAAAACAAATTAATTATCCCAATTGAATCTTTAGTTAGCTTAAGATAGAGATTGTGTATCAAATAAGTGTGGGGAAATTGTGGGAACATGGGTTGATAAGGGAATGTATCATGTTTTTAATTTATTTGAATATGGGAAATTTGGGAACCTACTTATGAAAAACCAAAATAGAAAAATAATGAAAAATCCATGTGCATTGATAAGTTATGTTTGCTTTTATGATTCAAAAAAAAAAGGAACTGCAAAGCTGTCAGCCTGACCCTCTCGCACTCAAACGGCTGTAACTTTAGCTATAGAGGTCCAAACGATGCAGTTCTAATTGCGTTGGAAAGCTAACGTCTGGGGCTTCGATTTGATATACAGTATGCCATAGTTGCCCTAATGCTAGATGACGCGAACGCGTGATCTACACGGACGCGTCGCAGTGATGAAAAACCAGCGTGGCAGATTTCTCCTCTAGCGATTTCTGGGCTGTTTCCGACCCAGTTTGCGGCCCAGAAAACATAGATTAGAGGCTATAAAGTGGGGGAATGCATCCATTAAAAAAAACAGACTTTCACATTCACAATTTTAGGAGTAGATGTAGTTTTTAGAGAGAGAGGTTCTCTCCTCTCTCTTAGGATTAGGACTTAGGACTTCTCTTAGTTTTAGGAGTGACTCTCAATCCCAGGTTCAATGTTTCTTTTATTTCTTTTCTCAATTTTAATTTATGAATGTCCATGTTAGATTTAAGTTCTTTTGTGAATGCAATTCGAGGTATTTTCAGATTTAATTTTGCTTTGCTTCATTTATAAATACTTTTAATTTAATCTAGATATTTTCTTTCTTTTGACTTGGGTCAAGTGATTGGTAACACTTGAGTTATCAAACTCAGCAAGTAATTGAAATTGGCAGATTCTGATTGAACTAGGATTGCTCTAAAGCTAGTCTCTCCACAGGAGTTGACTAGGACTTGAGAATCAAGCTAATCAGTCCACTTGATTTACCTTCATAGTTAAGAGGTTAACAAAGTGGGATTAAAACCCAATTCTCTTCACACCTGATAAGGATAACTAGGATAGGAATTCCACTTTCTCATACCTTGCCAAAAGTTTATTTTACAGTTATTTATTTATTTTACTTGTCATTCAACTAACTTTTTACCTTAATCCAAAACCCCAATTTACAACTCATAACCAATAATAAGAACACCTCCCTGTGATTTCTTGAGAAGACGACCCGAGGTTTGAATACTTCGGTTATCAATTTATTTAGGGGTTTGTTACTTGTGACAACCAAAACGTTTGTACGAAGGGATTTCTGTCGTTTTAGAGACTATATCTACAACGCGACTGTTTTTATAAAATTCTTTACTGGCAAAAATCCTAACGTCAGAGATCTCAAACCAGTCGCTAGAGGCTGGCTGGACTTCATTGGGCACTCTATATTGCCCACTAGCAACCGCTCTGAGGTCACCATCAAAAGAGCAGT
Organism: Arachis ipaensis; assembly: GCF_000816755.2. Lineage (NCBI taxonomy): Eukaryota > Viridiplantae > Streptophyta > Magnoliopsida > Fabales > Fabaceae > Arachis > Arachis ipaensis. The sequence goes on along the minus strand of NC_029794.2, from coordinate 22,379,324 downwards.
GATGATTCATTGCATTATGATGAAAAAAGAAGTGGAAGTTCATCAGCTGATTTCTTGTGAGCTTTACAAAATTGCAAACAAGAACTCCAAAGATGCCAAATTGGCTTATCCAAGCTTGATCTCTCTGTTATGTAAAGATGCTGGGATAAAAATGGGAGTAGATGAGTATATCTCAGTTGAGCAACCAATCACCAGAAAGTTAATGGAAAGACAACAAGTGCAGGATGACCCCATCAAGAGGAGAGCACAGGAGTTCCTCCCGGAAATCCCTCAAATTGAATACTGGGAGCGCCTATAAGCATCTGTCACCAAGTTGCAAGAAGCTGTGGATCAACTGAAGGAAGAACAGCAAAATCAAAATAGCATGCTCTGCAAACTGCTTAGGGAACAAGAAGAGCAAGGGCGTGAACTGAAGCGCCAGAAGCTATCTCTTGAAGGGCCAAACACCCCACAGACTAAAGAGGCATCTACCTCCCAAATTCAAGGTTTTTGAGTTCTAATCCTAACCTTAACTCTGTGATAATTATTCTTATTAGGAATCTACCTTAGAAGCTATATATGAGTAGTAGTAATTAGTATCTTTAATTTTTTTATCCCCAATTAAGTTATAATTTATCTTTCTTATCATCATTGAACATGAATAAAATAGCAGATTTTTAGAATAAGGAAGTAATTTTATTTTCGAGTTTTTAATAAGAAAAATTCAAGTTATTTATATGTGGTGGCAATACTTTTTGTTCTCTGAATAAATGCTTGAACAGTGCATATGTCTTTTGAATTTGATGTTTATGAATGTTAAAAATGTTGGCTCTTGAAAGAATGATGAAAAGGAGAAATGTTGTTGATAATCTGAAAAATCATAAAATTGATTCTTGAAGAAAGAAAAAGCAGTGAATACAAAAGCTTGCGGAAAAAAAAAGAGAAAAGAAAAATGGTGAAAAAAAAGAGAAAAAGCAAGCAGAAAAAAGCCAATAGCCCTTAAAACCAAAAGGCAAGGGTAATAAGCCTTTGAGCATCAGTGGATAGGAGGGCCTAAAAGAATAAAATCCTGGCCTATGCGGCTAAACCAAGCTGTCCCTAACCATGTGCTTGTGGCGTGAAGGTGTCAAGCCAAAAGCTTGAGACTGAGCGGTTAAAGTCGAGGTCCAAAGCAAAAAAAAAGAGTGTGCTTAAGAACCCTGGACACCTCTAATTGGGGACTCTAGCAAAGCTGAGTCACAATCTAAAAAGGTTCACCCAGTTATGTGTCTGTGGCATTTATGTATCCGGTGGTAATACTGAAAAACAAAGTGCTTAGGGCCACGGCCAAGACTCATAAAACAGCTGTATTCAAGAATCAACATACTAAACTAGGAGAATTAATAACATTATCTGAATTCTGAATTCCTATAGACACCAATCATTCTGAACTTCAAAGGATAAATTGAGATGCCAAAACTGTTCGGAAGCAAAAATGCTACTAGTCCCGCTCATCTAATGAGAATTTGAGCTTCATGTAAAACTCTGAGATGTTATTGCCTCTTGACTTTCTTTCTATCCTATTTTATTTATCTAGTTGCTTGAGGACAAGCAACAGTTTATGTTTGGTGTTGTGATGAGCGGATATTTTATACGCTTTTTGGGGATATTTTCATTATAGTTTTAGTAGGATTTAGCTGCTTTTTAGTATAATTTTATTAGTTTTTATGTAAAAAATCACATTTCTGGACTTTACTATGAGTTTGTGTATTTTTCTGTGATTTCAGGTATTTTCTGGCTGAAATTGAGGGATCTGAGCAAAAATCTGATTTAGGATGAAAAAGGACTACAGATGCTATTGGATTCTGACCCTGGTTCATGCGAAATGGATTTTCTCAAGCTACAAGAGTCCAAATGGCACGCTCTCAATTGCGTTGGAAAGTAGACATCTAGGGCTTTCCAGAAATATATAATAGTCTATATTTTGTTCAAGAATATATGACGTAAACTGGAGTTCAACGCCAGTCCCATGTTGCATTCTGGCGTTAAACGCCAGAAACAGGTTACAAGTTGGAGTTAAACGCCAGAAACAGGTTACAACCTGGCGTTTAACTCAAGAAACATCCTAGGCACGTGTAAAGCTCAAGTATCAGCCCCAACACACACCAAGTGGGCCCCGGAAGTAGATTTCTGCACTATCTATCATAGTTTACTCATTTTATGTAAACCTAGGTTACTAGTTTAGTATTTAAACAACTTTTAGAGACTTACTATGGACCTCATGACATTTTTACACGTTTTATCTTGTATTTCTGATGGCATGAGTCTCTAAACCCCATGGTTGGGGGTGAGGAGCTCTGCTGTGTTTTGATGAATTAATGCAATTACTACTGTTTTCCATTCAATCATGCTTGTCTCTATTCTAAGATATTCATTCACACTTCAACCTGATGAATGTGATGATCCATGACACTCATCATCATTCTCAGCTATGAATGCGTGCCTGACAACCACCTCCGTTCTATCTGTAATAGCTTGAATGGGTATCTCTTGGGTTTCTAATCTAAGATTGGAACCTTCGTGGTATAGTCTAGAATTATTGACGCCATTCCTAAGATCCGGAAAGTATAAACCTTGTATGTGGTATTCCGAGTAGGATCTGGGAAGGGATGACTGTGACGAGCTTCAAACTCACGAGTGCTGGGCGTAGTGACAGACGCAAAAGGATCAATAGATTCTATTCCAACATGAGTGAGAACCGACAGATGATTAGCCATGCGATGACAGCGCATTTGGACCATTTTCACTGAGAGGACGGATGGTAGCCATTGACAACGGTGATCCACCAACATATAGCTTGCCATGGAAGGAGACTAACATGCGTAAAGAAGAAGACAGTAGGAAAGCAGAGATTCAGATGACGAAGCATCTCCAAAACCTCAACCTGTTCTCCATTACTGCAAAACAAGTATTTATTTCGTATTCTTTTACTTTTTACAATTAAATTTGAGAATTATTGATATCCTGACTAAGAGTTACAAGATAACCATAGCTTGCTTCAAGCCGACAATCTCCGTGGAATCGACCCTTACTCACGTAAGGTATTACTTGGACGACCCAGTGCACTTGCTGGTTAGTTGTGCGGAATTGCAAAAGTGTGATTGTGATTTCGTGCACCAGTCCTCAAGCAACCAAAACTAATATAAGCTTAGGATGTGAATTTTCATGAGAATGAGAGTTCGATTAAGCTCATGTCTCTTCTTATAGTGGGGTTTTCAACTGCAATCCTGAATAGTTTTGGCATCTCACTTTATCCTTTGAAGTTCAGAATGATTGGCATCCATAGGAACTCAGAATTCAGATAGTGTTATTGATTCTCCTAGTTTAGTATGTTGATTCTTGAACACAGCTACTTTATGAGTCTTGGCCGTGACCCTAAGCATTTTGTTTTCCAGTATTACCACCGGATACATAAATGCCACAGACACATATCTGGGTGAACCTTTTCAGATTGTGACTCAGCTTCGCTAGAGTCCCCAGTTAGAGGTGGCCAAAGTTCTTAAGCACACTCATTTTACTTTAGACCACGACTTTAACCGCTCAGTCTCAAGCTTTTCACTTGACACCTTCACGCCACAAGCACATGGTTAGGGACAGCTTGATTTAGTCTCTTAGGCCAGGATTTTATTCCTTTGGGCCCTCCTATCCATTAATACTCAAAGTCTTAGATCCTTTTTACCCTTTGCCTTTTAGTTTAAAGGGTTATTGGCTTTTTCTACTTGCTTTTTCTCTCTTTTTTTTTCCGCAAGCTTTGTGTTTTTCACTGTTTTTTCTTGCTTCAAGAATCAATTTTATGATTTTTCTGATTATCGATAACATTTCTCTTTTTTCATCATTCTTTTAAGAGCCAACAATTTTAACATTCATAAACTTCACTATCAAAAATATGCACTGTTCATGTCATGCATTCAGAGTCACAGAAAATACCACCACATGTGAATAAATGAGACTACTCTAAAAATTAAACTTACATTCTCATGCACTACATTTTTTCTTCTTTTTTTTTTATTTCAAGTTCAGTGGGTAATACATGAGACATCTTTCAGAATTAAAGCAATTAACAGAAAACTAAACTTGAACCTATGAATCTAACTACTAAAAGATCATGCAACAAACAAGGCAAACTAGCAGAAAACCAAAACATATCATAGTAAAAGCGGGAAGGAATAAAAAATGAAAGGAACTCAACCACCTTAGTTATCCTAGCGGTCGTTTTATTCTTCAAGTTGTGCTCCTCCGTGAAGATGATTCGCCTCCCTTTTGGTGCCATAAAAATAAACAAAAAACCTATAAGCGCAACGTCAACACCAAACTTAAAGGTTTGCTTGTCCTCAAGCAAAGAAGAACTAAAAATAAAAACACAAAGTATGAAGAAAGAAGAATAAAAGGATAAAAGAACAAGAGAGAGAATTAGGATTGGAGGTGAATGATTTGAAATCAAGCACTGAATTGGTTTAATTGGGCGTTGCATACGACGCGTACGCGTAAGGCACGCGTACGCGTGGACCGCATGAATTTCAAGTGACGCGTACGCGTCAGGGACGCGTACACATGGATGGCCAGGATGGAAAAAACGAAGCAAACGCGTAAAGGACGCGTCTGCGTGGTGGGGCTTGTGCGCCCAGCATAGTTCCAGCCGCACACCAGCATAACTCTCTGACCAAACACCTTTTACGCTAATTTCACTCAGCCACGCGTGCGCGTGCTTGACGCGTACGCGTGGTGTGCCAAAATCACAAAATGACGCGCACGCGTCATGGACGCGTATGCGTGAGCCAATTTGTGCGTCAGGCACATTTCCTGCGCCACTCCCGCGCAACTCTCTGTTCACTTTATTTTTTTTACGTACACCCATATGACGTGTACGCATCGTGTGCTCATGTTTTTTTTTTGTATTGTCCGGGTCCTGTTCTAAGATAGCTGTATGATTTGAAAAATAGTAAAAACTTAGTAAAAAAATCAAATAAGGAAGAAAAACTACTAGTACGAAAAATAGCTAAGGATACGAGATTATCGGGTTGCCTCTCGATAAGCGCTTCTTTAACGTCACTAGCTTGACACTTGATTATTGATGTTTCTTCCTCTTCTTCCAGTTGGTTAAAAAAAATGTCTCCAAGGGGGGAGAGGTGAAAATTAGTACCCCTGATATAAATTCCTCCTAACAAGCTTTCTTTTATTGTGATTGGCTTGATTCACCTTGCTTGTTGGGGTAGAGGTTGGATTGTTTTTTTCTGACCTTTTCTTCTTCATGGATATTTTCTTCTATTTCTTGGTCACAATCCCCTTTTTAGTGCTTCCCTTGGTTATCTTCACTTCTTTGATTTTGACATGTGGGTGTTGTGTGATGGTTAGAGTGTACCCTTCATCAAGAACTTCTTGAATTGGTGGTTCAATAAACTCACCCTTCATGCCACTCTCTGCTTCATTGAAGTGTAGATTCCCATAATTGTTTTCATCCCTTGCATCCTCCTTTATTTGTGCATCTTCCTTCTTTGTTGGTGCATCAACCTCCTTTGTTCTTGCATCTTCCTCTTCTTCCATGTGTGAGGATGGAAAGTTCTCTAATTCACTGGAGTATAAACTCCTTTGATTGATTTCCTCACTTTCTTCCATAGGATCTTGCATTATATTTCTTGGGAAAAAATTTGCTTTCTCCTCTTCCTGTGACTTGATAATCGACTGCACATGTTTCTCTACATTTTTGACACTTGTCTTTATATCATGTATGCATTCTTTCATGAGAAGCTCAAGATCTGATGGTATTTGAAATGAATAAGGAGGAGGTGATGGTTCTTGATAAGAATAAGAAGGAGGTGATGATTCTTGATAAAATTAAAAAGAGGATGGTTCTTGGTATGAATAGGTAGATAGTGGCTCTTGATATGGGTAGAAAGATGATGGTTCTTGATATGGATAGAGAGGTGGTGGTTCTTGATATGAATATGGAGATGGTGGTTCTTGATAGTTGGAACATGGAGCATTGAAGTTTCTTTGGTTTTGACTTTGCCAACCGAAATTCGGGTAGTTTCTCTATCCACAATCATATGTATTACTACTTGGGTGGGAGTAGTAATCCATGTGATCTCTCTCCATTATTTTTCTTTAGCACAACACACCAAACAGAATTAAACGCACCATGTGGTAAATAGGAAAGCAAAGAAGAAAGAACAGAATTCTAAAAATTAAAATAAGAAAATTTAAAATAAAACTAACTAGAAAACACCAAACTTAATTTGATAAATTAAGAAAAGATAAATTTAATTAAAACTAGAGCAGAGGCGCCTAAAAAAATGAAATATTAAAAGAGGAATAAATAATAATAAAAAAAACGAAAATCTCTTTTTTTGTATA
>NC_029794.2:22363710-22372807 GCF_000816755.2 Arachis ipaensis | reverse complement strand
AACTAAACAATAAAATAAAGCAAAAGAAAGAAACAGGGTAACAAAAAAAATAATAAATAAAAATTAAAGTTAAAGAAACTAAAAAAAACGAAACAGGGGGAAGGGGGAGTGTTAACGTAAAAAAAAAAAAAGAAAATTGTTTATTTTATTTTATTTAATTTTATTTATTTTTTCGAAAAATAATAGAACAATATTTAAATAAAATTAAAATTAAAACGCCTAATCTAAACAATCAAACAACTAATAGTTGTTAATCACAGTCAATCCCCGGCAACGGTGCCAAAAACTTGGTGCGGTATTTGTAACCCACTAACTTACCGGCAAGTGCACCAGGTCGTACCAAGTAATACCTTACGTGAGTAAGGGTCGATCCCACGAGGATTGATGGATTAAGCAACAATAGGGTTTGATAGGATTAGTTAGACAAGCAGAAAAGAGTGTTTTGGTATTCAAAAAGCATTTAAGAATTTCAGAAAGCAAGCAGCAAATGAGTTGTGAAATATATATAGGAAAACAGTTAAGGTTTCAGAGTTATCTATTTTCTGGATTGACTTCTCTTATTAACTAATTTTAATCATGTAAAATTTAATTCATGGCAAACTATTTGTGACTAGACCATAATTCCTTAGACCTTCCTAGTCTCCTCTAAAATTCATCAACTGCCAATTCCTTGATCAATTGATTCCAATTAGAGGGTGATGATCAAATTCCAGTTTATATGCCACAAGAATCCTAATTGTCCAAAATTAAAGGGATTATATGTGACGTATCCCGTTAAATACAAACAATTAGAATAATATATTTTATAAATAATCCTAATAAATTTAAAATCTAATTTTTAAAATTAAAATAATATCTTTTCCTAGAATTCAAATTTAAATTTAAATCAAAATTAACTAAATAATCAAGTCTTCAATTGATGGGTGGGGACCACTTGTTTTGTCCATTCTGCAGCTTCTAATCTGTGTTTTTTGGGCTGGAAACTGGGTCAAAACAGCCCAGAAATCGCTCCCAGCGTTTTTCTGCATTTTTTGCACGTGGCGCATGTCACACGTACGCGTCAATGGTCTTTTCTGCGAGTCATGTAGACGCGTCGGTCACGCGCACGCGTCGCTGTGCAAATCTTCAAATCACGCATACGCGTCAGTCACGCGTACGCGTTGCTCCTCGCTGCCATCTCCTTTGATTCTTGTGCTGCAGAAACTCCATCAAATTCCGCCAAATGCTACCTAAAATAAACAAAATTGCAAAAGACTTAAAGTAGCATCTATATTGGCTAAAAGATAATTAATTCTTTATTAAACTCAACAAATTAGATGTAAATTCACTAGAAAAAGATAGGAAAGATGCTCACGCATCACAATCTCCGTGGGATCGCCCTTACTCACGTAAGGTATTACTTGGACGACCCAGTGCACTTGCTGGTTAGTGGTACGAGTTGTGAAAAGTGTGATTTACAATTCGTGCACCAATAAGCCCAAAATACCGAGGTGTCTATCGAGCTGCATCTGAAAACAGCAACATGTATATGGTATGAGAACCGAAAGTTCTCAGGATGGTAACGGTGCCCACATAAATAAGATATAAAGTGCCAGAAATGCCAAAGGCAACCCTAGAATTCCGACACTCAGATTATAAAATTTAAAGACTTAAGATAGAAAACCATAAACAAGGATAGATATCTAAGGTCCTTAAGGTTCTAAGTCAAACCTAACTTAATCCCTCAATTACAATCCACTTGTTGTCTCATAAAACTCTAACTCTATAATTCACATTCTACCTCCTCCAACCCTCCAAAATTCACCAGTGCACAGCCAAACAATACAAGTAAAGGCAAACACAATTAGAGTACAAGTAATGCAAGTAGCAAGTATAACAATTAGGCATACTAATTCACATAGACACTCTCAATTAATGCACAAATAAGCAAATCAAACATATGCATGTCTGTCCTACGGTTGATGAGTCTCATCTATTGGTTATAAAGTCAAACCCGACATGTCCGGTAGCTAACCCTGGACAGAACACCAAACACGGAGCAAGTGGGACAATGCCTCAACCCTTGCATCTTACCCACATACCTGGAGCAGAGGACAAACTCACTACTGCCTCTTACCCAAGCGGAGTTATAGTTCTCAACCCAGAGCAAGCGGTGTCAAAACTCAACCCTTGCATCATCCCGGAGTTTCGAACTCTTAACCGGAGCAGGTGGATAACACCATTGCATCTTACCCAGCAATCTCGCTTCTTATCCGAAGCAAGTGGTTAACACCACTGTGTCTTACCCGGATGCATATCACAATCAATTTCAAGTTCACTTTCATTATTATGCCAATTCATTCATGATCATTAATTCATTATTCCATGCATTCTCAACATCTCTACATATACCCGGGGCGAGTGGTCATTGCCACCGCCTCTTACCCGGGCACCTCCATCTCATTCAATTCATTCAAATTCAATCACCATCATACCTTAATGTTATTATCCTCATCAACCATTTTCTATCTCAATAGAAATTCACTATTATCGTCATCATAATTACCTTAGTTCAGTTAGCACTTCTCAAGCTCAAAATCACCAATTCATAATCATAATTCATTACCCCACAACTTGCTTCACTCCCAAGTTACTACCCCTTCCTAATTACATCCCATCTCTAAGTATCCAACTAAGGTTTAGGGGCTAAAAGAGTGAAAATAGAGGTTTAGAGGTTTGAAATTAAACGTTGAAACACAAAAATTTATGTTTGCTGAAACAGGGACCACACATACGCGTGGGCGTGCAATTTGGCCCATTTTTCATACGCATAGCCTTGTCCGCGTACGCATGTACGCTGGACAGAAATGACCCTTCACGAATGAAGGGTATGCATATTCATACACTATAGATTGGTTAGAAATGGCTAAGTCTACAGAATTTTAGCTTTATATACCAAATTTCCAACGCGTATAACTTCCTTGTTTCAAAACATTTTTTATCCGTTCTTTGAATGGCGTAAACTTCACGGACCCAATTTTCATATGAAATAAGTTTGAAATAATTTGGAGATCCGGAAGCCAAGTTATGGCTCGCCAAAGTTTGGCCAAAAATAAGATTTTTCACAAAAGTTCTTAAACCTCTATTTTCACCAAATCAAACTCAACTCCAACATTCTTTACATACAAACAGCACCACAAACCCCATATCCTACCACAATCAATCATACGTACACAATCATTAACATTCATATATCCATATCCGATATTCTCATTTATCATCATCAAAATCATCATTCATCCATCTTCTCACCACATCAACTACATTCATAACATAATACCATTAAATCTATCATGCCTCATTAAATTCAATCATACATTGTTGACTAAACTACCAATCAAACTCCAACAAAATCATCATTCAACATACTTATCATTCATCAACTCAAATATATATTGCATTAACTAAAGCCATTAAGTTTACACCAACACAATCCAAATTAGCTTCGTTCACTCATTCAACAATTCACATTCATTATCCTCTTCAAAATCATCAATCATCAACCTTTTATTAGGATTACTAACTTTTTAACATACATACATGCTTCAAATTATCTTATGGTCATCTAGCCTATGTTTTTACGAGACATTACATATTATTTACGAGAAATCGAAATCATACCTTGGTCGATTCCTCCCTAAGCTCAAAACCATCACAATTCCAACTTCAAAGACTCCAATCCACACCCAATAATTCCAGCCACCAAAAGTTTATTCCAAGAGCTCCAAATTGACAAATTCAACTCTAATTCAACATAAATTTAACTAGTTTATACAATTTAACCATTTGGCACAAGGGCACACAAAATTGGGAAAACCACAAGGGTTTAGAGTTTTCTTACCTTACCCATTGATGATTGGGGTAAAATACAACAATCATCCCATGTTAGATTGTACCTAATCACCAAAATAATCAAAATCACTCAAAACCCATAACCAAAACGTGAAAACAAACTTGAATGGAGAACTGGGCACGAATTAGAGAAAGACATACCACTTTGTTTGGATAAACTGAAGAGCTCGATGAGCTCGACGCGTGGCCGTAAATGGCTCGTCAATCGGAACTCCGGATCAAAAGCATGAGCCAAACAAGTGGGGAATAAATAGTGTTACATGAGGGTTCTCTTCCCCCCTCATTCACACCGTTTCTGCCAAGGTTCTAAAAATCGAACTGGTCATCAAACTGCTCTAGCTACTGGTTCACTAGTTTATAGGTTCAACCTGTTTGACCGTGGTTCACTGGTTCACTGGTTCACTAGTTTATAGGTTGAACAGGTTGAACCTTAGCTGAAAGGGTGAGGGTGATGATATATAAGTTGGGCTTGGATCCAATATGGACCCGGTTCAACCAATTTGACCCGTTCGGTCCAACCTTGGGCCAAATTCGTTAAAATTAGTGTCAAAATTCTTATTCTAATTAACTTTATCTCATTAAACTATGAAATTATATTTTCTAATTTCTTTAATTAATTTATAATTTATTGATTAATTACTTATTAATTTGCGAGTTTTACAACCAACCCCTACTATCTCTCCTATTCATTTAGAAAGGAGATCTTAACAACGTCACTACCAAAAGGGACTATTCAAAATGTGGATACTGACTCTACCTTTACACTAATAAATATCTTGACACCTTCAGGTATGCTTAGAACCTAATCTACTAAAAATCTGCCTAAAAACCCTTGCTAACTTAAGTATCGGAGTCCCATGCAGGTACCACTCCCCACCTCCGCACGAATGACGGCACCTCAACACCGGAAGACATCGGACGCTGCCCTAAAGAAGTATGGACCTCACATTTTGGCCTATTCCATCCGTTTTAGGTAACCCTCAGAACATTAGCATTGTTGCCGGGGACCCACAAGTTTACACCCAATCATGGTGGATAATCGTCTTGAAAACGAACATACGGCATCCGAATCTGAGCCAGAACATCACAATGACGATCAAGCACTTGTAGTCCCTCCACGACAAGATAGAACAGACGACCATAATGGGAGGGGACTTCACGAAATCCTCAACCCAAAAGAATAAATTTGAAAATCCACCTACCTGAGGACATGGTGAACCAGATTCCAGTAGAACTCATGTGCTAGGTGCATGGATGATGTGTGAGAATATTTCCTATCTTTTCCTAGTGACTTTGCATTTAATTTATTGAGTTTAATCAAGAATTAATTATCTTTTAGCCACTATGGATGCTACTTTGAGTCTTGTGCAATTCTGTTTATTTTAGGTAGCATTTGGTTGGATTTGATGGAGCTTCCGCAGAAAAAGAGAAGAAGGCTATATAGGCCAGGAAATGCTTAGAGGATGGAGAGGAAGCTTGCACAAATGGAAGGAGCACAAGAATTAAAGGAGATGACTAGCGAGGAGTAATGCATGCGTGTACCTGACGCGTACGCGTGATTTGGAGCTTTCCATGGCGACGCGTGTGCGTACCTGACGGGTACGCGTGACACGCGAAGAAGACCATCGACGCGTACGCGTGACTGACGCGTACGCGTGACAAGCGCGAAGTGTAAAAAATGCTGATTAATTAATTCTGATTTAAACTTTAGTTTTTATTTTAAAAATAGGAAAAGATATTATTTTAGTTTTAGAAAAATAGATTTTAAATTAATTAGGATTAGATATAAAAGGGGAACATTATTCCACTTTTCATTTACCTGGGGGGATTCCATTCCACCTCTACCAAAATACATTTTATTAGAATCCTTATTTTTCTCTCTGAACTATGAGCAACTAAACCTCCACTGTTAAAGTATGGAGCTCTGTCTATTGTATGGATTGATTTTATTATTTTTCTATTTTAATTCATGTATTGATTTATATTTCAAGGATTGTTTTCGTTCTTTATTTTATGAATTTGGGTGGAACGAAAGTATGACCCTCTTTCTAATTGCGTTCTTGTATAACTTGGAAAAGCTCTTTACTTGAACAACAGCTTGAAAACATATCCTCCTAAATTCTAATTATCTGGACTTAACGGGATACGTGACATATAATCCTCTTATATTTGGGTAATTAGGATTTCTGTGGCACATAAACTAGAATTGAACTTCACCCTCTAATTGGAATTAATTGACTAAGGAATTGGTAGTTGATGAATTTTAGAGGAGACTAGAAAGGTCTAAGGAATTAGGGTCTAGTCACATATAGTTTGTCATTAATTAAATCTTGCATGATTAGAATAAATTAATAAGAAAAGTCAATCTTGAAAATAGATAACTCTGAAGCCTTAACTACCTTCTCCATATTTTATTCCCAACTTATTTATTCGCCTGTCTTTAATTTAATGCTTTTTAAACTCTCAAACACTATTTTCTGTTTGCCTAACTAAGTAAATCATTTAACAATTGTTGCTTAGTCCATCAATCCTCGTGGGATCGACCCTCACTCACCTGAGGTATTACTTGATATGACCCGGTGCACTTGCCGATTAGTTTTGTGGACTCTAAATTCCGCACCAACGGACACCACGGACGGTTGGAGCAGCTCGAGATTGAACTGGAGCGACAACGATAGTCTAAACGAGCTCTAAAAAGAGAGGTACGTCGACGATGGGGTTCAGAAGGACAAATTGACAAACTTGAATCCGACCTTTGAGGTCGGAGAGCTCATGTTGATTGAGAAGAGACTCCCTTTCGGGGGCGAAGATCCATTCATGGAAGAGATTTTGCGGGTTAAAGTTTTCAGGAATTTGAAAACCCAGACGTGGACCTCTATGATGGAACAACCGACCCGAGACACCATCTTACTAGTAACTTTAAAAGCCGAATGTACTTGGCTGACGTGTCGGATGCAACTCGTGGCAAAGCTTTCCCAACGACGTTAACTAAAGCGGCAATGAAGTGGTTTGACAGTCTACGACCTAGGTCCATAACTTGTTTCGAAGACCTTGCAAGGAGTCGTTTTACCCGGTTTTTCATCCTGAAGATAAGGTCAAAGACGCTACAAGCCTTTTAGTGATCAAATACGAGGTTGGACAAACCCTTCGAGCTTTTATGGAAATATTCAGCAAGATCTGTCTAGAGATTTAAAATTTGCCTACCGAAGCTGCCATCATGGAAAGTAGTTAATGGCCTGAAAGAAGGTTTGTTCTCCTAATCCATGTTGAAGAGGCACTCGACCTTCCTGTACAAAGTGCAAGAACGAGCGAAAAAATATATCAACATGGAAGAAAATGTTCGATTAAGAGAGCCTGTCCCAAAACACGTGTCGGTGGTATTCTGGATAAAAAAGACAATTTTTAATGCAAAACAATTGCGGGAGTATCGTGTCAGACGTCATGTGAGTTAATTACGTTTATTTAATCTTCAATTCTAATATACGACTTAGTATAAATTGTATCCTTGAGATAATTGAAAATTCAAAAGAAGAAATGAGATATTTGTTTGTGAGGTTGTGAGATAGAATTTCTGATTAGGTAATTAAAAAAATAAAAGCAATAAAAAATATAATTTTGTCACTTTTATTATTTTTACCTTATTTTACTTATTTTAGAGTAAAAATTATTTTTAAATTAATTTGTCTAAAATTTTAATAATAGACATATAAATTTGTTATTCTGACAATACTTTTGTTACATATTAATGTATTCATCTAAACCCTAAACCCTAAACCCTTTTACCTCATGTGCAATAATAAAAGTACAATTATACAGCTTATGTTTCTTTTTTTAATAAAATCCAGTTAAATGGCTATGAAATTTAAGAAAGAATTAAGTATTCAAGAAGTTATAATCAACAAAGTGTTAGTTTCGTTATTATTATGAAATAGGTATACAAAAGTGCACTCTTTTTCCATGATAAAACTTTTTTAATTTTATTTTCATGTTAACGTAACCCTGTTTGGGTATTCGTTGGGCCTTTTGGGCCGGTATGTATCATGTTTTAGTTATTATTATCATTATTGTTAGATGGGGACTAAGTCCAAAGAGAAATAAGAGTTACAAAACTATCCCAATTCATTTATTTGGAATAAATAATTCGACTGCAAAAAATATTATTGAATCTGAAATAAAAAAGTTCAAACATTTAATCATAATAATTAATACAATATAATATTTATCTGATTAAACCCCTTTATCTAATTAATCTGACCATTTTTTTATTCATGTGTATTTAGAGAAATAATATATTTATATTTCTATTTATATTTAAATTTTTTTTTTTTGCATATTACAGTATGGGCAAAATAAGAGAGGATGGTAAAGTACTCGTTAGTAGCTAGAAATAGACAAGAAAACAATCAGAGAAGAAATGTGAACATGTTTCAGTTGCAATGGAGAAAAATGAGGGTGTTTATACAGTGACGTTAGTAGCTAGAAATAAACAAGAAAACAATCAGAGAAGAAATGTGAACATATTTCAGTTGCAATGGAGAAAAATGAGGGTGTTTATACAGTGACGAATGATTTAATTATTGTTCTAGTAGGATAGTGGGTAGTGGCAGAGAAAAAGCCTCGTAATCCATGCGTATCATAATAATTAGGCTTTAGGCTTAAGAATTTGAAACAAAAAAGTATGGATGTAAAGGCGGAAATTGGAGTGGACTGCACTCTACACACACGAACAGTATATAATGGGTATAATTTTTTCTTCTACACTCTCCAATTCAACTTTGTCCCTTCGTGAAATGATTGGTCATGTACATGTTAATATTATATTTATTGAACTATATTATATGTGATAGGGGGGTCTATCTATCTATTCGTACACTCACCAAAATTAAGACCACGTTCTCTATTACATCATGCAAAACTCATTAGCATAGGAGTGCGCATATGGGTCACAAATGACAAACCTGTTCACATCATTTTCATTCTTTTACATGGATTTAGTTTTTTCCTACTCAATAAAGTTATAAAAATCGCTATTTAGTTGTTGTCTAAATACTTTAGGCGTTACAGAGACGAAATTTAAGAATATTTATTTGGTTTATATTTTTGTGAATTGTGTATTAATAAAAATAAAAAAAATACAAACATTTGTTATGTTTAGATTTATTTAAATACAACTACTCTATGTCTGACGTGTTTGATTTTAGTATTG
>NC_029794.2:22361721-22363606 GCF_000816755.2 Arachis ipaensis | reverse complement strand
ATAATTTAATATATAACCGATTTTTATTATATATGTGATATTTTTTGAATTATTTTAGAGGATAAGATAAGGTTTACACAATATTCATAAAAGCTAAATTGGTCACCTGAATCACCAATTTTTTATTTACATAACGTGTGCACTGTGTTTTTTTATTTCTTCCCATTCTCCTTCTAGTGGTTATTGTTATCTAGATTTAAACGATTGATGGTAATTAATTATAATAAGAATACATAAAGAGTAGAATACACAAAATTAACTACAAAATATGTATTTTTGCTATAATTAATTACTATAAATATTAAACTAATAAAATAAAAAAAAATCTAAGTAACAGATTAACAGTTATCACAACATTTTTTAGTATTTTTTTTATGTTTTATTTTTATTCATGTTAAGAGGGTGAAATAAGAATAATTAGGAGAAAGTGAAATAAGAAGCAGGAAAAGAGAGAGAATTTTGACCGTGATACGTATTCTTACTAAGAGGATAGAAAAAGATGAATGATGAGAATGTTAAACAAGAAGGAGAAAATAAAGAAGAAAAAGAAGAAGAAGATGATGACGACAAAGAAGAAGAGGAGGAGGGAGAGTTTTAAATTGTGTAGAATTTATGTAACACAAAAAATTTCTTAATTGATACAGAAATTTTTTCATTTTTACCCAGAAATTTTTTAACTGTGATATCATTCCTAACTAAATGAAGTGGTATTGATATCCTTTTTTAGTTCGGAAACACATTTAAATATATTTTGTTGGTTGAATGAGTTAAAATTTTAGATTTATGATTCTTTATTTAAAGATTTGTTGTGTCTTTTATAAAAAAAATATCTATGTTGTTTTCAGCTAAATCATGTATTTTTGTTATTATTGAATTGATTGTATGGTATTGAACTAATATATATGAAATTTGGTCATTCTTATGTCATTTGTAATAATTTGATATATCTTTTAAATTTAAAATATATTTAAATATATTTTATTAGTTAAGTAAGTCAAGGTTGTAATAAAAAACTGAATATTATACAAATTTTAAAGAATACCTTCGTACCTAGTTGAATTGGATCAACCAAATTGTGCATGTAAACAGAACGCCTCATCTTCATTATTTCACTCAAACAACCTTTAACTCTCTCAGGTTAATTGCACATTTATCAGCTTTCCAAGAAGTATAAACACCATATAATTTTCACCTCGATAATGCCTACTTTATCCCATCACTCTTATGAATTATTTATTTACAATTCCACTAGGCTAAGATTATTTTGCTGATGTTAGATCCTTCTAACACCGCCATTCTACAACCTTCGCGGATATCTATATATACGTACATAACTTTCACGAGTTGTAATAACATAATATCAATCACTCTTATCTATTCTTCTTTACACATATTTTCCACACTTCACTTGATTTTTTTTATAAAAAAAAAAAATCATGGTGCTGATCCAAGAAGAAATGGATCCGTCCTATGTTCAATTGACCAATACAGAAGACGAGGAAATTGATGCTACCTTGACAGCGGAAGATGAAACGATAGACTATGAGGTTCTGAAGAAGCGCATATGGAAAGACCGTGTCCTTCTCCAGAAGATGAAGGAGAAATTTAAGAAGGACGAATCTGAAAACAAAGAAGCCAAGCAAGAAGCGTCTAGGAAGAAAAAGATGTCTAGGGCACAAGACTCCGTCCTCAAATACATGGTCAAGATCATGAAGGTTTGCAAAGCTCGTGGATTTGTATATGGCATCGTCCCTGAAAAAGGTATGGAATTACACCATTCTTTCTTTTAAAATAAGCTTTTTTTTATTTTATTTTTTAATTAAAAATTAACTATGCATAATTAAAAAGTTTAATTTGAGAGGAGGAATAATAATTACGTAAAATT
>NC_029794.2:22358630-22361696 GCF_000816755.2 Arachis ipaensis | reverse complement strand
ATATTTTATTTCTGTCATACTTCCGTCTTCATTTTAATATTAAAATATTTTGATTATAATTCATAGGTAAGCCGGTTACTGGCAGCTCAGATAGTTTGCGAGAATGGTGGAAAGAAGATATTAGATTTGACCAAAATGCTCCTACAGCAATTGCAAAATATTTACCGTTACTTGAAAAGGGATAGTTAGATGAGTCGTCAAGCATACACCTTCTCCATGATCTTCAAGATGCAACACTAGGATCTCTTCTTTCATCACTGATGCAACACTGTATGCCGCCACAAAGGAGGTATCCTTTGGATAAAGGCGTGGCCCCGCCGTGGTGGCCTAATGGGTCAGAGGTATGGTGGGGTCAACAGGGCCTTTTGGCTCAAGAACAGGGACCACCACCGTATAAGAAACCCCATGATTTGAAGAAGGCATGGAAGGTTTCGGTTTTGGCTTCAGTTATAAAGCACATGTCCCCTGACTTGGAAAAATTGAGAAGGCTTGTGACTCAATCAAAGACCTTACAAGATAGGATGACTGCCAAAGATAGCGCTACTTGGTCCAAAGTTGTGAACAAAGAAGAAACTTTGTTGAAACTTACCAACAAATGTCTTAAGATTTCTCCTTCTTCATCTAAGGACGAAGAGAATAATAAGGAAGACGACGAGGGAGAAACTGAAGTTTTTGAGTCATCCTCAATAAATTCTATTAATAATTCTCTTGATCATGTTTTGTTTGGTGGTGGTGGCAGTAGCAGCACTGGAGATAGTGAAAAAAGAAAGTGTAATTTTGATAGTAATAATAATGATAATAGTTTTGTGGACAAACTACTGTATACATGTCAGAACATAGATTGTCCACAAAGCCATTTGTCTATGGGATTTAGAGACAAGAATTCAAGGATGGACCACGAGTCGATGTGCGCTTTTCGCAGTGCCAATCATCAGGGAAGTAACAGCAGCAATAAGAATTCGAAGGCTTTCCATGATTACCCGTCGAGTGAGGAGAGGATGACAAGTGTTGGAGATTGGATGAATATGGAGGTAGCTAAGGCCAACAACAACAATAACAATAATAATAACTTTGGTGACACTGATTTTGGTGATATTGATATTATGAATGGAATGGAAGAGATTGCGGGTGAAGCTTCTGGTGAGGACAATTTAGAGGACAATTTAGAGTTGTGGCTGAATGACATTGAAGATTGTGAGTTACTTGCAGCATTAGAGATGGTTAAAGCAAATAGCGTGATGGATTCCACTCATCAGAATATACCATAATCCACCATTAATAAAGCATGATCATATTTCCTCACATGACGGCCATCTTCTTGACAAAGAAGCAACTACTTCATCACTTTGGGACTATACTACTACTTCCTTTAAGAGCAACAACATTTAATAATTAATTTTATATGTTTAAGAATAGTGCAGTTTTTATGTATTATTAATTAATTATTAGTTTTCTCTACTATCAGTCTATCACATTGTCATACACAATTTGCTCACATATGATTCTGATTAGATTGATTAATTACCTGATGTGAGCTATCTATAGTTATAGCATCCAAAAAATGTTCATGTTATATGAAATATTGGTATTTTTAAATAAAATGTTATATTGTTATGGATATGATTAAGGTTAGTAGATGATTAAAGTAAACAATTTTGATATTAATTATATGTGCTTTGAAATGTAATATTGGTATTAATTATATGTGCTTTGAAATACTTTAAAGTTAGTAGATGATTAAAGTAAACAATTTTCTAAGAGAAATGTTAGGAGTAAAACTTTTTTTAACACATTTAGCCATATCTTATTTTTTATTGTTAAGAATTAAGATTTAGTATTTAGAGTTTAAAATTTTGTTAGTCATGTAACACAAAAACATGTTTTTTAAACAATTCATGCATATAGAAAAATTAAAAAATATTTTAGAAAAAAAAATTAAGGACTCCTCCCACTTAATATATAAAAGGATTTTATCTATCTCTACATTGAAACAGAACACTTCATTGAGTTCTATACCCAGGCAGAAAAATATAATGGTTGTAAATGAATATTCACGACTAAATTTCATTGCGACAGTGAAAAATATAAAACAAGGTTGATTGATAAAGGGTAAGGGATTCAACTAAGTGGTTGGAGTGGATTAGATGTAAACCTTTGGCAAGAGTAAAAAACTCTAGGAATATTACTGGGATTGGCACCACAAAAGGTGATATTTGAAACAACACATTGCACGTGGTATTAGAGGAAGCAAACAACAGATTACACATGGTATTAGATTGTCTGTGTATAACGGTAAGAATGGTGATTGATGATCAAATAGATGAGACAACTATCTGGCTTTGGTCTTGTGAATATCTAGCATATAGTCATAACAGTTGGATGATAAAGGTGGATGTTAGTTAGTCATACAAATTACATTAGTTTGTATGACAGAATTGGAACGTATGATTTTGTTTGTTGTGTGTGTTTGGTATATAGCCTCAGTCACATCTTCATGAATATTCTCATTTGAATAGAGTATTTTATATAATTTGAGTAAATATTTAAATTAATTTTCAAATATTATAAATTAAATATTTTGGTAATTAACAATTTTTTATTATTTTTTTAAGTGCTTAGTTTTATAAATTTTTACTCATTAAAAAAAATAATTAAGTAGCAACTTCAAAAATATTTTAGTTATGTTATTTTTAATATGTTTGTATTTTTTTATTTCTCTATCTATTAAATGTTTACTTTTTGTTTTTCTTAATATCACTTAAGTTCTGTTTATTTTCATATATTATACATGTTTGTTTATTTTAGCATAGATGTTTACTTTTTCATATAAAATATAAAGTAACAATGTGGATGTGTTTATTTTTTCATATAAAATACTTTAGAAACAATGTGGATATAAGAGGTAAAAGAAAATTATGCAATAAGAATAGGAGAGCATTTAAAAAAAAAAATTTCAAAGCATCTCTTTGAGTAGTCTATTAAATATAGTTATTAGAATTGAATTAATAATTGACCTAATTAAAATATTAGATTATTGAGTTACCAATTCAATCGTATAGAGTTGGT
>NC_029794.2:22355878-22358611 GCF_000816755.2 Arachis ipaensis | reverse complement strand
GAAAAAATGAATAAAAAAACTAAAATTAAAATTAAGTTTAACTAATATAAAATAATTTAATTAAAAAGGATATATAATATATACAATAATTAACATACAAGTTTATAAGATGTAGCCTTGCCTAGTGGCAAAGTTACCTGAACTAAGTCACCTGAGCCTCATTCCAGATTTAAACCAAGTTACAGTCAGTTTTTGAATTTATTTCATAACTCCTTGAAGTCTTATGTCAACCAAAAGTGTTTATAATGCTTGAAGTGGAAAAGGAGATTACATGCGCGTGGTGTGCTGATTCAAGCACGTACGTGTCAAGTGGGTTTTTCTTTTTATGTTAGTGGTGGCTACTTAGATAATAATGCCTTCACGTAAAATTGAAAAATGTTAGAGATGATGAACATTTATTGTTTTTGATCATTATTTAGCTATATCAATTTAATTGTTTTAGTCTAATAATTCATAATATATTTTATCTATATTTTTTATCATTGATAACTAAATAATAAATTCTAATAATTTTAGAGCATTAAAATTACATGCAAAACGATAATTGCCTCGTATTCAATTATGATCTTTACACCACGGCATGCATATAAGACGCAACTACATTTTGGGACTAACTACTACTTCGTTTAAGAGCAACCAAATTTAATAGTTAATTTTACATGTTTCTAAGAATGTTGTAGTAATAATTTTAGAAAAATCAGCAAAGAGCCACTTCTTTAGAAAATTTGGTAAAAAATTTAATTTTTAACCTAATGTTTCTAAAATTTGATGGAAATATATTGGACTCATCTAGATTCTATTCAAATAGAGTTTCAGCTTTATGTCATGTCATTTGGTTAAATAACAGAGCTTAGGAACATGTTCGATTTTGTAAAATCCGTTTTATATTATAAAGTTTTGTTGAGCATACCACCTTATAAGTTATATAATTAGTCTCTTGTTGAAATGTGTATGCATCTGAAAATTGAGTCACATATTTTGGACACATCAACTTTTTGTTTACCACAAGTTTTAAATAAAAGCTTTCCAAGATTTCAAGATATATAAAACTGGAAGTTGGTGCTTTAAAGTCAGAAAATTTGATTTTTGTGCAAAAAACTATTAAACTTCTAAAATTTATAACTTTCAATTCATAACTCAAACAACTCTAAAATTTTTAGACAAACCAATGGACATATCAAAATTTCATAAAAAATTATTTCTGAAATTTTTAGGCAAACAAGCGGACATATCAAAGTTTTATAAAAAAATTGGTTTAAATCAAATTAATGGTCTAGAATAGGAGCAATCAGGGACGGTTTTAAGTATATTGTTGTGGGGCACTTGTTCCACTACAATTTGAAATTTTTTTGAGTAGTATATGATAATAATATTTATTTGTTCTCATTAAATTATTAAATTTGACCCCACAATAAATTTTTACTCAATTTTTGGTACTTAATCGTCAATTTAAAAATTTTATATTAAATATTCGTTAGAATGATCAATTCTCAGATTTAAACAAAATTAGTGTTCTTTCTTAAAAATCAACTCAAAAGAATATTATTTATTTTCTTTTAAAATTAACTTTAATTTTGCATAGCAACTGTATTAATTGAAAGAACTTTTTTAACTATGAATATCAATAAGAGTCGGCTTCTAATTGTATTGGAAAGTGAATTTCTAAATAATTGTTTAGTAATATATATAGAAAGAGAAATTTTGATAATAGTGTTAAAAGAAAAATTACTTAATTTTTTAAAAATATAAAACCTAAAACAATAGAATTTTAAATTATATATTATTATTATTTAAATTACTATTTTATTATTTTAATTTATATATTAGATATTTTGAAGGCTAATCGTATTTTACAATAACAAAATATAAGCATAACAATAATCATGCTATATGTACATAAAAAATAATTACTCATATAAAATACATATTAAAATACAAAATACACATTAAAAATAAGTTAAATAAATAAATATTATTGAAATAAAACAGAAGACATGTTAAAGTTTTATAAAAATTTGGTTTCTGAAATGTTTAGGCAAACCAGAACACATATTAAAGTTTTATAAAAAATTGGTTTCATTCAAATTGATAATGTAAAATAGGAGCAATAGTTGGAACAATTTCACTAAAAATTTGCAGCTGCACTAACAATTTTGCAGAAAATAGCATAGCAGCCACCTTTTTATAAACACCATTAAAAATCTATTTTTAGCCTAAAGCTTCCAATCTTTGGTCAGATTATACTCAACACACTTGAGTTTCAAATAAAATAAGTTTTAGGTTCATATAATGTCACTTGGTTAATTAATTGTTAATGGGAAGTGATGCCTTATTTTTATGAACCAGTTCAGAATTTTTAGCGAATAACTCATTTTTTAAGTAACCTAATTAAATCTACAAAATAGCTCTGAACATAAAATTTATACTCAATTAAATTATATTTATGAACTTTCAGAATCTCTTTGGTAACAACTTAAGATGTTAAGTAAATCGAAAGTTTTAGTGGCTGAAAAATAACATTACAGAATTGAAAAAATAAAAAAATTCAACCACGACTACTAAATTTTGAAAAATTATATCTCCCAAACCACTTGACCAAATTCTTTAAAATTTTTATGGGATAATCTTGACTTCTTGAAACTTATTAAAAAATAATTTTGCTCATAAATAATTTAAAAAATGTGGCTAAAAATATATTATTAAATAATTAAAATAAAAAATTAGAGAGATGAC
>NC_029794.2:22354614-22355869 GCF_000816755.2 Arachis ipaensis | reverse complement strand
GAAGTAATTTTTTGAAATTACTAATTAAGAAATTAAAGATTTTTTTGAATTCTAAAACTAAAAGAGTATATTATCACTAACTTAATAACAAATCTATGTAAGGACAAATATATTTTCTAAAGATAGCTCTAATTGTATTTTAAAACCACAATTCTTATCGTCTTTTAGTCATCATATTATTTCGCAACAATTTATAGTGCCCAAGAGTGATGGCGTCGTGATGATGTTGATGTCTCTTCTTTTCTTTTTTTTGGCTTTAATGGAGCCAACATGTAAGTAAATCTCTCGCTAATCAGTCGCTTTTCTCAAGTTCAGATATTTTGTGACCGCTCATTAATTTTGTCGTTAGTACGTCACTATTTCCTCGCAAGTTAGTGACGGATTAGTGACAAAAAATATTTCTCGCAAAAATTCGTCGCTAATCTGTCAAATTCTTGTAGCGGTAAGCTCCAAGCTTTTTTTCTTTGGGGATGATGGTTTGGCAATAACGATGATGATGGATCCGAGTTGACCCCTACTTCTTCATTCCTTCTTTTTTCTTCTTCTTCTTTTTTCTTCGAACTCTACTTCTCTATTCTCACTCACTCACTTTTCTTACTTACAAAAAAAAAAATTAAACGAGAAAAAAGAGAAATATTTGTCTAATTACGTGTGTGTCTAAAAATCAGAAAGTAAAGTTTTCTACCAACTAAGTTTAATTTTTCTTATATTGATCTCTAATTCTTTTTATTAACAAATAGTACATAGCAATATATAAAAATTTTTCATAAGTATTTTTATCTAATCATAAATAAATGTTTGTTTATCCTTGACTCTAAATTGTCACCTGAAAAAAAATATATCAATATTTATTTATTATTTTTTTTATTATAGGACATAAAATATTTTTGACTTTGTTATTATTATTATTATTTGACTTTTGAATCTGTATTTGAACGAGATTATAATATTGTGATTGATGTAGTTTTTTTAATTTAGATGATATTTTAAAATTTATATTAGACTATAATTATGTTTTAGTATGTTTATTTATATTTTATTTATTATTTTATTATAAAACGGTTATTCTAATTGAATCACAATTAAACCGATTAAACTATAAACCAATAATTAGAGCGATTTGATAACCGGTTCAATTTTCAAAACCTTCATTGGATGTTAAAAAATCTATATATATGATAGTACATAAAAGTAAATTATTTTAAAATTTATTTGTTTTTGTCATGATATTAAAATAAAAAATATTAAGTAAATC
>NC_029794.2:22287436-22354569 GCF_000816755.2 Arachis ipaensis | reverse complement strand
GATCTAAAAATAAAAAAAATTATAAAAATTTAGAATGAGATAAGTTTTTTATTTAACAAGTGTAGCACCCTTACTATTAAGATATCACGCTTCTGGATGCACCACTCAGATAACGAGGAGATTACGACAACTTACATATACTTAATAATAAAATGAGCCTTTTTAACTCGAAACAATGTCGCTATTTTCTATGAAAAACCGGAAATACGTTTTCTTAAAATCGTACATACATACAAACCAATCACAACACTTCAAATATATATATATACACACACGCACATAATAATAATAAGAGTTCTTTATACAAATAACTTACAAACATTATAATCATGACTCCTATCTATCTTTGCAAAAGTATAATTTTAATGGCAAGAAAAAATAATAACTAAGCCAATACAACAATATCATATAAACAAAAATGCAATAAACTCTTCATAAGCTTATTCGTCTGTTTACTAAAAAGATAAGGCTGTATGGGGTTGAGAACCTAACCATACGGTCTCACTAGAGGAGTTTTAGAATTGTCATAAGAAAATAGTTAAATGAAAGTTGTTTTCAATAGCAGCGATCATTGTTCGTCTTATGAACTTTTTTAAAAATCAATAGTTAATCACCCAAAATCCAATATCATACTTTTCTTATAAAGTCTTAAAGTTTACCTAAACTGTATGAATGACCATTCTGTTCCAAGCATAGGTTCATTAAATCTATGCTGAACTAGCTAGTTAGATTTTTCATACTTTGTTAAACCTCAACACAAATCAATCACGGCCTCTAGCCTATCACATAATCAAGCACGGCCTCCGGCCCAAACATAATCAGTCAGCACTCAATCCACCATAATCCAACCAACCAGTCCCAGTCACCTGTAATAATGTTCAAACATAATCAAGAGCAATTACAACCAGTATGACAATTAGCAGTTAAACATAAATATTCACATAAACAAACTAAGTACAATATTCACATAGATGCACATGATTGGTGCGAAATTTCTAGATCCACAAACTAAGTGACAAGTGCACCGGGTCGTACCAAGTAATACCTTAGATGAGTGAGGGTCGATCCCACAAGGATTGATGGATTGAGCAACAATGGTCGAATTATTCCTTAGTTAGGCAAGCAAAAAGTGATGTTTCGGGGTTCAAAAAGCATTAAATAGTACTTCAGAGAATAAGAAAGAAAACAATGGATTTGATGTAGAATATATGAAAGAAGGTAGTTATGGTATCGGAGATGCTTATTGTTATGGCTTAAGTTTTTTTACCAACTAATTTAATCATGCAAGATTCATTTCATGGCAAACTGTCAGTGACTAAATCCTAATGTTTTAGTGATTTAGTCTCCTCTAACCTAGTTAACCGCTAATATCTTGGTCACTTAATTTCGATTAGAGGGTTAAGTTCAATTCTAGTTTATAGCCACAAAACCCTAATTACCCAGATATAAAAGGATTATATGTCACATATCCCGTTAAGTCCAAGTAATTAGCAATTTAGGAGGAATTTACTTTCAAGCTGTTGTTCAAGTGAGATAACTCTTCCAAGAATCACAAGAATGCATATAGAATAAGGGTTATTCTTCTGATCTACCCAGATTCATAAAATGAAGAACGAACGTAATCTTTGAAATTGAATCAATATATTAATTAAAATAGAAGAATAATAGTCTTAATCCATAGCAATAAACAGAGCTCCTAACCTTAACCGAGGAGGTTTAGTGGCTCATGTTTCAGAGAGAAAACTAGGGTTCAGAAAATGTGAAAGTGCGGAAGTGAGAAGATCCCCCCGAAGTACTGAATCTTTTTCCTTTTATATCTAACCTAATTTGATTTGAAACTGATGAGTGGATAATTTATACGCTTTTTGGCATTGTTTTTAGGTAGTTTTTAGTATACTGTAGTTAGTTTTTATTATGTTTTTATTAGTTTTTAAATAAAAATCACATTTTTGGACTTTACTATGAGTTTATGTGTTTTTCTGTGATTTCAGGTATTTTCTGGCTGAAATTGAGAGACCTGAGCAAAAATTTGATTCAGAGGCTGAAAAAGGACTGCAGATGCTGTTGGATTCTGACCTCCCTTCACTCGAAGTGAATTTTCTAGAGCTACAGAAACCCAATTGACGCACTCTCAATTGCGTTGAAAAGTAGACATCCTGGGCTTTCCAGCAATATATAATAGTTCATACTTTGCCCGAGATTTGATGGCCCAAACCGGCGTTCCATGTCAGCATAAAAATTCTGGCGTCAAAACACCAGAACTGGCATAAAAACTGGAGTTAAACGCCCAAACTGGCACAAAAGCTGGCGTTTAACTCCAAGAAAAGTCTCTACATGTGAAAGCTTCAATGCTCAGCCCAAGCACATACCAAGTGGGCCCGGAAGAAGATTTCTGCATTAATTACTTATTTTTGTAACCCTAGGCTACTAGTTCTCTATAACTAGGACCTTTTGCTATTGTATTTTCATACCTTTTCATATACTTTTGATCTTGGAATACTTTTCATCTTTGGGAGGCTGGCCATTCGGCCATGCCTGAACCTTTTGTTCTTATGTATTTTCAACGGTGGAGTTTCTACACACCATAAATTAAGGTGTGGAGCTCTGCTGTTCTTCATGAATTAATGCAAAGTACTATTGTTTTTCTATTCAATTCACGCCTACTTCTTCTCCAAGATATACTCTCGTTCTTAATTCAGTTAAGTCAGAATGAAGGGGTGACCCGTGACAATCACCCAATCTTCGTTACTCGCTTAGCCAAGGTCGCGTGCCTGACAACCACAAAGCGATCTACATGATGTTCAACGTAGTCATTGGACGACAGCTGGAGTATACTCTCTTGGGTTTCTAATCTAAGATTAGAACCTTCGTGGTAAAGGCTAGAATTATTGGCGGCCATTCCTGAGATCCGGAAAGTCTAAACCTTGTCTGTGGTATTTCGAGTAGGATCTGGGAAGGGATGACTGTGACGAGCTTCAAACTCGCGAGTGTTGGGCGTAGTGACAGACGTAAAAGGATCAATGGATCCTATTCCAACATGATCGAGAACCGACAGATGATTAGCCGTGCGGTAACAGCGCATTTGGACCATTTTCACTGAGAGGACGGGAGGTAGCCATTGACAACGGTGAAACCCAACATAAAGCTTGCCATGGAAAGGAGTATGAATGATTGGATGAAGACAATAGGAAAGCAGAAGTTTAGGAGGAACAAAGCATCTTCATACGCTTATCTAAAATTTTCACCAATGAATTACATAAGTATCTCTATCTTATTTTATATTTTATTCATCTTTTAATTATCAATTCTCCATAACCATTTGAATCCGCCTGACTGAGATTTACAAGATGACCATAGCTTGCTTCAAGCCGACAATGTCTGTGGGATTGACCCTTACTCACGTAAGGTTTATTACTTGGACGACCCAGTACACTTGCTGGTTAGTTGTGCGAAGTTGTGACAAAGAGTTGAGATTACAATTGTGCGTACCAAGTTGTTGGTGCCATTGATGATCACAATTTCGTGCACCAAGTTTTTGGTGCCGTTGCCGGGGATTGTTCGAGTTTAGACAACTGACGGTTCATCTTGTTGCTCAGATTAGGTAATTTTATTTTGTGTTTAAGCTTTTTACTTTTTATTTTCAAAAATTTTCAAAAATTTTCAAAAATTTTTTTTTCTATTTTGTTCTTCAGAGTTTTTAAGAATGAATTCTAGAGTTTCATGATGATCTGTTGAAGTCTGGCTGGCTGTAAAGCCATGTCTAATCTCTTGGACCGAGGTTTCAACTTATCATCACAAGAGCTTGTTGATTTCTATCAATCTTGCTGTTGAAAGTAATGATCTGCTAAAGCTTGGCTGGCCATTGGCCATGTCTAGTGTTTTGGACTGGAGCTTTCACTGAAAGCTTGACTGGCTAGTAAGCCATGTCTAATTCCTGGACCGGAGTTTTAGACTAACATTACATGATTTCTGGAATTCTCATTGAAAATTTTGAAATTCCTTATTCTCTCTTTCTCCAATTAATTTTCAAAAAATTAAAAAAAAATTTCATAAAATCATAAAAATAAAAAATAATTTGTGTTTCTTGTTTAAGTCTAGTGTCAATTTTTAAGTTTGGTGTCAATTTCATGTCTTTATTTTCCTTGCATTTTTCGAATATATGAATTATGTTCTTCATTAATCTTCAAGTTGTTCTTGATGATTTCCTTGCTCTGATCTTTAAATTCTCTTGTTGTGTGTGTTTTATTGCTTTTCATATGCATTCTCAATTTGTTAGTGTCTCTAATATGAAATTTATAAGTTTGGTATCCTACATGCATTGTTTGTTTAATCTTAGTTTTCCATGATTAGTTGCATTTTGATTGTTTCTCATCATTAAAAATTCAAAAAAAAAATCTCAAAATTGTGTCTTTTCAAGTCAATAATACAGAGAATTGAAGATTCAGAACATTCAGCAGAGGAATTACACAGAAAAAGTTGGGCGTTCAAAACGCCCAGTGAGGAAGGAAAACTGGCATTTAAACGCCAGCCAAGGTACCTGGCTGGGCGTTAAACGCCCAAAAGGGTAGTATTTTGGGCGTTAAACGCCAGAATGGATACCATTCTGGGCGTTTAATGCCAGGATGGCACAAGAGGAAAGATTTTGTTTTCAATTCAAATCTTTTTCAAATTTTCATAATTTTTCAAAATCAAATCTTTTTCAAACCATATCTTTTCAATCATATCTTTTCAAAATCAATTCCTTTCCATTTTCAAAAATCCTTGCTACAATTAAAGATTTAATTCAAAATTTTCAAGTTGTTACTTGCCTATTAAAAAAGGATCAAATTTTAAATTCTAGAATCATAGCCTTTAATTTCTTGTTAGTCAAGTAATCAACTTTAATTTTAAAACTTTCCTTCTTTTTAAATTGATTTTCAATCATATCTTCTCAATCATATATTCTCAATCACATCTTTTTCAAAATAATTTTTAATCATATATTTTTTTTATTTTTGATTTCAAAATCTTTTTCAAAATCACTTAACTACTTTCTCGATTTTAATTTTCGAAAATCATCAATCAATTTTTTTAAATTTCTTTTAATTATTTCAAAATTTTTCAAAATTTAATTTCGAAAATTCTTTTCCCCCTTCTCACCTTCTTCTATTTAAGGGACTAGCACTCTTCCTCAATGTGAAATTCGGACTCTCTCTCTATAAGTTCTAATTCTCATCTCTACCTTCTCCTTCCATTCTTATTTTCCTCTGACATCTCAAAGAATCTCTATACTATGACATAGAGAATTCTATACTTTCTTCTTCTCTCTTTCATATGAGCAGGAGCAAGGACAAGGGCATTCTTGTTGAAGTTGATCCTGAACCTGAAAGGTCCTTGAAGAGAAAGCTAAGAAAAGCTAAAGCACAATTCTCTGAAGAGGACCTAACAGAAATTTTCAAACAAGAAGAAGCCATGGCAGCCGAAAATAACAACAATGCCAACAATGCAAGGAAGGTGCTTGGTGACTTTACTGTACCTACTCCCGACTTCTATGGGAGAAGCATCTCTATCCCTGCCATTGGAGCAAACAACTTTGAGCTTAAGCCTCAATTAGTTTCTCTAATGCAACAGAATTGCAAGTTTGATGGACTTCCATTAGAAGATCCTCATCAGTTCTTACCTGAATTCTTACAAATCTGTGATACTGTTAAGACCAATGGGGTTGACCCTGAGGTCTACAGACTTATGCTCTTCCCTTTTGCTATAAGAGACAGAGCTAGGATATGGTTGGATTCACAACCTAAAGAAAGCCTGAACTCTTGGGAAAAGCTAGTCAATGCCTTCTTGGCAAAGTTTTTTCCACCTCAAAAATTGAGTAAGCTTAGAGTGGAAGTCCAAACCTTCAGACAGAAGGAAGGTAAATCACTCTATGAAGCTTGGAAAAGATACAAGCAATTGATCAGAAGGTGTCCTTCTGACATGCTTTCAGAGTGGAGCATCATAGGTATCTTCTATGATGGTCTGTCTGAACTGTCCAAGATGTCATTAGACAGCTCTGCTGGAGGATCTCTTCATCTGAAGAAGACGCCTGCAGAAGCTCGGGAACTCATTGAAATGGTTGCAAATAACCAATTCATGTACACTTCTGAAAGGAATCCTGTGAATAATGGGACGAATCAGAAGAAAGGAGTTCTTGAGATTGACACTCTGAATGCCATATTAGCTCAAAACAAAATATTGACTCAGCAAGTCAATATAATTTCTCAGAGTCTGTCTGGAATGCAAGCAGCAACAGGCAGTACCAAAGAAGCTTCATCTAAAGAAGAAGCTTATGATCCTGAGAACCCAGCAATGGAAGATGTGAATTACATGGGAGAATCCTATGGAAACACCTATAATCCTTCATTGAGAAATCACCCAAATCTCTCATGGAAGGACCAACAGAGGCCTCAACAAGGCTTCAACAACAGTAATGGTGGAAGAAATAGGTTTAGCAATAGTAAGCCTTTTCCATCATCTTCTCAGCAATAGACAGAGAATTCTAAGCAGAGCTATTCTGACTTAGCAACCATAGTCTCTGATCTAATTAAAACCACTCAGAGTTTCATGACTGAAATAAGATCCTCCATTAGAAATTTGGAGGCACAAGTGGGTCATCTGAGTAAGAAAATTACTGAACTCCCTCCTAGTACTCTCCCAAGCAATACAGAAGAGAATCCAAAAAGAGAGTGCAAGGCCATCAACATTACCCACTCGGCCGAACTTGGAGAGGAGGAAGAGGCAGTGATTTCCACTGAGGAAGACCTCAATGGACGTCTATTGGCCTCAAAGGAGTTCCCTAATGAGGAACCATGGGAATCTGAGGCTCATACAGAGACCATAGAGATTCCATAGAATTTACTTCTACCATTCATGAGCTCTGATGAGTATTCTTCCTCTGAAGAGGATGAAGATGTTACTGAAGAGCAAGTTGCTAAGTACCTTGGAGCAATCATTAAGTTAAATGCCAAGTTATTTAGTAATGAGACTTGGGAGGATGAACCCCCTTGCTCACCAAAGAACTGGATGACTTGACTAGGCAGAGATTACCTCAGAAGAGACAGGATCCTGGAAAGTTCTCAATACCTTGTACCATAGGCACTATGACCTTTGAGAAGGCTCTGCGTGACCTAGGGTCAAGCATAAACCACATGCCTCTCTCTGTAATGGAAAAGCTAGGGATCCTTGAGGTACAAGCTGCAAGAATCTCACTAGAGATGGCAGACAATTCAAGGAAACAGGCTTATGGACTTGTAGAGGATGTCTTGGTAAAGGTTGAAGACCACTACATCCCTGTTGATTTCATAATCCTAGACACTGGAAAGTGTATGGATGAATCCATCATCCTTGGCAGACCCTTCCTAGCCACAGCAAAAGCTGTGATTGATGTTGACAGAGGAGAATCAGTCCTTCAAGTGAATGAGGACTCCCTTGTATTTAAGGCTCAAGGATATCCCTCTGTAATCATGGAGAGGAAGCATGAAAAGCTTCTCTCAATGCAGAGTCAAACAGAGCCCCCACATTCAAACTCTAAGTTTGGTGTTGAGAGGCCCCAACCCTGCTCTGATTATCTGTGAGGTTCCATGAGAGCTCACTGTCAAGCTATTGACATTAAAGAAGCGCTTATTGGGAGGCAACCCAATTTTATTTAATCATATCCATTTATTTTCCATTGTTATTTTATGTTTTCTGTAGGTTGATGATCATGTGAAGTCACAAAAACAACTGAAAAAGCAAAAATAGAATGAAAAACAGTATTAAAAATAGCACACCCTGGAGAAGAAGCTTACTGGCATTTAAACACCAGTAAGGGTAGTAGAATGGGTGTTAAACGCGCAGTCTGGCACCATTCTAGGCGTTTAACGCCAGAAAGGGGGAGAAAAGCTGGCGTTAAACGCCAGAAATGGGCAGCAACCTGGCGTTTAATGCCAGGATTGGTACAGAAAGGGGCGTTTACATGCCACATGGTGCAGGGATGAGAAATCCTTGACACCTCAAGATCTGTGGACCTCACAGGATCCCCACCTACCTCCTCTCTCTCTCTCTCTCTCTCTCTTCTTCACACCCTTCCATAACACCCTTCCCCAAATACCCTTCACCAATCACCTCAATACCCCTTCCCTAAAAAACCCATCACCTATCAAATCCTACCCTCTTCTCCATAATCCCTTCACTAATCCACATCCATCCATCATAAAACCCCACCTACCTCACCATTCAAATTCAAACCACTTTCCCTCCCAAACCCAGCCATTCATGGCCAAACCCTACCCCTCTCTCCACTCCTATATAAACCCATCTTCACTCCTTCATTTTCCCACATCATACACACTACTTCTCCCCCTTGACCGAACCACAAAATCCCCTCCATCTCCTCCATTTTCTTCTTCTACTCTTTTCTTTCTTCTTTTGCTCGAGGAAGGGCAAACCTTCTAAGTTTGGTGTGGTAAAAGCGTTGCTTCTTATTTTTCCATAACCATTTATGGCATCAAAGGCCGGAGAAACCTCTAGAAAGAGGAAAGGGAAGGCAAAAGCTTCCACCTCCGAGTCATGGAAGATGGAGAGATTCATCTCAAGGGTGCATCAAGACCACTTCTATGAAGTTGTGGCCAAGAAAAAGGTGATCCCCGAGGTCCCTTTCAAGCTCAAAAAGGGTGAATATCCAGAGATCCGACATGAGATTCGAAGAAGAGGTTGGAAAATTCTCACCAACCCCATTCAACAAGTCGGGATCTTAATGGTTTAAGAGTTCTATGCCAATGCATGGATCACCAAGAACCATGATCAAAGTGTGAACCCAGACCCTAAGAATTGGCTTACAATAGTTCGGGGGAAATGCTTAGATTTCAGTCCGGAAAATGTAAGGTTGGCATTCAACTTGCCCATGATGCAAGGAGATGCACACCCCTACACTAGAAGGGTCAACTTTGATCAAATGTTAGACCAAGTCCTCATAGACATTTGTGAAGAGGGCGCTCAATGGAAGAGAGATTCAAGAGGGAAGCCGGTTCAACTAAGAAGGCATGACCTCAAGCCTGTGACTAGGGGATGGTTGGAGTTCATCCAACGCTCAATCATTTTCACTAGCAACCGGTCTGAAGTTACTATAGACCGGGCCATCGTGATCCATAGCATCATGATTGGAGAGGAAGTAGAAGTTCATGAGGTTATATCTCTAGAACTCTACAAGGTGGCGGACAAGTCCTCTACTTTGGCAAGGTTAGCCTTCCCTCATCTCATTTGTCACCTCTGCAATTCAGCCGGAATTGACATAGAGGAAGACATCTTCATTGATGAGGACAAGCCCATCACTACGAAAAGGATGGAGCAAACAAGAGATCCCACTCATGGGCAAGAGCATGAGGAAATTCCTCATCATGAAATTCCTGAGATGCCTCAAGGATGCATTTTCCTCCACAAAACTATTGGGAGCAAATCAACACCTCCCTAGGAGAATTAAGTTCCAACATGGGACAACTAAGGGTGGAGCACCAAGAGCATTCCATCCTCCTCCATGAAATTAGAAAAGACCAAAGAGTCATGAGGGAGGAGCAACAAAGGCAAGGAAGAGACATTGAGGAGCTCAAGTACTCCATAAGATCTTCAAGAGGAAGAACAAGCCGCCATCACTAAGGTGGACCCGTTCTTTAATTTCCTTGTTCTTTATTTTTCTGTTTTTCGAAAATTATGCTTTATATTTTATTTATGTTCGTGTCTTATTACATGATCATTAGTGTCTATGCCTTAAAGCTTTGAAACATCCTATGAATCCATCACCTTTCTTAAATAAAAAAATGTTTTAATTGAAAAAGAAAAAGAAGTACACGAATTTCGAATTTTAAAATAGTTTAATTATTTTGATGTGGTGGCAATACTCTTTGTTTCCTGAATGAATGCTTGAACAGTGCCTATTTTTGAATTTGTTGTTTATGAATGTTAAAATTGTTGGCTCTTGAAAGAATAATGAAAAAGGAGAAATGTTATTGATGATCTGAAAAATCATAAAAATGATTCTTGAAGCAAGAAAAAGCAGTGAAAAGCTTGCAGAAAAAAATATATGTGTGAATATATATATATATATATATATATATNNTCCAAGGCTCTGAGCATTAATGGATAGGAGGGCCCACAGGAATAAAATCCTGGCCTAAGCGGCTAAACCAAGCTGTCCCTAACCATGTGCTTGTGGCGTGAAGGTGTCAAGTAAAAGCTTGAGACTGAGCGGTTAAAGTCGTGGTCCAAAGCAAAAAGAGTGTGCTTAAGAACCCTGGACACCTCTAATTGGGGACTCTAGCAAAACTGAGTCACAATCTGAAAAGGTTCACCCAGTTATGTGTCTGTGGCATTTATGTATCCAGTGGTAATACTGGAAAACAAAGTGCTTAGGGCCACGGCCAAGACTCATAAAGTAGCTGTGTTCAAGAATCAACATACTGAACTAGGAGAATCAATAACACTATCTGAATTCTGAGTTCCTATAGATGCCAATCATTCTGAACTTGAAAGGATAAAGTGAGATGCCAAAACTGTTCAGAAGCAAAAAGCTAATAGCCCCGCTCATTTAATTAAGACTGATCTTCATAGATGTTTTTGGAATTCATTGTATATTCTCTTCTTTTTATCCTATTTAATTTTCAGTTGCTTGGGGACAAGCAACAATTTAAGTTTGGTGTTGTGATGAGCGGACAATTTATACGCTTTTTGGCATTGTTTTTAGGTAGTTTTTAGTATACTTTAGTTAGTTTTTATTATGTTTTTTTTAGTTTTTAAATAAAAATCACATTTCTGGACTTTACTATGAGTTTGTGTGTTTTTCTGTGATTTCAGGTATTTTCTGGCCAAAATTGAGGGACCTGAGCAAAAATCTGATTCAGAGGCTGAAAAAGGACTACAGATGCTGTTGGATTCTGACCTCTCTGCACTCGAAGTGAATTTTCTGGAGCTACAGAAGCTCGATTAGCGCGCTCTCGATTGCGTTGGAAAGTAGACATCCTGGGATTTCCAGCAATATATAATAGTCCATACTTTGCCCGAGATTTGATGGCTCAAACCGGCGTTCTAAGTCAGCATAAAAATTATGGCATCAAAACGCCAGAACTGGCATAAAAGCTGGAGTTAAACGCCCAAACTGGCACAAAAGCTGGCGTTTGACTCCAAGGAAAGTCTTTACACATGAAAGCTTCAATGCTCAGCCCAAGCACACACCAAGTGGGCCTGGAAGAAGATTTCTACATTAATTACTTATTTCTGTAACCCTAGGCTACTAGTTCTCTATAAATAGGACCTTTTGCTATTGTATTTTCATACCTTTTCATATACTTTTGATCTTGGAATACTTTTCATCTTTGGGAGGCTGGCCATTTGGCCATGCTTGGACCTTTTGTTCTTATGTATTTTCAACGGTGGAGTTTCTACACACCATAGATTAAGGTGTGGAGCTCTGCTGTTCTTCATGAATTAATGCAAAGTACTATTGTTTTTCTATTCAATTCACGCCTACTTCTTCTCCAAGATATACTCTCGTTCTTAATTCAGTTAAGTCAGAATGAAGGGGTGACCCGTGACAATCACCCAATCTTCGTTACTCACTTAGCCAAGGTCGCGTGCCTGACAACCACAAAGCGATCTACATGATGTTCAACGTAGTCATTGGACGACAACTGGAGTATACTCTCTTGGGTTTCTAATATAAGATTAGAACCTTCGTGGTAAAGGCTAGAATTATTGGTGGCCATTCCTGAGATCCGGAAAGTCTAAACCTTGTCTGTGGTATTCCGAGTAGGATCTGGGAAGGGATGACTGTGACGAGCTTCAAACTCGCGAGTGTTGGGCGTAGTGACAGACGCAAAAGGATCAATGGATCCTATTCCAACATGATCGAGAACCGACAGACGATTAGCCGTGCGGTGACATCGCATTTGGACCATTTTCACTGAGAGGACGGGAGGTAGCCATTGATAACGGTGAAACCCAACATAAAGCTTGCCATGGAAAGGAGTATGAATGATTGGATGAAGACAATAGGAAAGCAGAAGTTTAGGAGGAACAAAGCATCTTCATACGCTTATCTGAAATTCTCACTAATGAATTACATAAGTATCTCTATCTTATTTTATATTTTATTCATCTTTTAATTATCAATTCTCCATAACCATTTGAATCCGACTGACTGAGATTTACAAGATGACCATAGCTTGCTTCAAGCCGACAATCTCCGTGGGATCAACCCTTACTCACGTAAGGTTTATTACTTGGACGACCCAGTACACTTGCTGGTTAGTTGTACGAAGTTGTGACAAAGAGTTGAGATTACAATTGTGCGTACCAAGTTGTTGGCGCCATTGATGATCACAATTTCGTGCACCAGAAACAAAAGTAAAAAATAATAAATTCTAAACCAAAAACATTTTATTTGTAAATAAAAAAAACCAAAAAGAGGTAAAATGCAATAATTAAAAGTCAAATTTAGCTAAAGAAGCTCCTTTGGGTGAGGTTGATCCGCACTTCTAGCGTTCACCGTCAGAATTGGCGTTTAGCACCAGGCGAGACAGTGAGCTTTCACATGTTTCTGTCTTCCTAGCGCTAAACACTAGGCTCAAGTTATGCTCGTTGGAGTGCGAGAAAGCCAGGATTGACAGCATTTAATTTCTTCCTTTTTCTTCTGCATGAACTCTGTCAAACTCACCCGAATCTTTCCTGAAATTAATAAAACCACAAGGTGTATCAAAGTAGCATCTAAATAGGCTTCAAAAACTAAAATCTAAATAAAACTCAATAAATTCTAATTTAAAATAAACAGAAAATAAGGGAAAGACACTCATGCATCAATGATACATGCCTGTCCTATTGGCCATGAATTCACGTGTTGATTATGTTGCCAGACCCGACTTAAGCAAGCGGGATTAACCAACCGTCCTTACTTTTAGGTTCTATAAAAACAAGCAGGATTCACCAACCTTCCTTACCCAAAATGTTCTTACCTATATAAGCGGAATTAACCACCATCCTTAACATCTAAGTAAACTACATTAGTTCATGAGTTAGCGGAATTAACCAGCCATCCTTACCGGGTACCTCAAACAAGTAGGATTAACTAACCGTCCTTGTCCAAAACAAATCTCAGTAATATTCACAATCACTCAAGCTCAAATTCACAATCAAAATTGAAACATAAGTCTTTAAACTCATTTTCATCACGATTCAAAATTATACTTAGCCCATTCACTTTCAAAAACAAAATGTATTCAGTTCACATCTCTCCAAGAATCACTTCCATATCTCATTTAATCTAAAATTTACAGTCGGGTTTGCAAACCATTTAAAAACTCTCATCAGATTTTTTCACTCTTTACGAAGTTTATAAATCAGTTATCAAACATCATATGGGTTTTACAGGAGATTACAAGCTTGCCAAAAAAAAAAATAAACAATCAAAAATAGAGTTCTTTCAAGGAAACAGGACGTGTGCTGCAAAATTTCTAAGTTTCAATTTTAAAGCCCAGTTTTCAAACCTTCATAACTTTGTTTCAAAAATTCATTTTCCGTCTGTTCTTCGAACATCATAAACTCGTCAACCCAGTTTTCATTCAAATCAAGTTTCACAAATTTTTGAAATATGATGAGTGATGACCAAGTTATGACTTGTCAAATTTAGTCAGAAATCATTTTTTTAACAAAAAATTTAACACTTTTAAAATAGATTCCTTTTTCAAATTCATTCTTTTCAAAACTCTACTTTTTTTACATCACACCATTTAATATTTTTTCTTAAATTGTTTTTTTAACCAACACCATTGATGAGCGGATATTTTATACGCTTTTTGACATCATTTTCATATAGTTTTTAGTAGTTTTTGTTTAGTTTTTATTAAGTTTTTATAGGTTTTAGTGTTAAATTCACATTTTTGGATTCTACTATGAGTTTTTGTGTTTTTGTACAATTTTAGGTATTTTCTAGCTGAAAAAAAGGCCCAAAACTGGCGTCTAACACCCAAAGAGCAGAGACCAACACCCACTTCCAGGCGTCCAACACCCAAAGAGCAGAGACCGGTGTCCAAACGCCCAGAGAGGACCCCCTATCTGGTGTTCCACGCCCAAGAGACTTCATAGCATGTGGATCTCATCAAAGCTCAGCCCAAACACTCACCAAGTGGGCCCCAGAAGTGAATTTTAGCACTAAATAGACTGTTTTACCCTTACTAGTCATCTGTTTAGTATTTAAAGTGTATTTTACATAATCATACAGACATCACGCATATCATTCAGCCTTATTTTCGTTTTACTTTGTATTTTACTTTCAGTATGAGTTTCTAAACCTCCTAAGTTGAGGGGAGGATCCCTGCTGAGTCCTATGAATTAATAAAAGTATTATTGTTTCTTCTTCGATCCGTGTTTGATTTATCTCTAAGATGTATATCCGATCTTCGTCGTGGTGAATAGGATGATAAAAAAATCAGCTCTGTTTATCACATTAAGATGAACGTGCCTGACAAACACCCGTGTCTACTTGGGATCGTGTGAATACGTGGCTGAAAAGTACGAGCCAACAGCTATGTTTATACATCTCTTAGACGGCTAATCCACGACTTTGTTGGGGACTTCTCGAGACACCAGTTCAGCCGATTTCTGGGGAGATTAGGGTCTCCGTAGTATAGGCTAGAATCCAAAGAAGTAGCGTTCTCTGATCCGGAAGATTCGACCTTGTCTGTGGCTTTTTGAGTAGGATCGCCAAGAGAATGACTGCTAGAGCTTCACCCTCCGTCAGATTGAATGACCACGGGCAATGGCGTTTGATCTAGAGCAGAGGAGATCAATGACCACGGGCAATGACTTTGATCACATACATCCTGCCGTAGAAGAAGATCATTCACAAGCAAAGAAGACAATAATACCAGAGTTAATTCAGAAAGGCAAAGCAACTCCAATCTTCAACTATATCCCTATCCCTGAGTATAATTTCATTCACAAAGTATTTTCTACCCCTTTTGCTTTATTCCTTTTATGGTTTAACCAAATTTAATCCAACAACCTTCTGATCTGCCTGACTAAGACCTGCAAGATAACCATAGCTTGTCTCAAACCACAATCCTTATGGGATCGACCCTAACTCGCTCAGGTATTACTTGGACGACCCAGTGTACTTGCTGGTACAACAGTATGAAAGTGTGGGGATTCGTGCTACCAACCACCTTTTATAACATTTTTTGGAACCTCAAATGAAACGTCAGTTAAAACTATTTCTCTTTCATAAAAGTCATTTTCACTCGACCAAAATTCTTGAGATAACTTCAAAACCATTTCAAATTTAAACTTCTTTTAAAATGCTCAAAAATAATTTATTCTTAAATCAATCACTTAATTAGGTTAAAACTTATAAAAATTTTGGTAGCACTTTCCCTAAAATCCAAACTTTACCACCCTTCAAGGGTTCTGTCCAAATCACATTTCTCAATCCTTCTCAACAGTTTCAAAACCAAACAATTCCTCAATATAAACGTACATCTCATATTTTCAATACAAAACCTTTTCTCAATATAGGATTTTTTTACTTAAATAAATTAAACAAGTTCTAAAATTACTCAAATCCCCTAAAGTAATTTTTGAAACGTAAATACCCTAATCCTAATAATATATAAATCATGCCAGGGGAATGTGGTTTATATAATATGTTAACCACTATATCTTGAAACAATTTTGGTTAATACTACCCTTCCTAGGTGTGCAAACAGAACTAGAAAATGAGCAACTGGCTCATCTCCAAGCAGCATCCAAGAGGATGCAAGTCAATATCTCTTTTACAGAGGTATTTGAATAGAAGGACCTAAGGGGAGATGAAATAGAGATACTTACTAAGAAGTACAGTATCCTAATTTAGCATGCGCTTCCAACGAAGATGCCAGATCCATAGAGCTTTCAGATCCTATGGATTACTGGAAAGATCATTTTTGACAAAGCCATGTATGATCTTGGCTTAAGTTTAAATCTGATACTTTCCTCTGAGGCTGAATCTGGAAAAATTGGGAAGGCATTGAACGCCAGTGAAGAAGACTTCACTGGGCGTTCAACGCCCATCCTGGCAGCAGAGCTGGTGTTGAACGCCAGCCAGGGAGCACTGGCTGGGCGTTCAACGCCCAAACACCCAGGAACTCTGGCGCTGAACGCCAGTGAGGAACCCCTCACTGGGCATTCAACGCCCATACACCCAGGAAAGCTGGCGTTGAACGCCAGCAAGGACATCCTTGCTGGGCGTCCAACGCCCAGAATGCTAGAGGGACTGGCGTTTAACGCCAGTAAGGGTGCACAGCAAGGGCGTTCAATGCCCAAAAAGCTAACAGAGTTGGCGTTGAACGCCAGTCAAAGTACACCCTTTGAGTGCCTAAATCCCACTCAAGAACCCTCTAGCCCAAACCAAAGGAAACTATAAAGACAATTGAGGTTCCTTTGCATGCACTTCTGCAGTGCATGAGTTCTGATGACTACTCATCCTCGGATGAGGATGAAGACACTAGGGAAGAGCAAGTTGCTCGTTTCCTAGGAGCTCTTATGAAGCTGAATACCAAACTATTTGGTACAAAGCCTTTGGAGGAAGAACCTCCATTGCTTTCCAAAGACCTCAATGCTTTGGTTCAGTAGAATCTACCTCAGAAGCTTTCAGATCCTGGACGCTTTCTAATTCCTTGCACCATAGGCACCATGACCTTTGAGAAGGCTCTGTGTGACCTAGGGTCAAGTATAGTAATGGAGAAGCTGGAAATCCAAGAGGAAACAAGGATTACCTTGCATAAGGACTTGATGGTATTCAAGGTTCTTGACCCTTGATGAGCGGATAATTTATACCCTTTTTGGCATTGTTTTTACATAGTTTTTAGTATATTTTAGTTAATTTTTATTTTATTTTTATTAGTTTTTATGCAAAAATCACATTTCTGGACTTTACTTTGAGTTTGTGTGTTTTTCTGTGATTTCAGATATTTTCTGGATGAAATTGAGGGACCTGAGCAAAAATCTGATTCAGAGGCTGAAAAAGGACTGCAGTTGCTGTTGGATTCTGACCTCTCTGCACTCGAAGTGTATTTTCTGGAGCAACAGAAACCCAATTGGCGCGATCTTAATTGTTTTGGAAAGTAGACATCCTGGGCTTTCCAGAAATATATAATACTCCATATTTTGCTCGAGATTTGATGGACCAAACTGGCGTTCAAAGTCAGCCTAAAAATTCTGGCGTAAAACACCCAAACTCGCACCAGAATTGGAGTTAAATGCCCAAACTGGCACCAAAACTGGCGTTTAACTCCAGGAACAGCCTAAGCACGAAAAAGCTTCAATGCTCAGCCCAATCACACACCAAGTGGGCCCCGGAAGTAGATTTCTGCACTATCTGTACTTAGTTACTCATTTTCTGTAAACCCTAGTTACTAGTTTAGTATAAAAACTACTTTTAGAGGTTTATTTTATATCTTTTGACCATTTTTGAGACTTTATTGTCTAACTTTTACCATTGTACATGTTTGGAGGCTGGCCTCACGGCCATGCCTAGACCTCTTTTCACTTATGTATTTTCTACGGTGGAGTTTCTACACCCCATAGATTAAGGTGTGGAGCTCTGCTGTTCTTCATGAACTAATGCAAGTACTATTGTTTTTTCTTCAATTCACACCTACTTCTTCTCCAAGATATACTCTTATTCTTAATTCAGTTAAGTTAGAATGAAGGGGTGACCCGTGACGAGCTTCAAACTTGCGAATGTTGGGTGCAGTGACAGTATGCAAAAGGACAATGGTCCTATTCCGACGCTAGCGGGAACTAACAGATGATTAGCTGTGCCGTGACAGCGCATATGGATTTGTTTTCATCCAAGAGGATCATACAGCTTGCCATCGAATGAGGTAATGCATGATTGGAAGAAGGCAGTAGGAAAACAGAAGTTCAGAAGCAACAAAGCATCTCCAGACGCTTATCTGAAATTCCCACCAATGAATTACATAAGTATTTCTATCTTATTTTATATTTTATTTATATTTTAATTATCAAAACCTCATAACCATTTGAATCCACCTGACTGATATTTACAAGGATGACCATAGCTTGCTTCAAGCCGACAATCTCCGTGGGATCGACCCTTACTCACGTAAGGTTTATTACTTGGACGACCCAGTGCACTTGCTGGTTAGTTGTGCGGAGTTGTGAGAAAAGTGTGGGATCACGATTCCGCCTACCAAGTTTTTGGCGCCGTTGCCCGGGATTGTTCGAGTTTGGACAACTGACGGTTCATCTTGTTGCTCAGATTAAGTAATTTTATTTTATGGTTAAGCATTTCATTTTTAATTTTAATTTTCCAAAAAAAAAATAATACAATTTTTTTTATTATTTTGTTCTTCAGAGTTTTTAAGAATGAATTCCAGAGTTTCAGATGATATGTGAAGCTTGGCTGGCTTATTAAAAATTTTGAATTTCTTATTTTTCTTTTTCCAATTTATTTTCAAAAAATCCAAAAAAATTTAATAAAATCATAAAAACCAAAAATTTTATGTTTCTTGTTTGAGTCTTGTGTCAAATTTTAAGTTTGGTGTCAATTGCATCTTTTTAATCTTTTTTTTTAATATTCAAAAAAAAAAAAATTTCATGCATGTGTTCTTCATGATCTTCAATTTGTTCTTGATGATTGTCTTTGTTTGATCTTGTGTTCTTCTTGTTTTGTGTCTTTTCTTGTTTTTCATATGCATTTTTGAATTCTTATTGTCTAAAGTTTAAAAATTTTTAAGTTTGGTGTCTTGCATGTTTTTCTTTTCTTAAAAATTTTCAAAAACATGTTCTTGATATTCATCATGATCTTCAAAGTGTTCTTGGTGTTCATCTTGACATTCAAAGTGTTCTTGCATGCATTATTTGTTTTGATCTTAATTTCTTATGCTTTGCATCATTTAGTTGTTTTTCTCTCTCCTCATTAAAAATTCAAAAATAAAAAATAATATCTTTTCCTTTTTTCTTCTCATAAATTTTCGACATTTTGAATTGATTTGGTCAAAAATTTTTAAAATTAGTTGTTTCTTGTTAGTCAAGTCAAAATTTCAATTTAAAAATTTTATCTTTTCAAATCTTTTTCAAAAACTTTAAAAAATTGATTTTCAAAATCTTTTTCTTAATTTTATTTCATAATTTTCGAAAAATTTGCTAACATTTAATATCTTGATTCAAAAGTCTCAAGTTGTTACTTGCCTATTAAGAAAGGTTCAATCTTTAAATTCTAAAATCATATCTTTTAGTTTCTTGTTAGTCAAGTAATCAACTTTAATTTTCAAAATCAAATCTTTTTAATTTCCTTTTCGAATTTTTTTCAAAATATCTTTCAATCATATCTTTTTCAAACTTAATTTCAAAATCTTTTTCTAACTTCTTAGTTTTTCAAAATTGATTTTTAAATCTTTTTCAATTAACTACTTGACTTTTTGTTTAATTTTAAAAGTTTACTATTTCTTATCTCTTTCAAAACTACCTAACTACTTTTCTCTCTCTAATTTTTGAAAACTCCTCACCACTTTTTCAAAATTCCTTTTTAATTAACTAATTGTTTTAAATTTTAATTTTAATTTATTCCTTTTAATAATTTCGAATTTTAACTAATAATTAAAATAAAAACAAAAATATTTTTCTTTTCTTTTTAATTATTTTCGAAAACTCTCTCTCTCTCTCTCATCTCTTTCTATTTATTTATTTAATCACTAACACTTCTCTTCTTCTTAAAATTCGAACCCTCTCTCCCTCTCTGTGTTCGAATTTTTCTCTTCTCATTCTTCTACTCTTCTCTTCTTCTACTCACATAAAGGAATCTCTATACTGTGACATAGAGGATTCCTATTCTTTTCTGTTCTCTTCTTTTTCATATGAGCAGGAGCAAGAATAAGAACATTCTTGTTGAAGCGGATCCGGAACCTAAAAGGACTCTGGACTCTAAAGAGGAAGCTAAGAGAAGCTAAAGCACAACACTCTGGAGAGGACCTGATAGAATTTTTCGAAAAAGAAGAAGAAATGGCCGAACCCAATAACAATGGTGGAGATGTAAGGAAGATGCTTGGTGACTTTATTGCACCCTCTTCTGACTTCTGTGGAAGGAGCATCTCAATTCCTGCAATTGGAGCAAACAACTTTGAGTTTAAGCCTCAATTAGTTTCTCTAATGCAGCAGAACTGCAAGTTTCATGGACTTCCATTAGAAGATCCTCATCAGTTTTTAGCTGAATTCTTGCAAATCTGTGACACTGTTAAGACCAATGGGGTTAATCCTGAGGTCTACAGACTTATGCTTTTCCCCTTTGCTGTAAGAGACAGAGCTAGGACATGATTGGACTCACAACCTAAAGATAGCCTGAACTCTTGAAAAAAGTTGGTCAATGCTTTCTTGGTCAAATTCTTTCCACCTCAAAAGTTGAGTAAGCTTAGAGTGGAAGTCCAAACCTTCAGACAAAAGGAAGGTGAATCCCTCTATGAAGCTTGGGAAAGATACAACCAATTGATCA
The DNA here is from genome assembly GCF_000816755.2 of Arachis ipaensis. Classification (NCBI taxonomy): domain Eukaryota; kingdom Viridiplantae; phylum Streptophyta; class Magnoliopsida; order Fabales; family Fabaceae; genus Arachis; species Arachis ipaensis. The sequence goes on along the minus strand of NC_029794.2, from coordinate 22,334,039 downwards.
GAAGGTATCCTTCTGACAAGTTTTCAGAATGGAGCATTATATGTATATTCTACTATGATGGTCTGTCTGAATTGTCCAAGATGTCATTGGACCACTCTGCTGGAGGATCTCTTCATCTGAAAAAGATGCCTGCAGAAGCCCATGAACTCATTAAAATAGTTGCAAATAACTAGTTTATGTACACTTCTGAAAGGAATCTTGTGAATAATGGGACAACTCAGAAGAAAGTAGTTTTGGAGATTGATACCCTGAATGCCATATTGGCTCAAAACAAAATATTAACTCAGAAAGTCAATATGATTTCTCAGAGTCTGACTGGAATGTAGGCTGCTTCCTGCAGTACTAAAGAAGCTTCCTCTGAAGAAGAAGCTTATGATCCTGAGAATCCTGGAATGGAAGAGGTGAATTACATGGGAGAATCCTATGGAAACACCTACAATCCTTCATGGAGGAGTCATCCTAATCTCTCATGGAAGGATCAACAGAAGCCTAATCAAGGCTTCAATAATCATAATGGTGGGAGAGCACGGTTTGGCAATAATAAACCTTTTCCATCATCTTCTCAGCAATAGACAGAGAATTCTAAGCATAGCCACTCTGACTTAGCAACTGTAGTCTCTGATCTATCTAAGACCACTCTCAGTTTCATGACTGAAGCAAGGTCCTCCATTAGAAATTTAGAGGCACAAGTGGGTCAACTGAGTAAAAGAGTTACTGAACTCCCTCTTAGTACTCTCCCAAGCAATACAGAGGAGAACTCAAAGAGAGAGTGCAAGGCCATCTACACGTCCAACATGGCCGAACCTGTAGAGGAGGGAAAGACAGTGATTTCCAATAAGGAAGACCTCAATGAACGTCCACTGGCCTCCAAGGAGTTCCCTAATGAGGAACCAAAGGAATCTGAGGCTCATATAGAGACCATAATGATTCCACTAAACTTACTATTGCCATTCGTGAGCTCTGATGAATATTCTTCCTCTAAAGAGGATGAAGATATTGCTGAAGAGCAAGTATCTCAATATCTAGGAGCAATCATGAAGCTGAATGCCAAGTTAATTGGTAATGAGACTTGGGAGGATGAACCCCCATTGCTTATCAATGAACTAAATGATCTGGTTCAACTGAAATTACCTCAGAAGAAACAGGATCTTGGAAAGTTCTTAATACCTTGTACCATAGGCACTATGACCTTTAAGAAGGCTCTGTGTGACCTGGGGTTAGGGATAAACCTCATGCCCTTCTCTGCAGTGGAGAGACTAGGGATCTTTGAGGTACAAGCTGCTAAAATCTCACTAGAGATGGCAGAAAATTCAAGGAAACAGGCTTATGGACTTGTAGAGGATGTCTTAGTGAAGGTTGAAGACTATTACATCCCTGCTGACTTCATAATCCTAGACACTGGGAAGGATGAGGATGAATCCATCATCCTTGGAAGACCCTTCCTAGCCACAGCAAGAGCTGTGATTGATGTGGATAGAGGAGAGTTAATCCTTCACTTGAATGAGGACTACCTTGTGTTTAAGGCTCAAGGATCTTCTTCTGTAACCATGGAGAGGAAGCATGAAAAGCTTCTCTCAATACAGAGTCAAACAGAGCCCCCACGCTCAACTTCTAAGTTTGGTGTTGGGAGGCCATCATCAAGATCTGAGTCTTTGTGAAGCTCTCTAGGAGCTCACTGTCAAGCTATTGACATTAAAGAAGCGTTTATTGGGAGACAACCCAATGTTATTTAATTATATTTATTTATTTTCCATTGCTATTTTATGTTTTCTTTAGGTTGATGATCATGTGAAGTCACAAAACAACTAAAAAATCAAAAACAGAATGAAAAACAGCATAAAAATAGCACACCCTGGAGGACAGGCTTACTGGCGTTTAAACGCCATTAAGGATAGCAGAATGGGAGTTTAACACCCAGCCTGGCAGCATTCTGGGCGTTAAACGCCAAAATGGGCAGCACTCTGGGCGTTTAACGCCAGAAAAGGCTGTCTGGCATCTGGCTGGCGTTAAACGCCAGAAATGGGCATCTGGCTGGCGTTTAACGCCAGAAATGGGCAGCAGAGTGGCGTTTAATGCCAGGAAAGGTAGCAGAGCTGGTGTTAAACGCCAGATTTGGCACAGAATGGGCGTTTGAACGCCAGAATGGTGCAAGGACTCAAATTCCTTGACACCTCAGGATCTGTGGACCCCACAGGATCCCCACCTACCCCACCTCTTCTTCTCTCCTCTTCACACATTTCCCTCTTCACCACTTACTTCCATCCATCATAAAACCCTACCTACCTCACCATTCAAATTCAAACTATTTCCCTCCCAAACCCTCCCCTTCATGACCGAATTCCCCCTCTCTCCTACCCTATAAATACCCCTCCTCACTACCTTCAATTTCACACATCATACACACTACTACCCCCATTGGCCGAAACCTTCACTACCCTCCATCTCCTCCATTTCTTCTTCTTCTACTCTCTTCTTTCTTCTTTTGCTCGAGGACAAGCAAACACTTTAAGTTTGGTGTGGGAAAAGCTAAGCTTTTTATTTTTCCATAACCACTAATGGCATCTAAGACCGGAGAAACCTCTAGAAAGAGGAAAGGGAAGGCAATTGCTTCCACATCCGAGTCATGAGATATGGAGAGATTCATCTCAAAAGTGCATCAAGACCACTTTTATGAAGTTGTGGCCAAGAAGAAGGTGATTCCCGAGGTCCCCTTCAAACTCAAAAAGAGTGAATATCTGGAGATCCGACATGAGATTCAAAGAAGAGGTTGGAAAACTCTCACCAACCCCATTCAACAAGTCAAAATCTTAATGGTTCAAGAGTTCTATGCTAATGCATGGATCACTAGGAACCATGACCAAGGTGTAAACCCGAACCCAAAGAATTGGCTCACAATGGTTCGGGGAATTACTTGGATTTCAGTCCAGAAAATGTGAGGTTAGCATTCAACTTGCCACTGATGCAAGAAAATCCTCACCCTTTCACTAGAAGGGTCAACTTTGATTAAAGGTTGGACCAAGTACTTAGGGACATTTGTGTGGAAGGCGCTCAATGGAAGAGAGACTCAAGAGGCAAGCCGGTTCAACTAAGAAGGCTTGACCTCAAACCCGTGGCTAGGGGATGGTTGGAGTTCATCCAACGCTCTATCATTCTTACTAGCAACTGGTTTGAAGTTACAATAGACCGGGCTATCATGATCCATAGTATCATGAATGGAGAGGAAGTAGAAGTTCATGAGATCATATCCCTAGAACACTACAAGGTGGCAGACAAGCCCTCCACTTTGGCAAGGTTAGCCTTCCCTCATCTCATTTGTCAACTATGCAATTCAGCTGGAATTGTCATAGAGGAAGACACCCTCATTGAAGAGGACAAGCCCATCACTAAGAAAAGGATGGAGCAAACAAGAGAGCCCACTTGTTCATACCCAGGGTCGAGCTGTTCGACCTGGGATGTTTAGCGACAAGGCGACCGACCTCTTCAGGTCAGACTATCCGACCTCTTCTCAAAGAGCTCGGCCAAATCGCCAGGAAGCCCAAAAAGGGCCCAACTCAAGGAATACGACCCAAATCCAAAGGCAACCCAAGCCTATAGAGATAAGGGCGGTTCCCTTGAAGATAAGCTGACCTCACCCAAAGATAAGATAAGATAAGATAAAGATAACTAACTTATCTTATCTAAAAAGGTCACTCTACACCATTATAAATACACTGGAGCACCCAGGTATAACTCATACTCTGATTCTACTAAAAACCTGTTTAATACCCTTGCTAAGTTAAGCATCGGAGTCCCTTGCAGGTACCCCCATCCTCCAGTGACAAAGGATCAGTTGCATCACCAAGTTCAACAAGTCGGACCCAACCGCTCCGGCCGCCACTCACCAGCCGGACACGTCAGCTCCGACCAGTATAAAAGATCTCATCCGAGATCGACCTACAGTTTCAGGTAACCCTCGGAACATTGGCGCCGTTGCTGGGGAATCTAGAAGTCATCCCATCACCATGGCGGACGACCATGACAACGACCACGATTCAGATCTAGAAGATAGAACGCCGCACAAAAATGCGGACACTACACCAAAAGATACCCCGGAATCTAACGGGGACAAAAACTCACCAAACCCGGGAGCTCTAGAGACGCTTCAAGATCGTTTAAAACAACTTGAAAAAGAAGCCCAACATCAGCGAGAAGCTGGGAAGGATCTACAAAGGGAGATAAGGCGATGCCGAGAATTAGAAGATAAACTTCTAAAACTCGTAGCCGATCTCAAAGCCAAAGCTACTCGATCCACCCATGAGGACAGCTCTCGCAAGGATCAAGATTCATTCACTAGGGAGATCATGAAGACCGAAATTTCTAAGGACTTTAAACTCCCGGATATGCCTTTATATGACGGCACGGCAGATCCCAGTTATCACCTCAGTAATTTCAGGAGTCGAATGTACCTCACTGACGCCTCGGATGCAGTCCACTGCAAAGCCTTCCCGACTACCTTAACCAAAACGGCGATTAAGTGGTTCGACAATCTACCCCCTAGGTCTATCTCAAGCTTCGACGACTTAGCCAAAAAGTTTCTAGCCAGATTCTCTATCCAGAAAGACAAAACCAAGCACAGCCCAAGTTTATTAGGAATCAAACAAGGAGATCGGGAAAGTCTCCGCAGCTACATGGAAAGATTCAACAAGGCATGTCTAGACATACAAAGTCTGCCCATAGAAGCGGCCATGATGGGCCTCATCAATGGCTTGCAAGAAGGGCCTTTTAGCCACTCCATATCAAAAAAGCATCCCACGTCTCTAAATGAGGTACAAGAACGGGCAGAGAAGTATATCAACATGGAGAAAAACTCTCGACTAGGAGAGACCTCAAAATCCGGATTCTTCCATTCCTCCTGAGATAAGGACAAAGAATCCAAGAAAAAAGATCAACATGGGGAAAAGATAAGAAAATACCACAATTATACCCCTCTTCAGGTATCCCTTGTGGATGTCTACAGAGAAGTATGCCATACTGAAAAGATACCTCCAGCCCCGACCACTCAAAAGCAAAAAAGGAGGAGGAAACCGGGCTGAATATTGTGAATATCATCGAATCCATGGACATCCCACCAACGAATATTTCGACCTGAAAAATATCATAGAAAAAATGGTAAGAGACGAAAAGCTAGATCGGTATTTGGCGAGCCAAGCAGATGATCCCAAAAAAAGAAGAAGGGATGAAGATGTCGGACGGGCTGAACGACCACCTCGTACGCCCGAGAGACATGTCCACATGATACATGGAGGATTTGCGGGAAGGGGGATCTCCAAATCATCTCGCAAAAGATATCTTAAAAAAGTATATCATGTCGAGGGAAGAGAGGAAACATCCGACATCCCCGCAATTACTTTTACCAAGGAAGACGCATCCGGTATCATCTCAGGACACAACGATCCTATGGTCATCACTATCATATTGGCAAACACAAATCTCCACCGTACACTGATAGACCAAGGGAGCTCCGCCGACATCTTGTTTAAAACTGCCTTCGACAAGCTCAGCCTGAAAGAAAAAGAACTCAGAGCATATCCGAACAGCCTGTTTGGACTGGGAGACACCCCAGTTCAACCACTTGGATACATCTCACTACACACAACCTTCGGAAAGGGAAACCAGTCAAGAACACTCAAGATAGACTACATCGTGGTCGACGTGAGTTCAGCTTACAATACCTTAATAGATCGGACAACATTAAATCAGCTCGGTATAGTAGTCTCGACTCCACATCTATGCATGAAGTTCCCAACTGCAGAAGGGATAGCTACAATAAAAGCAGACCAGAGGATGGCGCGCCACTGTTACAATGAAAGTCTAAACCTCAGAGGCAGAGGAGAAGAATTCCACACAATCGAACTTGGTAGAGTTCAGAGGCGGGAAGAATTCTGCCCACAACCCGAAGGTGAAGTAGAGAAAGTCCAGATCGGAGACATCCCGGACAAAACAACCAATATCGGTACAATCCTAATAGGAGATATAAAAGATTCACTCGTATAGTTCTTACGAGATACTGTCGACCTCTTTGCGTGGAAGGCTACAGACATGCCAAGCATAGACCCCAAATTAATGTGCCACAAGCTGGCGGTCTACCCAGGATCTCGGCCAGTACAACAGAGACGAGGAAAGCTCAGACCAGAACGATCCCAAGCTGTGAAAGAGAAGGTACAAGCTCTACTGGAGGCAAGATTCATAAGAGAAGTCAAGTACCCACTATGGCTAGCTAACGTCGTCTTGGTGAAAAAATCAAATGGGAAATGGCGAATGTGCACCAACTACACTGATCTCAACAAAGTCTGCCCAAAAGATCCTTATCCACTCCCAAGTATCGACACTCTGGTAGATGCCTCCTCCAGATATAAATACCTCTCGTTTATGGACGCATATTCGGGATACAATCAAATCCCAATGTATCTACCCGACAAAAAAAACTTCATTCTTAACCCCAAAAGCAAACTACTGCTACATCGTCATGCCTTTTGGTCTTAAAAATGTGGGAGCTACTTATCAAAGATTAATGAATAAGGTCTTTACGGATCACATCGGAAAAATCATGGAAGTCTATGTGGATGACATGTTAATAAAGACACAAAGTGAAGAGACGCTATTGTCCGACCTGACCCAAGTATTCGACACTATAAGAAGGCATGGCATGCGACTCAATCCTGCAAAATGCACCTTCGCAGTAGAAGCTAGAAAATTCTTGGGTTTTATGCTCACACAAAGAGGAATCGAGGCAAATCCGGATAAATGCCGGGCCATACTCGACATGAAGAGCCCGACTTGTGTCAAAGAGGTACAACAACTCAACGGAAGGTTGGCAGCCTTGTCTAGATTTCTAGCCGGATCGGCAATAAGATCTCTCCCCTTCTATGCCACTCTAAGGAAGGGAAAGAAGTTTGAATGGACCACAGAGTGCGAGCAAGCCTTCCAAGATTTCAAAAGATTCCTGGGACAACCACCCATCCTAACTCGGCCACGGGAGGGAGAACCACTCATATTGTACCTCGCGGTAGGAAGTCGGGCAGTAGCCTCAGCACTAGTTTGAGAAGACGACAGTGGACAACAACCCGTATACTTCATCAGTAAAGCATTACAAGGATCCGAGCTGAACTACCAAAAAATAGAAAAATTTACCTATGCTCTCATACTAACATCTCGACGACTTCGTCCATACTTCCAAGCTCACACCATTAGGGTTCGGACCAACCAGCCCATAAAAGGGATTTTGCAGAAAACAGACCTAGCAGGCAGAATCCTGCAATGGGCAGTCGAGTTGTCTGAATTCGACCTTCAATACGAAGCTCGGACAGCCATCAAATTGCAATACCTGGTCGACTTCATTGCAGAATTTACAGACACCCCAAAAATCCCTACAGAGTAGAATCTCTACGTAGACGGTTCCTCAAATAAAACTGGAAGCGGTGCGGGTGTAATAATTGAAAGCGACCAGGGAACCCAAATCGAACTTTCCCTCAAATTCGGGTTCCCTGGCTCAAACAACCAAGCTGAATATGAGGCACTACTAGCTGGTTTGAAACTGGCTAGAGAGGTTGGAGCTCAAAAGCTTACCATCTTCAGTGACTCACAAGTGGTCACTTCGCAAATAGCAGGGAGCTACCAAGCCAAAGATCCTACCATGAAAAAGTACCTAGACAAAACCAGGGAACAGCTCGGACAACTCGGAGAATATGAGGTCCGCCACATACCCCGAGAACAGAATGCTCGAGCTGATGCACTCTCAAAACTAGCCAGCACCAAACCAGGGGACAACAATAGAAGCCTCATCCAAGAGATGCTGCAAAACCCTCCAATCTCGGAAGCAGAAAAAGTCCTAACCATAACAGGTCAGGATCAAGGATGGATGACTCCCATAATTAACTACCTCAAAATAGAGACACTCTCCACAGATAAAAAAGGAGGCAAAGAGGTTAAAACGGGAGGCACAATACTACACTATCATAAACAATACTCTATACAAAAGAGAGATTTCAATACCATTGTTAAAATGTGTGCCGACTTCCAACACAAAGGAAGTTCCAGAAGAAGTACACAGCGGCATCTGTGGCAATCATCTCAGAGCGCAAGCACTTACCAAAAAAGTACTCCGGGTAGGATTTTATTGGCCAACTCTACAAAAGAAAGCCACAGAGTTCGTAAAGACATGTCCACCATGTCAGAAACATGCCAACTTTCACATCGCCCCACCAAAGGAACTCATCAGCGTGATCTCACCTTGGCCATTCGCAAAATGGGGACTCGACCTTCTCGGACCCTTCCCTCAGGGATCTGGACAAGTTAAATTCCTCATAGTAGGGGTAGACTATTTCACAAAGTGGATCGAGAAAAAACCCCTAGCTAATGCCACTGCTCAAAAAAGTCAAAAATTCCTATATAGAAACATTGTCACAAGGTTCGGGGTTCCATACTTCATCACCACAGACAATGGCACCCAATTCACAGATGCAGGCTTCAGAAGGTTAGTGGCCGACTTGAACATAAAACACCAGTTCACTTCCGTAGAACATCCCCAAGCCAACGGACAGGCCGAAGCTGCCAACAAAGTCATATTGGTTAGGCTAAAACGGAGATTACAGGACATAAAAGGAGCTGGGCGGAAGAGCTCCCACAAGTCCTATGGGCATATCGAACAACGCCACATTCTACCACAAAGGAATCACCCTTCCGATTAGCGTACGGAAGGGAGGCAATGATCCCAGTGGAGATTGAAGAAGGGTCGCCTAGAGTGATCCACTATAACGAAGAAGCCAACTCCCAACTTCAAAGGGAAGAACTCGACCTACTTCCAGAAGTCCAAGAAAGAGCTCGGATCAGGGAAGAGGCATTAAAACGTCGAATGGCTTCAAGATACAATGAAAAGGTAGTGCCGTGAGGTTTTGCTGAGAACGACCTCATCCTAATCCGAAATGATATCGGAACAACTCAACCTAGAGAAGGAAAGCTGGCAGCAAATGGGAAAGGACCCTACTGAGTCATAGAAGTACTTGGAAAGGGCTACTACAGACTGTCCGAACTCGAAGGGTGAGAGCTTCCTAGGTCATGGCATGCCTGCAACCTAAGAAGGTACTACAGTTAAGAGGTGATAAAGGATCTTAGGATAAGGCACACTCTTTTTCCTGAAAAGGTTTTTTAACGAGGTGCAAGCCAAGATCTACAAATTGCCCGACTTAGAGGGATAAAACTCCCACTTGTATATATCTGCATTTTCTTTTGAATAAAGTTTTTTAGATTTTCTACAAATTCTCAAGATGCATTAATCTGAAATGCTAAGAATTCATCGCCCGATTACAAAGCTACAGATCGGCAGAAAGTGAAAAATCAAATTCACCGCACGATCACGATAAAGACCAGCAAAGACAAAAACCAAATTCGTCAAAAGGTCGACCAAACGAGGATTAAACCCAATTTCTACAAAATCGGCAAAGATGAAAACAGAATAATGCAAGAAGTTATCGAAAGTGATCCATAGAAAGGACCTGACGAGGTCTTAATAAAATGGATTGCTAAAAATATCTTAAAGACTGTCCGACGTAAAGAAGTCGGACCAGTCACAATAACCAAAGTTATAAAAAGTAAATCCCTGGAAAGAGGTATGGCCAGCCATATAAAAGAGGATTACTAAAAATAACTTAGAAGGGCCCGACATGATGAAGTCGGCCCAAAACACAAAGTTATAAAAGTAATCCCTGAAAGAGACCTGAACAAGGTCCAAGAAAGAGGATTACTAAAAATAACTTAGAAGGGCCCGACATGATGAAGTCGGCCCAAAATACAAAGTTATAAAAGTAATCCCTGAAAGAGACCTGAACAAGGTCCAAGAAAGAGGATTACTAAAATAACTTAGAAAGGCCCGACATGGTGAAGTCGGCCCAAAACACAAAGTTATAAAAGTAATCCCTGAAGGAGACCTGAACAAGGTCCAAGAAAGAGGATTACTAAAATAACTTGGAAGGGCCCGACATGACGAAGTCGGCCCAAAACACAAAGTTATAAAAGTAATCCCTGAAAGAGATCTGAACAAGGTCCAAGAAAGAGGATTACTAAAATAACTTGGAAGGGCCCGACATGACGAAGTCGGCCCAAAACATAAAGTTATGAAATTAATCCCCGAAAGAGACCTGAACAAAGTCCAAGAAGGAGGATTACTAAAATAACTTAGAAGATCCCGACATGACAAAGTCGGCCTCCCAAAAACCCTAACGTCATAAAGAGTAATTCCTAACAGAGACCTCATAAAGGTCCAAACAAAACGGATTACTAGAAATAACTTCAGGCCAAAGCGAGGAAGCCAACATACCAGTTGGATCCAAACATCCACAACCTCAAAGGAATCAAGCCATAAGTATAAAACACAAAGGCAATCCAAAGAGGTCGAGCAACAAGGCTCCAACATTCCTTTTTATTTATCTTCTCAATTCAGTTTATGAATTCTTCTATGTTACAGATTATTCTTTGAATTAATGTTATTTGAGGTATTTCAGTTTATTATTGCTCTCTTTTATTTATGTTACTGTTGCGTCCAATCTGAAGACATTTTTATTCAAGTAGATTTACTTTTTTCCCTTTTGGTCTTGGTTAAGAAATCAGTAACTCAGGAGTTATCAAACTCAACATGATTGATAATTATTATCTTTGCTAATTGAATTGAACTTCAATAATCCTAATCTCCCCTTAGGGATTAACTAGGATTTGAAGATCAAACTAATTAGTCACTTGACCTTTCTTTGCTTTAAGTAAAGGCTAACTAAGTGGAATTAAGATTCAATCTTCATCATCATTGATAAGGATAACTAGGATAGGACTTCCAATTTCTCATACCTTGCCAAAAGTGTGTTTTACAGTTATTTATTTATTTTATAGTCTTTTACTTATTTTAATTGCAATTTAAATTACTTGTTCCTCATCTTCAAAACCCCGATTTACAATCTTCATAACCAATAATAAGAACATACTTCCCTACAGTTCCTTGAGAAGATGACCCGAGGTTTAAATACTTCGGTTATCAATTTATTTAGGGGTTTGTTACTTGTGACAACCAAAACATTTGTAAGAAAGGTTGATTGCTTGGTTTTGGTAACTATACTTGCAACGAGAGTTACTATAACCTCTAAACCATCAATCTTCCGTCTCTTCAGCAACACTCTGAGAAGAAAGCCACGAAACTACAAATCAAATAAAGGCATTAAAATAACTACCTCCCCAATTCACAATCTCAGCTTATCAACAAACGGAACTACCAAATAACGAAAGCATCAAGAAGAAATCATCAAAGACGCTACCTTTTTCAGAAAACAAACAAGCAAACGACACGAAGAAAATCAAAACGAGCCACCAGAAAAAATCGTTACTTTCTACAAAGGTTCATTGGTAAAAACATCAACATAGCGAAAGTTCACTAAAAGGAGCAACCCTTTGAGTAAAATAAACAGGCTCATAAAAACTAGAAAAACATGCGGCACAACAACAAGTGAGCACGACGACGCAAAAAGGTTCAAGCTTCCTAACATGCATTCAAGCAAAACCAAAACTTTACCAAAGAACCGAAGGCAAAGCAAAAGAAGTAAAGAAGCAGAAAGAATAACCAACCTGGAAAAAGGAGAAAGCTTCGAAGGAAATTGAGGACGGAAAAGATAGAGTCCAGGAATCACCTTTCAGAGCAAAGAAAGCACCAACAACCACCAAACAACGTCACAGGGAGAAAATGAAAATGCAAATTTTAGGCGAAAACAGAAAGTGAGAAAGAAAAGGGAAGTTACGATAAAGAGGAGAGAAGAGAAACCGTTTTTGTGAAAAGTTCAAAATGAACAAAGAAATGGAGCATTAAAAATCAATTAATGAGGGTATTAAACCCTCGCACATTCCCAAGACCAGAGCGCTAATGCAAAGCGCGCGCCTTTTGAGGAAACGAAAGAAGAAACGTTTCGCATTCAAAAAGAAAAAACTCTACAAAGAAGAAGTCGACAGATGCTCAAGTTCGGCTTCACCAGAGAAGGATCGAAGTCCTACAACTAAGACTCGACCTCCAAAAGAAAGACCGAGCTCGAGTAGGGGCACTGTTCATACCCAGGGTCGAGCTGTTCGACCCGGGATGTTTAGCGACAAGGCGACCGACCTCTTCATGTCAGACTATCCGACCTCTTCTCAAAGAGCTCGGCCAAATTGCCAGAAAGGCCCAAAAAGGACCCAACTCGAGGAATACGACCCAAATCCAAGGGCAGCGCAAGCCTATAGAGATAAGGGCGGTTCCCTTGAAGATAAGCTGACCTCACCCAAAGATAAGATAAGATAAGATAAAGATAACTAACTTATCTTATCTAAAAAGGTCACTCCACACCATTATAAATACACTAGAGCACCCAGGTATAACCCATACTCTGATTCTACTAAAAACCTGTTTAATACCCTTGCTAACTTAAGCATCGGAGTCCCTTGCAGGTACCCCCCACCCTCCGGTGACAAAGAATCAGCTGCATCACCAAGTTCAACAAGTCGGACCAAACCGCTTCGGCCGCCACTCACCAGCCGGACACGTCAGCTCCGACCAGTACAGAAGATCTCATCCGAGATCGACCTACAGTTTTAGGTAACCCTCGGAACACCACTCATGGACCTCAACAAGAGCATAAGGAAATTCCTCATCATGAAATCCCTGAGATGCCTCAAGGGATGCACTTTCCTCCACAAAACTATTGGGAGCAAATCAACACCTCCTTAGGAGAATTGAGTTCCAACATGGGACAACTAAGGATGGAGCATCAAGAGCATTCCATCCTCCTCCATGAAATTAGAGAAGACCAAAGAGCCATGAGGGAGGAGCAACAAAGGCAAGGAAGAGACATAGATGAGCTCAAGCACTCCATAAGATCTTCAAGAGGAAGAAATAGCCGCCATCAGTAAGGTGGACCCGTTCTTTAATTTCCTTGTTCTTATTTTTTCTGTTTTCGAAAATTATGCTTTATGTTTTATCTATGTTTGTGTCTTTCTTACATGATCATTAGTGTCTAGTGTCTATGCCTTAAAGCTATGAATGTCCTATGAATCCTTCACCTTTCTTAAATGAAAAATGTTTTTAATTACAAAAGAACAAGAAGTGCATGATTTCGAATTCTATCTTGAAATTAGTTTAATTATTTTGATGTGGTGGCAATACTTTTTGTTTTCTGAATGAATGCTTGAACAATGCATATTTTTGAATTTGTTGTTTATGAATGTTAAAATTGTTGGCTCTTGAAAGAATAAAGAAAAAAGAGAAATGTTATTGATAATCTAAAAAATCATAAAATTGATTCTTGAAGCAAGAAAAAGCAGTGAATAGACAAAGCTTTCGAAAAAAAATATGAAAAATAAGGCGAAAAAAAAGAAAGAAAAAGAAAAAGCAAGCAGAAAAAGCCAATAACCCTTTAAAAAAAAAGGCAAGGATAGAAAAAGGATCCAAGGCTTTGAGCATTAATGGATAGGAGGGCCCACAGGAACAAAATCCTGGCCTAAGCGGCTAAACCAAGCTGTCCCTAACCATGTGCTTGTGGCGTGAAGGTGTCAAGTGAAAAGCTTGAGACTGAGCGGTTAAAGTCGTGGTCCAAAGCAAAAAAAAAAGAGTGTGCTTAAGAGCTCTGGGCACCTCTAACTGGGAATTCTAGCAAAGCTGAGTCACAATCTGAAAAGGTTCACCCAGTCATGTGTCTGTGGCATTTATGTATCCGGTGGTAATATTGGAAAACAAAATGCTTAGGGTCACGACCAAGACTCATAAAGTAGCTGTGTTCAAAAATTAACATACTGAACTAGGAGAATCAATAACACTATCTGAATTCTGAGTTCCTATAGATGCCAATCATTCTGAACTTCAAAGGATAAAGTGAGATGCCAAAACTGTTCAGAAGCAAACAGGCTACAAGTCCTGCTCATCTAATTGAAACTAATCTTGATTGATAAATTTGGAATTTATTGTATATTCTCTTCTTTTTATCCTATTTTGTTATTAGTTGCTTGGGGACAAGCAACAATTTAAGTTTGGTGTTGTGATGAGAGGATAATTTATACCCTTTTTGGCATTGTTTTTACATAGTTTTTAGTATGTTTTAGTTAATTTTTATTTTATTTTTATTAGTTTTTATGCAAAAATCACATTTATGGACTTTACTATGAGTTTATGTGTTTTTCTATGATTTCAGGTATTTTCTGGCTGAAATTGAGGGACTTGAGCAAAAATCTGATTCAGAGGCTGAAAAAGGACCGCAGATGCTGTTGGATTCTGACCTTCCTGCACTCGAAGTGAATTTTCTGGAGCTACATAATCCCAATTGGTGCACTCTAAATTTCTTTGGAAATTAGACATCCTGGGCTTTCCAGAAATATATAATAGTCCATACTTTGCCTAAGATTTGATGGCCCAAACTGGCGTTCAAAGTTAGCCTAAAAATTCTGGCGTAAAACGCCCAAACTGGCACCAGAATTGGAGTTAAACGCCCAAACTGGCACCAAAGCTGGCGTTTAACTCCAGGAACAGCCTAATCACGAAAAAGCTTCAATGCTCAGCCCAAGAATACACCAAGTGGTCCCCGAAAGTAGATTTCTGCACTATCTGCACTTTGTTACTCATTTTCTGTAAACCCTAGTTACTAGTTTAGTATAAAAACTAATTTTAGAGGTTTATTTTATATCTTTTGACCATTTTTGAGACTTTATTGTATAACTTTTACCATTGTACACGTTTGAAGGCTGGCCTCACGGCCATGCCTAGATCTCTTTTCACTTATGTATTTTCTACGGTGGAGTTTCTACACCCCATAGATTAAGGTGTGGAGCTCTGCTGTTCTTCATGAACTAATGCAAGTACTATTGTTTTGCCTTCAATTCACGCCTACTTCTCCAAGATATACTCTTATTCTTAATTCAGTTAAGTCAGAATGAAGGAGTGACCCGTGACAATCACCCAATCTTCATTACTCGCTTAGCCAAGATCCGCGTGCCTGACAACCACAAGCAGTCTACATGATGTTCAATGTAGTCATTGGACGACAGCTGGAGTATATTCTCTTGGGTCCCTAATCAACGATTCATATCGTCTCTCCTGACAACAGAGCATCTGAATCTAAGATTAGAACCTTCGAGGTATAGGCTAGAACCATTGGCAGCATTCCTGAGATCTGGAAAGTCTAAACCTTGTCTGTGGTATTCCGAGTAGGATCTGGGAAGGGATGACTATGACGAGCTTCAAACTTGTGAATGTTGGGCACAGTGACAGTGTGCAAAAGGACAATGGTCATATTTCGACGATAGCGGGAACCGACAGATGATTAGCCGTCCGGTGACAGTGCATATGGATTTATTTTCATCCGAGAGGTTCATACAGCTTGCCATGGAAGGAGGTAACGCATGATTGGAAGAAGGCAGTAGGAAAACAGAAGTTCAGAAGCAACAAAGCATCTCCAGACGCTTATCTGAAATTCTCACCAATGAATTACATAAGTATTTCTATCTTATTTTATATTTTATTTATATTTTAATTATCAAAACCTCATAACCATTTGAATCCGCCTGACTGAAATTTACAAGGATGACCATAGCTTGCTTCAAGCCGACAATCTCCATGGGATCGACCCTTACTCACATAAGGTTTATTACTTGGATGACCCAGTGCACTTGCTGGTTAGTTGTGCAGAGTTGTGAGAAAAGTGTGGGATCACGATTCCGCCTACCAACCCTCCATTACCCCCTGACAAAGGAGGCACTTGCATAAAGGATTCAGCATCCAAGCTTCCTCTCTTGGATGGAACTAATTCAATCCCTCCTAAGACCAAACGTAAGTTTGGTGTTGGATGTACACTATCCACAAAGGAGGAAGGCCCTAAAAGGAAGATACCTAGGGGATGGAAAAACAAGAATATCCCTACTGAGGGCTTTTCACCATGGAAGATGGTGGTATTCACTCATCTCATCATGGTATTCACCATGGAAGAGGGAAGTGACAAAAAGGGACATCAGCATATTGCTGCAAGCCCAACCCTACCTCAGGTAGTGAACAAAATCCTGTCTCTTGAGCGTATTACGCTATTTCATGAGAGCACAGGAAGGAAGCTCCCAGTAAAGAGTGAGGATTTATTCCTCTATGACTATCTTCCTCCTTGAGAGGAGTTGTCTGTCAAGCTAATGACATTAAAGAAGCCCTTGTTGGGAGGCAACCCAATGTTAATTATTTATTTCATTTTATTTTGTTTTGTTTTTTTTTTAGGGTCATGATCACATGCAGCAGTCAGAACAGAGATAGAATTCATAGCAGTGAGAACAGAACACTCTAGATGGAGTGTTAAAGTTGAACGCCAGTCAGGGTATCCCTGGTGGGCGTTCAACACCCAAGAGGGGGCATTGGTGGCGTTGAACACCAGCCAGGGAGCAGTCCCTGGGCGTTCAAATGCCAATGCAGAGAAGCATGAAATCGGAATTTTCTAGCCTCTCAAGACCAGTAGGTCCCACGGAAGCTCCACCTACCCCATCTTCTTCTTCCCCATTGATCATATTTGCTCGAGGACGAGCAAAATTCTTAAGTTTGGTGTTGCAAAAGCTTTGCTTTGTGACTTCTACCACTCTTAAGTATAGAAGAAGAGGATAGAGCAAACCAGAAAGCATGCACATGAGCCTGTGCAGCAGCCTTAACAAAGACAAAGGAGTGACATTGAAGAGATTAAGCACTACATTGGATCCTCAAGGAGGAGCACTAGCCACCATCATTCAGGTGGATTTGTTCTCTTTTACTCCTCTCCTGTTATTTTTCTATTTTCTGTCTGTCTATTTATCTGTTTTTTTGTTCTTATCGCATGATCATTTGCATTTGCATTGATGTCTTTAAGTTGTAAAATGTTCCATATATCTCTCACCTTGTTTAAAAGAAAATTTTTATTTGAAAAGAACTGAGAAATGCATGAATTTCAAGTTTAAAATAAGAATAGTTTAATTATGTTGATATGGTGTCATTTGCTTTTATTTTCTGAATGTATGAAATAAACAGTGCATATTTAAAGTTGTAACGTTAGAATGTTTGCTCTTGAAAGAATAAGAAAAAAGGGAAATATTACTAATAATCTGAAAAATCTAAAAATTGATTCTTGAAGCAAGAAAAAGCAGCAAAAAAAAAAAGAAAAAAAAAAGCATGTTGCAAAAAAAAATTATATGCATGCGAAAAAGAAAGAAAAATGGCGAAAAAGAAAAAGAAAAAAAATAAAAAGCAGAAAAATCCATTACTGCCCAAAAATGCAGGAAAAGGAGGGTAGATTGAAAAAGCCAATAACCCTTTAAACCAAAAGGCAAGGGTAAAAGGGCCCAAGGCTTTGAGCATCAGTGGATAAGAGGGCCCAAAGGAATAAAATCATGGCCTAAGCGGCTAAACCAAGTTGTCCTTAACCATGTGCTTATGGCGTGAAGGTGTCAAGTGGAAAGCTTGAGACTGAGTGGTTAAAGTCATGGTCCAAAGTAAAAAGAGTGTGCTTAAAAAGTCTGGACACCTCTATCTGGGGACTCTAGCAAAGCTGAGTCATAATCTGAAAAAGTTCACCCAGTTAAAATGTTAGTGGCATGATTGTATCCGGTGGTAATACTGAAAAACAAGGTGCTTAGGGTCACGGCCAAGACTCTGAAAGCTGTGTTCAAGAATCAAAATAAGCTTAACTAGGAAATTCAATAATATCATCTAGATTCTAAGTTCCTAAGGATGCCAACATCTCCGAGTTTCAATGGATAGTGAGATGCCAAAACTATTCAGAAGCAAAAAGCTACTAAGTCCTGCTCATCTAATTTTGACTAAGCTTCATTTGAAACTTTGAAATTTATTATATCTTAATTTTCTTTTTTATCCTAAAGTGTTTTTAGTTGCTTGGGAACAAGCAAGGGTTTAAGTTTGGTGTTGTGATGAGCGAATATTTTATACGCTTTTTGACATCATTTTCATATAGTTTTTAGTAGTTTTTGTTTAGTTTTTATTAAGTTTTTATAGGTTTTAGTGTTAAATTCATATTTTTGGATTCTACTACGAGTTTTTGTGTTTTTGTACAATTTCATATATTTTCTGGCTGAAATTGAGGAGCTAGAGCAGAAGTCTGATTCAGAGACAGAGAAAGCACTGCAGATGGTGTCTAGATCTGACCTACCTGTATTCGGAAGAGCTTTTCTGGAGCTACAGAAGTCCAATTAGCGCACTCTCAATTGCGTTTGAATCGAATTAAAAGGCCCAAAACTGACGTCCAACGCCAGCTTCCTGCCTCCTTCCAAGCGTCCAGCGTCCAAAGAGTAGAGACCGGCGTCCAAACGCCCAGAGGGGACCCCCTAGCTGGCGTTCCATGCCCAAGAGACCATATAGCACGTGGATCTCATCAAAGCTCAGCCGAAACACTCACCAAGTGGGCCTCAGAAGTGGATTTTAGCACTAAATAGACTGTTTTGCCCTTACTAGTCATCTATTTAGTATTTAAAGCGTATTTTACATAATCATACAGACATCACACATATCATTCAGCCCTATTTTCGTTTTACCTTGTATTTTACTTTCAGTATGAGTTTCTAAACCTCCTAAGTTAAAGGGAGGAGCCCTGCTGAGTCCTATGAATTAATAAAAGTATTACTGTTTCTTCTTCGGATCCGTGTTTGATTTATCTCTAAGATGTATATCCGATATTCATCGTGGTGAATAGGATGATCAAACAATCAGATCTGTTCATCACATTAAGATGAACGTGCCTGACAAACACCCGCGTCTACTTGGGTTCGTGTGAATACGTGGCTGAAAAGTACGAGCCAACAGCTATGTTTATACATCTCTCAGACGGCTAATCCACGACTTCGTTGGGGACTTCTCGAGATACCAGTTCAGCCAATTTCTAGGGAGATTAGGGTCTCCGTGGTATAGGCTAGAATCCAAAGAAGTAGCATTCTCTGATATGGAAGATTCGACCTTGTCTGTGGCATTTTGAGTAGGATCGCCAGGAGAATGACTGTTAGAGCTTCACCCTCCGTCAGATTGAATGACCACGGGCAATGGAATTTGATCTGGAGTAGAGGAGATCAATGACCACGGACAATGGCTTTGATCACATACAGCCTGCCGTAGAAGAAGATCATTCACAAGCAAAGAAGACTGTAATACCAAAGTTAATTCAGAAAGGCAAAGCAACTCCAATCTTCAACTATATCCCTATCCCTGAGTATAATTTCATTCACAAAGTATTTTCTACCCATTTTGCTTTATTCTTTTTATGGTTTAACCAAATTTAATCCAACAACCTTTTGATCTGCCTGACTAAGACCTGCAAGATAACTGATAAACCACTATTTTATGATTCATCTTGTGCTCAATTGAGTGTTTTTATCAAATCTTCACCCACTTATTCATATAAATTACATGGTTTTACAATTCCTTCCTTATTCTGTGATATATGTGAAAACATGTTTCCTAGGCCTTAAAAATGTTAATTTTAAGTATCCTTTATTACCATTCGATGCCGTGATCTGTGTGTTAAGTAATTTCAGGCTTGATAGGGCAAGAATGGCTTAGAGGACAGAAAGGAAACATGCAAAAGTGGAAGGAACATGCAAAATGAAGTTTTGAAGGAAATGGCAGCGACGCGCGCGCATGGACGACGCGGACGCGTGACAGACGCCACGTGCAGAAAGTTGCAGAATTCGCCCCCAGCGATTTCTGAACCCTTTTCGGCCTAAATCCAAGCCCAAAAACACAGAGTAGAGGCTGGAGAATGGCGGAATCAAAATCATTCATACAATATTAAAAAATTTTAGGTTTTAGATGTAGCTTTCTAGAGAGAGAGGGTCTCTCCTCTCTCTTAGGTATTAGGAATTAGGATTTCTCTTAATTTTAGGTTTATCTCTTCTTCATTCCAGGTTCAATGTTCCTTTAATTTGATTTCTCTTCTACTTTCAATTACTCTATTACTTTAGTTTGTCTATTTTCCCAATTTGGTTTATGAATCCTTATGTTGAATTTGATTTTCTATTTAATATAATTTGAGGTATTTCAGATTTACGATTATTTCTTCTATTCATGTTATTGATACTTTTAATTTAATTTAGATTTATCCCCTTTGCTTTGGTTGAGTAATTGGTGACACTTGAGTTATCAAACTCAGCTGTCGATTGAAAATTGGAATTTGCTGATTGATTTGGATCCCTCTAAAGCTAGTCTTTCCATAGGAGTTGACTAGGACTTGAGGAATCTCATTGATTAGTCCACTTGACTTTCCTTTATTTAGTAAGGGTTAACTAAGTGGGAGCAATAAACAATTCTCATCACACCTGATAAGGATAACTAGGATGGGATTTCCAGTTCTTATACCTTGCAATGGTTTTCATAATTATTAATTTACTTTCTTGCCAATTTATTTCCTTGTTCCCTATTTCGAAAACCCAAAAATATATACTTTCCCATAACCAATAATAAATCATACTTTCCTGCAATTCCTTGAGAGACGACCCGAGGTTTAAATACTTTGATTATAAATTTTATTGGGTTTTGTTACTTGTGACAACCAAATTTTTGTACGAAAGGATTTCTTGTTGGTCTAGAAGCTATACTTGCAACGAGAACTTAATTGTGAAAATTCTAGATCGCACGAGAGTTTCGTTCGTCAAAATGGAGCCGTTGCCGGGGAATTGCAATTGTGTGCCTTATTATTGGTTATTGTAAATATTTTCTTTTGCTGTTTATTTGCTTTTGTTTTTGTTTTTGTTTTTAATTTTTATTAGCTACTATGAGTTCTCACCCCTTTGGCTTTAAGTTTGGTTCCAATGTTGTAAGGAATGGAAGCTATAATAGGAACATGCATCAAGGTCAAAACAATCAAAGATGGAGGGAGCCACGAGGATCTGATCAACCCTTTCGGCAACAACACCTTCCAAGGTACCATGGACAACGACCATTCTACAATGCATGCAAAGACAATAGTCATGGTGGAGCTCTCCATGACAACCAACCCCCACCAAATTACTATGATCAATAACCATTCCGAGGTGCGTACCAAGATGATAGATATGGTGGACCCCCTTGTAGTTACCAGCAAGCCCCACCATATGCTTATGAACCACCCCCTCAACATAACTTTGAACCACCATACTCACAAGCCACCTACAACCACTCACCTCCATATGACCCTAACCCCTATCCACCCTAATTCCAATCTAATGACCACCACTTCCATATGCACCATGTCCATATCCATCGACCTAAGAATCACAGGCTCGCCTGAAGGAAATAGTAGATCAATTTCATGCAACCCTTCACCAATTGGAGCAAGCGATAAATCAATTAGCATCCTGACGTTCGGACACTCAAGGAACTCCCATGGTTTCATGTGGAGAATCTAATGAAGAACGTAGCATGAAAGAGACACTAGAAGCTCCGGTGGACAGTAAGGAGTATGACTTTGTATTGGAACAAGTGGAGGAAGCCTGAATTATCGAAGAAGAAGAATTGGTCGAAGACTTAGGAGACGTTGAACCTCCATTGGAATCAAGAATTGTGGAGAATTCCGCCAAGAATTTTGCAATTGATGCTAAGGAGGATAGTGCACAATCCCCAAAGCATGTATCTCATGAAGAACTAGATGGAACAGATCAAGAAGCGAGTTTCCTCGATAATGATGATCATGAATCAAGCTCTCCTAATGATGAACTTACATCCGCAATTGAATTCTTTGAGATTGAAGAATCTTCCCCAAGTGAGTATGAAGATGATATGGAGGTAGACTTCTCTCAACCTCCAACTTATGATTTGAGTGATGAGGAAGAAATCGAAGACTTTGATCAAGACGTAGTTGCGGTTGAAGAGGTTTGTAAGGAAATAGAAGAATTCACCGAGGAGTACAAGGAAGTGGAGCTCGAAAAACCACTGAAAACACCTCTCCCAAGGCCATTACCACCCAATACAAACTTCAAGTGGGTAAAATCCTTAGCCTTTATCTTCACCTTCCCACTTGAATATGGTTTGCTTGAAACCGATGGCCAGCTTAGAGCTTTTTGTGACTTTAAGAGTAAGAGGAAGATGGTTAGTAATAGGAGTTGGCATCCAAAGTTCAGTACGGTTCCACGCTCCAAATGGAAGTGGAAGGATTGGTGTAGAGCTCGATTGATTGAGTTTCGGAAGATGTTTGGGTGTCTCAGTGAAAATTTGAGTTGCGTACCGCCCGATTGGAACAATGCAGATAAAAGCGAAGACGGGTACAAAAGCAAGGTTTGGGATCCTAGAATTCATTCTGATAATCAACACCACTGGGACCTGAACAATTGCTTTGACTTGCTTGAAGGCTTTACGTGCCTAATTTGGGACCCCGGAGGCTATTGGAATTTCAAATGTTGGTGGAAATTTCTGGATGAGTTCAAGTACAAGCCACCATAACAAGGAGCTCATCAAATGTCCAACTTAAGGACTTTAACTAAAAGTGCTAGGTGGGAGACAACCCACCATGGTATGATCGTTCCTTTTTAATTTTAATTTTATTTTGTTTTGTTTGTTTTTAGTTTTATTTTATTTTATTTTCCTTAGTATCATTTTTAACATCCGCATCAGCATTTACATTTTGCATTCTACAAAAAAAAATGGCCACACCACGCGTGCGCGTAGGCCACGCGTGGGCGCCGATTTCTAATCGGCGTCACCATCCAACGCCCAAAAAGTTGGGCTAGAATCGTGCGGCTGGTGTGCGTTAGGCATAAATTAGCCCACGCATACGCGTCAATAACACGTACGCGTCACTTTCAATTACACAAACCACGCGTGGGCGTGCGTGTCGCGTGAAAATTTTTTCCCCCTTAATTCAAACAGAGAGTTGCGCCAAAACGACGCTGGATTCGTGCATTTAGCACAATTCTAGTCGACGCGTACGCGTGTCTCACGCATACGCGTCATTTTCATTATCTCCTGTTTACACGTTTGCGTCAATGACGCTTCCGCGTCGTTTCAATTTTACCTCACCCACGCGCACACGTGACCCACGCGTACGCGTGGATTTAAATTCCCTACCCCCCTGACGCGGAAACCCTAGCCTCAGCGTCACTTTCCCCCCTCCCCAACATTCCACCTCCATTCTTCTCTCTTCTCTCTTTTCGTGATCTCAACACTTCTTCACAACTCCGCGCAACTAACCAGCAAGTGCACTGGGTCGTCCAAGTAATAAACCTTACGTGAGTAAGGGTCGATCCCACGGAGATTGTTGACTTGAAGCAAGCTATGGTCATCCTTGTAAATCTCAGTCAGGCAAATTCAAATGGTTATGAGGTTTTGATAATTAAAATATAAATAAAATATAAAATAAGATAGAAATACTTATGTAATTCATTGGTGGGAATTTCAGATAAGCGTCTGGAGATGCTTTGTTGCTTCTGAACTTCTATTTTCCTACTGCATTCTTCCAATCATGCATTACCTCCTTCCATGGCAAGCTGTATGATCCTCTCGAATGAAAAAAAATCCATATGCACTGTCACCACACGGCTAATCATCTGTCGGTTCCCACTAGCATCAGAATAGGACCATTGTCCTTTTGCACACTGTCACTGCGCCCAACATTCGCAAGTTTGAAGCTCGTCACAGTCATCCCTTCCCAGATCCTACTCGGAATACCACAGACAAGGTTTAAACTTTCTGGATCTCAGGAATGCTGCCAATGGTTCTAGCCTATACCACGAAGATTCTAATCTTAGATTCAGATGCTCTGTTGTCAGGAGAGACGATATGAATCGTTGATTAGGGACCCAAGAGAATATACTCTGGCTGTCATCCAATAACTACGTTGAACATCATGTAGACCGTTTGTGGTTGTCAGGCACGCAGATCTTGGCTAAGCGAGTAATGAAGATTGGGTGATTGTCATGGGTCACCCTTCATTCTGACTTAACTGAATTAAGAATAAGATTATATCTTGGTGAAGAAGTAGGCGTGAATTGAAGGAAAAACAATAGTACTTGCATTAATTCATGAAGAACAGCAGAGCTCCACACCTTAATCTATGGGGTGTAGAAACTCCACCGTTGAAAATACATAAGAGAAATGTCTAGGCATGGCCGTGAGGCCAGCCCCCAAACGTGTAAAGATGATAAAAGTTACATATGATTCCAAAGATGGTCAAAAGATATAAAATAAACCTCTAAAAGTAGTTTTTATACTAAACTAGTAACTAGGGTTTACAGAAAATGAGTAACAAAGTGCAGATAGTGCAGAAATCCACTTCCGGGGCCCACTTGGTGTGTGCTTGGGCTGAGCATTGAAGTTTTTTCGTACTTAGGCTGTTTCTGGAGTTAAACGCCAGTTTTGGTGCCAGTTTGGGCGTTTAACTCCAATTCTGGTGCCAGTTTGGGCGTTTTACGCCAGAATTTTTAGGCTGACTTTAAACGCCAGTTTGGGCCATCAAATCTCGAGCAAAGTATGGACTATTATATATTGCTGGAAAGCCTAGGATGTCTAATTTCCAAATCAATTGAGAGCGCACCAATTGGGCTTTTGTAGTTACAGAAAATCTACTTCGAGTGCAGGGAGATCAGAATCCAACAGCATCTGCAGTCCTTTTTCAGCCTCTGAATCAGATTTTTGCTCAGGTCCCTCAATTTCAGCCAGAAAATACCTGAAATCACATAAAAATACACAAACTCATAGTAAAGTCCAGAAATGTAATTTTTGCATAAAAAATAATAAAAATAAAATAAAAATTAACTAAAACATACTAAAAACTATGTAAAAACAATGCCAAAAAGGGTATAAATTATCTACTCATCACAACACCAAACTTAAATTCTTGCTTGTCCCTAAGAAACTAAGAACAAAATAGGATAAAAAGAAGAGAATATACAATAAATTTCAAACTTATCAATGAAAATTAGCTTCAATTAGATGAGCGGAACTTGTAGCCTTTTTGCTTCTGAACAGTTTTGGCATCTCACATTATCCTTTGAAGTTCAGAATGATTGGCATCTATAGGAACTCAAAATTCAGATAGTGTTATTGATTCTCTTAGTTCAGTATGTTGATTCTTGAACACAGCTACTTTATGAGTCTTGGCCGTGACCCTAAGCATTTTGTTTTCCAGTATTACCACCGGATACATAAATGCCACAGACACATAACTAGGTGAACCTTTTCAGATTGTGACTCAGCTTTGCTAGAGTCTCTAGTTAGAGGTGCCCAGAGCTCTTAAGCACACTCTTTTTTTTGTTTTGGACCACGACTTTAACCGCTCAGTCTCAAGCTTTTCACTTGACACCTTCACGCCACAAGCACATGGTTAGAGACAGCTTGGTTTAGCCGCTTAGGTCACGATTTTATTCCTGTGGGCCCTCCTATCCATTAATGCTCAAAGCCTTGGATCCTTTTTCTACCCTCGCCTTTTGGTTTAAAGGGTTATTGGCTTTTTCTGCTTGCTTTTTCTTTTTCTTTCTTTTTTTTCGCCATTTTTTTTCATATTTTTTGTTCGCAAGCTTTGTCTATTCACTGCTTTTTCTTGCTTCAAGAATCAATTTTATGATTTTTAAGATTATCAATAATATTTCTCTTTTTTCTTTATTCTTTCAAGAGCCAATAATTTTAACATTCATAAATAACAAATTCAAAAATATGCACTGTTCAAGCATTCATTCAGAAAACAAAAAGTATTGCCACCACATCAAAATAATTAAACTAATTTCAAGATAGAATTCGAAATCATGCACTTCTTGTTCTTTTGCAATTCAAAATATTTTTCATTTAAGAAAGGTGAAGGATTCATAGGACATTCATAGCTTTAAGGCATAGACTCTAGACACTAATGATCATGTAAGAAAGACACAAACATATACAAAACATAAAGCATAATTTTCAAAAAACAGAAAAAATAAGAACAAGGAAATTAAAGAACGGGCCCACCTTAGTGATGGCGGATAGTTCTTCTTCTTGAAGATCTTATGGAGTGCTTGAGCTCCTCTATGTCTCTTCCTTGCCTTTGTTGCTCCTCCCTTATGGCTCTTTGGTCTTCTCTAATTTCATAAAGGAGGATGGAATGCTCTTGGTGCTCTATCCTTAGTTGTCCCATGTTGGAACTCAATTCTCCTAAGGAGGGTTGATTTGGTCCTAATAGTTTTGTGGAGGAAAGTGCATCCCTTGAGGCATCTCAGGGATTTCATGATGAGGAATTTCCTCATGCTCTTGTTGAGGTCCATGAGTGGGCTCTCTTGTTTGCTCCATCCTTTTCTTAGTGATGGGCTTGTCCTCTTCAATGAGGGTGTCTTCCTCTATGACAATTCCAGCTGAATTGTATAGGTGACAAATAAGATGAGGGAAGGCTAACCTTGCCAAAGTGGAGGGCTTGTCCGCCACCTTGTAGAGTTCTAGGGATATGATCTCATGAACTTCTACTTTCTCTCCATTCATGATACTATGGATCATGATAGCCCGGTCTATTGTAACTTCAGAGCGGTTGCTAGTAGGAATGATAGAGCGTTGGATAAACTCTAACTATCCCCTAGCCACGGGTTTGAGGTCAAGCCTTCTTAGTTGAACTGACTTGCCTCTTGAGTCTCTCTTCCATTGAGCGCCTTCCACACAAATGTCCCTAAGAACTTGGTCCAACCTTTGATCAAATTTGACCCTTCTAGTGAAAGGGTGAGGATCTCCTTGCATCATTGGCAAGTTGAATGCTAACCTCACATTTTCTAGACTGAAATCCAAGTAATTTCCCCGAACCATTGTGAGCCAATTCTTTGGGTTCGGGTTCACACCTTGGTCATGGTTCCTAGTGATCCATGCATTAGCATAGAACTCTTGAACCATTAAGATTCCGACTTGTTGAATGGGGTTGGTGAGAGTTTTCCAACCTCTTCTTTGAATCTCATGTCGGATCTCTGGATATTCACTCTTTTTGAGTTTGAAGGGGACCTCGGGAATCACCTTCTTCTTGGCCACAACTTCATAGAAGTGGTCTTGATGCACTTTTGAGATGAATTTCTCCATCTCCCATGACTCGGATGTGGAAGCAATTGCCTTCCCTTTCCTCTTTCTAGAGGTTTTTCCGGTCTTAGGTGCCATTAGTGGTTATGGAAAAATAAAAAGCTTAGCTTTTCCCCCACCAAACTTAAAGTGTTTGCTCGTCCTCGAGCAAAAGAAGAAAGAAGAGAGTAGAAGAAGAAGAAATGGAGGAGATGGAGGGTAGTGAAGGTTTTGGCCAAGGGGGGTAGTAGTGTGTATGATGTGTGAAATTGAAGGTAGTGAAGAGGGGTATTTATAGGGTAAGAGAGAGGGGGAATTCGGTCATGAAGGGGAGGGTTTGGGAGGGAAATGGTTTGAATTTGAATGGTGAGGTAGGTGGGGTTTTATGATGGATGGATGTGAGTGGTGAAGAGAGTGTGGAGAAGAGGGTAGGATTTGATAGGTGAATGGTGTTTGGGGAAGAGGTATTGATGGGATTGGTCAAGGGTATTTGGGGAAGAGTGTTATGGAAAGGTGTGAAGAGGAGAGAAGAAGAGGTGGGGTAGGTGGGGATCCTATGGGGTCCACAGATCCTGAGGTGTCAAGGAATTTGAGTCCCTGCACCATTCTGGTGTTCAAACGCCCATTCTGTGCCAAATCTGGCGTTTAACGCCAGCTCTGCTACCTTTCCTGGTGTTAAACACCACTTTGCTGCCCATTTCTGGCTTTAAACGCCAGCCAGATGCCCATTTCTGGCGTTTAACGCCAGCCAGACGCCAGACAGCCTTTTCTGGCGTTAAACGCCTAGAGTGCTGCCCATTCTGGCATTTAACGCCCAGAATGTTGCCAGGCTGGGCATTAAACGCCCATTCTTCTATTTTTACTGGCGTTTAAACGCTAGTAAGCCTGTCCTCCAGGGTGTGCTATTTTTGATGTTGTTTTTCATTCTGTTTTTGATTTTTTAGTTGGTTTTGTGACTTCACATGATCATCAACCTAAAGAAAACATAAAATAGCAATGGAAAATAAATAAATATAATTAAATAATATTGGGTTACCTCCCAATAAGCGTTTCTTTAATGTCAATAGCTTGACAGTGAGCTCTTAGAGAGCTTCACAGAGACTCAGAGCTTGATGATGGCCTCCCAACACCAAACTTAGAAGTTGAGTGTAGGGGCTCTGTTTGACTCTATATTGAGAGAAGCTTTTCATGCTTCCTCTCCATGGTTACAGAAGAAGATCCTTGAACCTTAAACACAAGGTAGTCCTCATTCAAGTGAAGGACTAACTCTCCTCTGTCCACATCAATCATAGCTCTTGCTGTGGCTAGGAAGGGTCTTCCAAGGATGATAGATTCATCCTCATCATTCCCAGTGTCTAGGATTATGAAGTCAGCAGGGATGTAAAAGCCTTCAACCTTTACTAAGACATTCTCTACAAGTCCATAAGCCTGTTTCCTTGAATTGTCTGCCATCTCTAGTGAGATTTTAGCAGCTTGTACCTCAAAGATTCCTAGTTTCTCCATTACAGAGAGGGGCATGAGGTTTATCCCTGACCCCAGGTCACACAGAGCCTTCTCAAAGGTCATGGTGCCTATGGTACAAGGTATTAAGAACTTTCCAGGATCCTATTTTTTCTGAGGTAATTTCAGTTGAACTAGATCATTCAGTTCATTGATGAGCAGTGGAGGTTCATCCTCCCAAGTCTCATTACCAAATAACTTGGCATTCAGCTTAATGATTGCTCCTAGATACTGAGCAACTTGCTCTTCAATAATATCTTCATCCTCTTCAGAGGAAGAATATTCATCAGAGCTCATGAATGGCAACAGTAAGTTCAGTGGAATCTCTATGGTCTCTATATAAGCCTCAGATTCCTTTGGTTCCTCATTAGGGAACTCCTTAGTGGTCAGTGGACGTCCATTGAGGTCTTCCTCACTGGAATTCACTGCCTTTCCCTTCTCTACAGGTTCGGCCATGTTGGACGTGTAGATGGCCTTGCACTCTCTCTTTGGATTCTCTTCTGTATTGCTTGGGACAGTACTAGGAGGGAGTTTAGTAACTCTTTTACTCAGCTGACCCACTTGTGCCTCCAAATTTCTAATGGAAGACCTTGCTTCAGTCATGAAACTGAGAGTGGTCTTAGATAGATCAGAGACTACAGTTGCTAAGTCAGAGTGGCTCTGCTTAGAATTCTCTGTCTGTTGCTAAGAAGATGATGGAAAAGGTTTGTTATTGCCAAACCGTGCTCTCCCACCATTATGATTATTGAAGCCTTGATTAGACTTCTGTTGATCCTTCCATGAGAGATTAGGATGACTCCTCCATGAAGGATTGTAGGTGTTTCCATAGGATTCTCCCATGTAATTCACCTCTCCCATTCCAGGATTCTCAGGATCATAAGCTTCTTCTTCAGAGGAAGCTTCTTTAGTACTGCAGGAAGCAGCTTGCATTCCAGTCAGACTCTGAGAAATCATATTGACTTGCTGAGTCAATATTTTGTTCTGAGCCAATATGGCATTCAGAGTATCAATCTCAGAACTCCTTTCTTCTGAGTTGTTCCATTGTTCACAGGATTCCTTTCAGAAGTGTACATGAACTGGTTATTAGCAACCATTTCAATGAGTTACTGGGCTTCCGCAGGCGTCTTCTTCGGATAAAGAGATCCTCCAGCAGAGTGGTCCAATGACATCTTGGACAATTCAAACAGACCATCATAGAATATACATATAATGCTCCATTCTAAAAACATGTCAGAAGGACACCTTCTGATCAATTGCTTGTATCTTTCCCAAGCTTCATAGAGGGATTCACCTTCCTTCTGTCTGAAGGTTTGGACTTTCACTCTAAGCTTACTCAACTTTTGAGGTGGAAAAAATTTGGCCAAGAAAGCATTGACTAAATTTTCCCAAGAGTTCAGGCTCTCTTTAGGTTGTGAGTCCAACTATGTCATAGCTCTGTCTCTTACAGCAAAGGGGAAAAGCATAAGTCTGTAGACCTCAGGATTAACCCCACTGGTCTTAACAGTATCACAGATTTGCAAGAATTCAGCTAAAAACTGATGAGGATCTTCCAATGGAAGTCCATGAAACTTGCAATTCTGCTGCATTAGAGAAACTAATTGAGGCTTAAGCTCAAAGTTGTTTGCTCCAATTGCAGGGATTGAGATGCTCCTTCCACAGAAGTCAGAAGAGGGTGCAATAAAGTCACCAAGCATCTTCCTTGCATCTCCACCATTGTTATTGGGTTCGGCTATCTCTTCTTCTTTTTCGAAAAATTCTGTCAGGTCCTCTCCAGAGTGTTGTACTTTAGCTTCTCTTAGCTTCCTCTTTAAAGTCCTTTCAGGTTCCAGATCAGCTTCAACAAGAATGTTCTTATCCTTGCTCCTGCTCATATGAAAAAGAAGAGAACAAAAAAGAATAGGAATCCTCTATGTCACAGTATAGAGATTCCTTTATGTGAGTAGAAGAAGAGAAGAGTAGAAGAATGAGAAGAGAAAAATTCGAACACATAGAGGGAGAGAGGGTTCGAATTTTAAGAAGAAGAGAAGTGTTAGTGATTAAATAAGTAAATAGAAAGAGATGAGAGAGAGAGTTTTCGAAAATAATTAAAAAGAAAAGAAAAATATTTTTGTTTTTATTTTAATTATTAGTTGAAATTCGAAATTATTAAAAGGAATAAAATAAAATTAGAATTTAAAACAATTAGTTAATTAAAAAGAATTTTGAAAAAGTTGTTAGTGGTTTTCGAAAATTAGAGAGAGAAAAGTAGTTAGGTAGTTTAGAAAGAGATAAGAAATAGTAAACTTTTAAAATCAAATAAAAAGTCAAGTAGTTAATTGAAAAAGATTTGAAAATCAATTTTGAAAAACTAAGAAGTTAGAAAAAGATTTTGAAATTAAGTTTGAAAAAGATATGATTGAAAGATATTTTAAAAAAAAATTTGAAAAGAAAATTAAAAGATTTGATTTTGAAAATTAAAGTTGATTACTTGACTAACAAGAAACTAAAAGATATGATTTTAGAATTTAAAGATTGAACCTTTCTTAATAGGCAAGTAACAACTTGAGACTTTTGAATCAAAATATTAAATGTTAGCAAATTTTTCGAAAATTATGAAATAAAATTAAGAAAAAGATTTTGAAAATCAATTTTTAAAAGTTTTCGAAAAAAAGGAAGGAAAAATGAAAAAGATTTGATTTTTGAAAAATATTTGAAAAGATAAAATTTTTAAATTGAACTTTTGACTTGACTAACAAAAAACAACTAATTTTAAAAATTTTTGACCAAATCAATTCAAAATTTCGAAAATTTATGAGAAGAAAAAGAGAAAGATATTATTTTTTATTTTTGAATTTTTAATGAGGAGAGAGAAAAACAACTAAATGATGCAAAGCATAAGAAATTAAGATCAAAACAAATAATGCATGTAAGAACACTTTGAATGTCAAGATGAACACCAAGAACACTTTGAAGATCATGATGAACATCAAGAACATGTTTTTGAAAATTTTTAAGAAAATAAAAACATGCAAGACACCAAACTTAAAAATTTTTAAACTTTAGACAATAAGAATTCAAAAATGCATTTGAAAAATAAGAAAAGACACAAAACAAAAAAAACACAAGATCAAACAAAGACAATCACCAAGAACAACTTGAAGATCATGAAGAACACATACATGAATTTTTTTTCGAAAATTTAAAAAAAGATTAAAAAGATGCAATTGACACCAAACTTAAAATTTGACATAAGACTCAAACAAGAAACATAAAATTTTTGGTTTTTATGATTTTATTAAATTTTTTTTAGATTTTTCGAAAATAATTTGGAAAAAAAAATAAGAAATTCAAAATTTTTAATAAGAATTCCAGAAATCATGTAATGTTAGTCTAAAGCTTCGGTCCAAAAATTTAGACATGGCTAAATAGCCAGTGAAGCTTTAAGTGAAAGCTTCAGTCCAAAAGATTAGACATGGCCAAATGGCCAGCCAAGCTTCAGCATACAAATCAGACATACAATAGCCAATTAGATGGAAATCCAAAGGCTCTTGCAATGATAAGTGGAAGCCTCAGTCCAAAAGATTAGACATGGCTTAGCAGCCAGCCAGGCTTCACATATCATCTGAAACTCTGGAATTCATTCTTAAAAATTCTGAAGAACAAAATAATAAAAAAAATTTGTATTATTCATTTTTTTTCGAAAATTAAAAATAAAAAGCTTAAACATAAAATAAAAGTACCTAATCTGAGCAACAAGATGAACCGTCAGTTGTCCAAACTCGAACAATCCCTGGCAACGGCGCCAAAAACTTGGTAGGCAGAATCGTGATCTCAACACTTCTTCACAACTCTGCGCAACTAACCAGCAAGTACACTGGGTCGTCCAAGTAATAAACCTTACGTGAGTAAGGGTCGATCCCACGGAGATTGTCGACTTGAAGCAAGCTATGGTCATCCTTGTAAATCTCAGTCAGGCGGATTCAAATGGTTATGAGGTTTTGATAATTAAAATATAAATATAATATAAAATAAGATAGAAATACTTATGTAATTCATTAGTGGGAATTTCAGATAAGCGTCTGGAGATGCTTTATTGCTTCTGAACTTCTATTTTCCTACTGCCTTCTTCCAATCATGCATTACCTCCTTCCATGGCAAGCTGTATGATCCTCTCGGATGAAAACAAATCCATATGCGCTGTCACCGCACGGCTAATCATCTGTCGGTTCCCGCTAGCGTCGGAATAGGACCATTGTCCTTTTGCACATTGTCACTGCGCCCAACATTCGCAAGTTTGAAGCTCGTCACAGTCATCCCTTCCCAGATCCTACTCGGAATACCACAGACAAGGTTTAGACTTTCCGGATCTCAAGAATGCTGCCAAAGGTTCTAGCCTATACCACGAAGGTTCTAATCTTAGATTCAGATGCTCTATTGTCAGGAGAGACGATATGAATCGTTGATTAGGGACCCAATAGAATATACTCTGGCTGTCGTCTAATGACTACGTTGAACATCATGTAGACCGCTTGTGGTTGTTAGGCACGCGGATCTTGGCTAAGCGAGTAATGAAGATTGGGTGATTGTCACGGGTCACCTCTTCATTCTGACTTAACTGAATTAAGAATAAGAGTATATCTTGGAGAAGAAGTAGGCATGAATTGAAGGAAAAACAATAGTACTTGCATTAATTCATGAAGAACAGCAGAGCTCCACACCTTAATCTATGGGGTGTAGAAACTCCACCATTGAAAATACATAAGAGAAAGGTCTAGGCATGGCCGTGAGGCCAGCCCCCAAACGTGTAAAGATGATAAAAGTTACATATGATTCCAAAGATGGTCAAAAGATATAAAATAAACCTCTAAAGGTAGTTTTTATACTAAACTAGTAACTAGGGTTTACAGAAAATGTGTAACTAAGTGTAGATAGTGCAGAAATCCACTTTTGGGGCCCACTTAGTGTGTGCTTGGGCTGAGCATTGAAGTTTTTTCGTGCTTAGGCTGTTCCTGGAGTTAAACACCAGTTTTGGTGCCAGTTTGGGTGTTTTACGCCAGAATTTTTAGGCAGACTTTAAACGCCAGTTTGGGCCATCAAATCTCGGACAAAGTATGGACTATTATATATTGCTGGAAAGCCCAGGATGTCTACTTTCCAACGCAATTAAGAGAGTACCAATTGGGTTTCTGTAGTTCCAGAAAATTTAAGTGCAGGGAGGTCAGAATCCAACAGCATCTGCAGTCCTTTTTCAGCCTCTGAATCAGATTTTTGCTCAGATCCCTCAATTTCAGCTAGAAAATACCTGAAATCATAGAAAAATACACAAACTCATAGTAAAGTCCAGAAATGTGATTTTTGTATAAAAACTAATAAAAATAAAATAAAAATTAACTAAAATATACTAAAAACTATGTAAAAACAATGCCAAAAAGGGTATAAATTATCCACTCATCAATCCTTCTGCATAATTTCTGTTGCTGCCTTTCTAAAAATTCTTCTGATTCATCAAGTGCTCGATTTCAATATCCATTTCAATTCTGCACTTGTACTTTTAAACTAAACCAGGATTGATTGTTGATTGCCTTAATCTTATGCTGCTGTTTTGGTTTACATTCTGTCTTGAATCTATCAATACCATTTTACTTGTTTTGAGATTCATATAAACTGCTAATTCTATTTGACAATTGCTGCTACTTGCATTATTATGCTGTTTGATTTTTCGGGAACGTTCCTTTTACTGCCGGAATGCTGCCCAATTTTTCTCAGAAACGGTTTTACTTAATTGCCATTCATGACTTGCCTTTGGTACTTTTCCGTTGTGCTTTAATTAGTTTAAACCAAAGTCACCTCATGACATGCTGGGCTAGCATTCACTATCTCTTTTGGTTCCCTTCTAACTTTAATTGCATTATTGATGATTATCAATCCTTTTCATGCTTCTTT
Organism: Arachis ipaensis; assembly: GCF_000816755.2. Classification (NCBI taxonomy): domain Eukaryota; kingdom Viridiplantae; phylum Streptophyta; class Magnoliopsida; order Fabales; family Fabaceae; genus Arachis; species Arachis ipaensis. The sequence continues at coordinate 22,299,616 of NC_029794.2, read as the reverse complement.
TATTTTCATATTTACCATCAATAATATGCATTCTCTGCTTGAATGTGAGTTACTTGTTCTTCAAGTTTGTGCATTTCTGTTAGCTAGGAACTACAGTACCATGCCACTAACTTTAACCTCCCTTTTTAACTTTTGACTTCATTGACTTTCTAACTTCTCTCTTAGTTTACACTAGCCCCTTTTAACCCCTTTCATGGCATGTTTATTGTTGTTTCCTGCCAAACAGGCATTGTTCATTTCAGTTAATAGTTTTTGGATTGTGATTTTTAATTGAATTCTTTGAATTTTATCTTGCATTCAGTCCAACATTTTATATCTTTTTGACTCACTTCATGCTTTGGCTTTTATTCCTCTTTTGCCCATCTATGCTTATCTTGCTTGAATCCTATTTGCCTTCCTATTTTTCTGCTTTAAGTTAATAAATTATACCCTGAATTTTCTATTTTTCAGGATGTCTGATCCCAAAGGAAAAGGAAAAGCTAAAGCAAGCACAGGTAAAAGAAAAAGAGGAGAATCATCTACCGCTCTGTTAGATATACTACCTGATGATTCCTGGCGTGAGAAGAACTTTACTCTGTAGGAAAAAGTCGATCAATTAGTGCCTGCAACTGATCCGATCAAGTTCGCAAATCGTTACTGTGAACTAAAATATGATATCTTTGGGACTAAAAGGCACCTATACTTGGAAAAGGCCCTCAGAATTCTAGCTGAACTACAACAGTACACTACAGAACAGATAAAGCAGAGAGGCTGGTTCTTTCTGGAGAGGAATTTGACTGAAGTTAATGCATCTTAGGTCAAGAAATTTTACTGCAACTATTATAAGACGACCCTGGATGCAGTACAGCTCAGAGGGAAGCAGATTTTAGTTACTGAGGAGGCCATTGAAGATATCCTCCACTTCCAGCCTAAGTCAGATGAACCAGATGGTTACCAGAAGGCTGAGGAAGCCATGAGATTCATGAATTTTGATTGGGAGGCAATAAAGTGAACCATATTCATTGATCCAGCTGTCCCACGGGTTATGGGTAAGTCAACAGTGAACCCAAAAGGCATAAAAATTATTTATCTGAATGATGAGGCTCGGCTATGGCAAAAAATTCTGAGCAACTATGTGATGCCGAGCACTCACAAGACTGAGGTGCCAGCTGCCATGATTACTCTTATCTGGTGCATGATGGAAGGCAAGGACCTGTACCTTCCACGGTTCATCAGGCACTCCATGGCTAAAGTTCATGTCCGAGGCACTCTACCTTTCCCATATTTAATTACCCAATTGGGCCGACGAGTTGAGGTACCCTGGGAAGTCGAGGATGAGAAGCCACCAGCCGCCGACTGCAAGAAGATCATCCCACACGGCAAGAAGTTCGAGGCTCTGGGCTACAGACCGCCCTCTCTTGCTGCCTCCGCTGATGCAGCCACCTTTTCTGCTGCCCCTTCCGCACCTGCTGCACCACCCACACCCACAGCACCATCTTCCACTTTTCAGCCCATTTACCACTTAGTGCACCACCTCTTTGAGCGCCTGGACCAGATGGAGCGCCGCAACCAGCAGTGATATGAGTGGTCTGAGCGTCGCAGCAAGCGACGCTATGAGCATTTAAAACTAATGATCAGGTCGGGACACACTGACATACCCTCCGAGCCTGACACACCATTAGAGCCATCTGAGGAGGAGGCGGATGAGCAGGAGGATGATGCACGGGCAGAAGATAAGCAGGCAGAGCACCAGCAGGCAGTGCCCCAGCATGAGGAGCCTCAGCAGATACAGCCGGCAGATCCACAGGTCCCTATACAGACATAGCCTCCGCTTCAGCAGGCAGATCCCTAGGCACCCACACACCCTACAGAGCCAGCAGAGCACCTTTCCGGAGATGACGCTTCCTCACACCCAGCTTGATTGAGCATCGGGGACGATGCTATCATATAAGTGTGGGGAGGTCGCCATCTCTGGCGAATCTTATTTTGGTGAACTGCTTTCAGACTCTTTATCCTATTTTATTTCTTTTTCTGTATTTTTATTTTATTTTATTTTATTTTATCTTATTTTCCTTTCAATACTTGCACATTTTCTTTTGCCATACTTTTGTTTATTCCTACTTTATTACATTTTGCACTTTGGGCTGTATATATCTTAGATATTTAGCTTGATTTTGACTCGTAGCTTATTAGTTGTGATATAAAAAATATGGATTATTTAGTTTAGTTTACCCTTTTAGCATATGATAATTTGGTTTAATTGAAAATAGAGAGTAAACTAGAAAATTTTAGTTTTTCATAATCATAACAATCCACTTAGTATATATATAAATATATAATAATAAATGTTGGTAAATTGACGATATTTTTCAAGGAATATATTTATTTTTATAAAAGCCATTCAAACATTCACATTGATTAGAGTTGGTACTCTTTACTCTTATTTGCATGACATACATAACTGATATATAATTTTTGAGCCAAAAGAACACACAACCCGTGAGTTTTTGAGCTTAATTGTATGGTTACATTATTTAACCATAGTTTTCATTCCTGTGTGTTCCCTTCTCTATAATTCTAGACTTTACTTTTTCCACTCTATATGTCCAATATAGAATGTATTTACATACTTGCATATGATTGAGGCCATTACTTGTTTTTGCTCACTTATCCCAAATAAGCCCACCTTTTTATGTCACCCTTGTTAGCCACCTTGAGCCTTTTAATCCCTTCTATTCTATAACCACATCACTAGCCTTAAGGAGAAAAATAATTTAATTACACCCAAATTGAATCTTTTGTTAGCTTAAGATAGAGATTGTGTATCTACTAAGTGTGGGGAAATTATGGAACATGGGTTGGTAGGAAAGTGTTAAATTAACACAATACTTGAAATTTGGGTGCATGCTCATGTGAAACTTAAATAATCAAAATACCATGTGCATTGATATTTTATGTTTATGTTATGAAAAAAAATTTCCTTTAAGTAAATAATTAAATAAGGGGACAAAATTACCCCAATATTAAGTTAATGAAAAAAATCAATGCATATGTGATACAAGTTAAGAGAAAAGTTGATGCATGAGTATGTGATACAAAAGTGGAAAATTTGGGAAGCTAGGCATAATTTAAAGAATTGTATAAGAGCATGTATATGTTAGGTGAGATCTTAGACTAATCAAGGATTCAATTTATAGCTCACTTAGCCATATATATACCCTCACCTTTGCCTTCACCCCATTACAACTTTGAAAAGACCTCATGATGTTTGTATGTGTACATTAAATATTTGTTGATTGGTTAGATGAAGAACAAAGTTTTTGAAAGTATGACCAGAGAAGAGTAGAGTGATTAAACCCAAACACTGAGTGATTAGAGTGTATATACAAATCCAGTGAGGGTTCAATAGCTCATTTCCATATATCCATGTTTAATCATCGATTGTCTTGCAAGTTTGTGAACTCTTTTGATTAACTCAACTCAATTGTGAATGTGAGTTAATATGATTTAGTCCTTGGCTGTGCATATATGTTTCCTTGAAGAATTTGACTCAATTTAACCACATGTAAGCTTTATATATCTAGGTGGATAATAATTAGAATTGCATGATTCATTTAGGTAGCTTGCATTTAGATAGATTGCATTGCATAGATTCCACCATTCTACCTTCACTCTTTTTCAGTTTCTCTTGAATTTAGCATGAGGACATGCTAATGTTTAGGTGTGGGAAGGTTGATAAACCACTATTTTATGATTCATCTTGTGCTCAATTGAGTGTTTTTATCAAATCTTCATCCACTTATTCATATAAATTGCATGGTTTTACAATTCCTTCCTTATTCTGTGATATATGTGAAAACATGTTTCCTAGGCCTTAAAAATGTTAATTTTAAGTATCCTTTATTACCATTCGATGCCATGATATGTGTGTTAAGTAATTTCAGGCTTGATAGGGCAGGAATGACTTAGAGGACAGAAAGGAAATATGCAAAAGTGGAAGGAACACGCAAAATAAAGTTTTGAAGGAAATGGCAGTGACGCACGCGCATGGACGACGCGGACGCGTGCCTAGCGCAAAGCACGAGCGACGCGTACGCGTGACCGACGCGTATGCGTGACAAGAAAAACTTCCAAATGATGCGCACACGTGACCTACACGTACGCGTGACAGACGCCACGTGTAGAAAGTTGCAGAATTTGCCCCCAGCGATTTCTGGACCCTTTTTCAGCCCAAATCGAAGCCCAGAAACACAGAATAGATGCTGGAGAATGAGAGAATCAAAATCATTCATACAATATTAAAAAATTTTAGGTTTTAGATGTAGCTTTGTGATGAGCGGATAATTTATACTCTTTTTGGCATTGTTTTTAGTATGTTTTTAGTATATTTTCATTAGTTTTTATTATATTTTTATTAGTTTTTATTTAAAAATTACATTTCTGGACTTTACTATGAGTTTGTGTGTTTTTTTGTGATTTCAGGTATTTTCTGGCTGAAATTGAGGGACATGAGCAAAAATCTAATTCAGAGGCTGAAAAAGGACTGCAGATGCTGTTGGATTCTGACCTCCCTGCACTCAAAGTGAATTTCCTGGAGCTACATAAACCCAATTGGCATGCTCTCAATTGTGTTGGAAAGTAGACATCCTGGGCTTTCCATCAATATATAATAGTTTATACTTTGCCCAAGATTTGATGGCCCAAACAGGCGTTCCAAGTCAGCTCAAGAATTCTGGCGTTTAACGCCGGAACTGGCACAAAAGCTGGAGTTAAACGCCCAAACTGGCACAAAAGATGGCGTTTAACTCCAAGAAAAGTCTCTACACATGGAAGCTTCAATGCTCAGCCCAAGCACACACCAAGTGGGCCCGGAAGAAGATTTCTGCATTAATTACTGATTTCTGTAAACCCTAGGCTACTAGTTCTCTATAAATAGGACCTTATACTATTGTATTTTAATCTTTGAGAAGTCTTATGCTATCTTAGACACATTTGAAGGCTGGCCATTCGGCCATGCCTAGACCTTGTTCTTATGTATTCTCAACGGTGGAGTTTCTACACACCATAAATTAAGGTGTGGAGCTCTGCTATTCTTCATGAATTAATACAAGTACTATTATTTTTCTATTCAACTCAAGTCTATTTCTTCTCCAAGATATTCATTCGCACCCAAGAAGATGATGAATGTGATGATTATGTGACACTCATCACCATTCTCACCTATGAATGTGTGACTGACAACCACTTCCGTTCTACATGCAAACAAGCTTGAATATGTATCTCTTGGGTTTCTAATCTCAGATTGGAACCTTCGTGGTATAGGCTAGAATTATTGGCGGTCATTCCTGAGATCCGGAACGTCTAAACCTTGTCTGTGGTATTTTGAGTAGGATCTGGGAAGGGATGGCTGTGACGAGCTTCAAACTCGCGATTGTTGGGCGTGTGACAGACGCAAAAGGATCAATGGATCCTATTCCAGCATGATCAAGAACCGACAGATGATTAGCCGTGCGGTGACAGCGCATTTGGAACGTTTTCACTGAGAGGACGGGAAGTAGCCATTGACAATGGTGATGCCCAACATAAAGCTTGCCATGGAAAGGAGTATGAATGATTGGAAGAAGGCAATATTGTTGATGATCACAATTTCGTGCACCAAGTTTTTGGCGTCGTTGCTGGGGATTGTTCGAGTTTGGACAACTGACGGTTCTTCTTGTTTCTTAGATTAGGTACTTTTCTTTTTATTTTTAGAATTTTTAAGAATGAATTCTAGAGTTTCAAGGTGATGTTCTTATCATCACAAAAGCTGATTGATTCTCATCAATTTATATAAGTTTCGAAAATCACAAAAAAAATTTATAAAACCATAAAAATAAAAAATATTTTATGTTTCTTGTTTGAGTCTAGTATCAATTTTTAAGTTTGGTGTCAATTGCATGTTTTTTTTCTTCTTGCATTTTTCGAATATATGCATTACGTTCTTCATTGATCTTCAAGTTGTTCTTGATGATTTCAGTGCTCTGATCTTTAATTTCTCTTATTCTGTGTCTTTTGTTGTTTCTTACATGCATTTTCAATTTGTTATAGTCCTTAGTATACAAACTTCTAAGTTTGGTGTCTTGCACGCATTGTTTATTTGATCCTAGTTGCATTTTTTTAATTCTCATCATTAAAAATTCAAAAATATTTTCAAAAATTGTGTCTTTTCAAGTCAATAATAAAGAGAATTGAAGATTCAGAACATTCAGCAGAGGAATCAAACAGAAAAAGCTGGGCATTCAAAACGCCCAGTGAAGAAGGAAAACTAGCGTTTAAACGCCAGCCAGGGTACTTGGCTGGGCGTTTAACGCCCAAAAAGGTAGCATTTTGGGTGTTAAACGCCAGAATGGATACCATTCTGGGATCCATTCTGGGCGTTTAACGCCAGAAGGACACTAGAGGGAAGATTTTGTTTTTAATCCAAATTTTTTTCAAATCTTCATAATTTTTCAAAATCAAATCTTTTTCAATTCATATTTTTTCAATCATATCTCTTCAAAATCAATTTCTTTCCATTTTTTTTATTTATTACTATTTTCAAAAATCCTTGCTAAAATTAATGATTTACTTCAAAATTTTCAAGTTGTTACTTGCCTATTAAGAAAGGATCAAATTTTAAATTTTAAGAATCATATCTTTTAATTTCTTGTTAGTCAAGTAATCAACTTTAATTTTAAAACTTTCTCTTTTTAATTTGATTTTCAATCATATCTTCTCAATCATATCTTTTCAATCACATCTTTTTCAAAATTAATTTTCAATCATATCTTTTTAATTTCTAATTTCAAAATTTTTTTCAAAATCACTTAATGTCTTTCCCAATTTTAGTTTTCGAAAATCATCAATCAAATTTTCAAAATTTCTTTTAATTATTTCAAAATCTTTTACTTTAATTTCGAAAATTCTTCCCCTCTTCTCACATCCTTCTATTTAAGGGACTAACACTCCTCCTTAAGGTGCAATTTGAACTCTATCCCTCTTTATATGTTCGAATTCTCTTCTATCTACCTCCTCCTTCTATTCTTCTTTTCCTCTGACACCTCAAGAAATCTCTATACTGTGACATAGAGGATTTTCTACTTTCTTGTTCTCTTCTCTTTCATATGAGCAGGAACAAAGATAAAGGCATATTTGTTCAAGCTGATCCTGAACCTGAAAGGACCTTGAAGAGAAAGCTAAGAGAAGCTAAAGAACAATTCTCTTTAGAGGGCCTAACAGAGCTTTTCAAAGAAGAAGAAGCAATGGCAGCCGAAAATAACAATGCCAACAATGCAAGGAAGGTGCTTGGTGACTTTACTGCACCTACTCCCGACTTCTATGGGAGAAGCATCTCAATCCCTGCCATTGGAGCAAACAACTTTGAGCTTAAGCCTCAATTAGTTTCTCTAATGCAACAGAATTGCAAGTTTCATGGACTTCCATTAACCTTCAGACAAAAGGAAGCTGAATCCCTCTATGAAGCTTGGGAAAGATACAAGCAATTGATCAGAAGGTGTGCTTCTGACATGCTTTCTGAATGGAGCATCATATGTATTTTCTATGATGGTCTGTCTGAACTATCCAACATGTCATTGGATAGCTCTGCTGGAGGATCTCTTTATCTGAAGAAGACGCCTGCAGAAGCTTAGGAACTCATTGAAATGGTTGCAAATAACCAATTCATGTACACTTCTGAAAGGAATTCGGTGAATAGTGGGACGACTCAGAAGAAAGGAGTTCTTGAGATTGATACTCTGAATGCCATATTGGCTCAGAATAAAATATTGACCCAACAAGTCAATATGATTTCTCAGAGTTTGTCTGAAATACAAGCAGCAACAGGCAGTACTAAGGAAGCTTCCTCTGAGGAAGAAGCTTATGATCCTGAGAACCCAGCAATGGAAGAGGTGAATTACATGGGAGAACCCTGTGGAAACACCTATAATCCTTCATGGAGAAATCATCCAAATCTCTCATGAAAGGATCAACAGAGACCTCAACAAGGTTTCAACAACAATAATGGTGGAAGAAACAGGTTTAGCAATAGCAAACCTTTTCCACCATCTTCTCAGCAACAAACAGAGAATTCTAAGCAAAGCCACTCTGACTTAGCAACCATTGTCTCTGATCTAATCAAAACCACTCAAAGTTTCATGACTGAAACAAGGTTATTCATTAGAAATTTGGAGGCACAAGTGGGTCAGCTGAGTAAGAAAATTACTGAACTCCCTCCTAGTACTCTCCGAAGCAATACAGAAGAGAATCCAAAGAGAGAGTGCAAGGCCATAAACACGTCCCACATGGCCGAACCTGGAGAGGAGGAAGAGGCAGTGATCTCCACTGAGGAAGACCTCAATGGACGTCCGCTGACCTCCAAGGAGTTCCCTAATGAGGAACCATGGGAATCTGAGGCTCACACTGAGACCATAGAGATTCTATTGAATTTACTATTGCCATTCATGAGCTCTGATGAGTATTCTTCCTCTGAAGAGGATGAAGATGTTACTGAAGAGAAAGTTGCTAAGCACCTTGGAGCAATCATGAAGCTAAATGCCAGGTTGTTTGGTAATGAGACTTGGGAGGATGAACCTCCATTGTTCATCAAAGAACTGGATGACTTGACTAGGCAGAGATTACCTCTGAAGAGACAAGATCCTGGAAAGTTCTCAATACCTTGTACCATAGGCACCATGACCTTTGAAAAGGCTCTGTGTGACCTAGGATCAAGCATAAACCTCATGCATCTCTCTGTAATGGAGAAGCTAAGGATCATACAGGTACAAGCTACAAGAATCTCACTGGAGATGGCAGACAATTCAAAGAAACAGGCTTACGGACTTGTAGAGGATATCTTGGTAAAGGTTGAAGACCATTACATCCCTGCTGATTTCATAATCCTAGAGACTGGGAAGTGTATGGATGAATCCATCATCCTTGGCAGACCCTTCCTAGCCACAGCAAAAGCTGTGATTGATGTTGACAGAGGAGAATTGATCATTCAAGTGAATGGAGACTCTCTTGTGTTTAAAGCTCAAGGATATCCCTCTGTCACCATGGAGAGGAAGCATGAAGAGCTTCTCTCAATACAGAGTCAAACAAAGCCCCCACTGTCAAACTCTAAGTTTGGTGTTGGGAGGTTCCAACATTGCTCTGAACATCTGTGAGGCTCCATGAGAGCCACTGTCAAGCTATTGACATTAAAGAAGCGCTTGTTGGGAGGCAACCCAATTTTTACTTATCTATGTTAAATTTCTATTTTCTTTTGTTATTTTATGTTTTCTGTAGGTTGATGATCATGTGAAGTCACAAAAATAATTGAAAAAGCAAAAACAGAAGGAAAAACAGAATGAAAAATAGAACACCCTGGAGAAGAAACTTACTGGCGTTTAAACTCCCGTTAGGGTAGCAGATGGGCGTTAAACGCCCAGTCTGGCACTATTCTGGGCGTTTAACGCCAGAAATGGGCACCAGACTGGCGTTTAACGCCAGGAATGGGCAAGAAGCTGGTGTTAAACTCCAGAAATGGGCAGCAACCTGGCGTTTAACGCCAGGATTGGCAGCAAGGGGCGTTTTGCACGCCACATAGTGCAGGGATGAGAAATCCTTGACACCTCAGGATCTGTGGACCCCACAGGATCCCCACCTACCCCACCTCTCTCTCTCTTCTTCACCCATTCACCAATCACCTCAATACCTCTTCCCCAAAAAAACCCCTCACCTATCAAATCCCACCATTCTCTTCACCACTCACATCCATCCTTCATAAACCCCACCTACCTCACCACTCAAATTCAAACCAATTTCCCTCCCAAACCCACCCATAATGGCCGAACCATACCCCCCTCTCCATTTCTATATAAACTCATCTTCACTCCTTCATTTTCACCCAACCTAAACACTACTTCTCCCCCTTGGCCGAAACACAAAGCCCCCTCCATCTCCTCTATTCCTTCTTCTTCTACTCTCTTCTTTCTTCTTTTGCTCAAGGACGAGAAAACCTTTTAAGTTTGGTGTGTTAAAAGCTAAAGCTTTTTGGTTTTTCCATAACCATTTATGGCACCAAAGGCCGGAGAAACCTCTAGAAAGAGGAAAGGGAAGGCAAAAGCTTCCACCTTCGAGTCATGGGAGATGGAGAGATTCATCTCAAGGGTGCATCAAGACCACTTCTATGAAGTTGTGGCCAAGAAAAAGGTGATCCCTGAGATCCCTTTCAAAAGGGAAGCCGGTTCAACTAAGAAGGCATGACCTCAAGCCCATCACTAAGAAAAGGATGGAGCAAACAAGAGATCCCACTCATGGACAAGAGCATGAGGAAACTCCTCATCATGAAATCCCTGAGATGCCTCAAGGGATGCATTTTCCTCCACAAAACTATTGGGAGCAAATCAACACCCCCCTAGGAGAATTAAGTTCCAACATGGGACAACTAAGGGTGGAGCACCAAGAGCATTCCATCCTCCTCCATGAAATTAAAGAAGATCAAAGAACCATGAGAGAGGAGCAACAAAGGCAAGGAAGAGACATTGAGGATCTCAAGCACTCCATAAGATCTTCAAGAGGAAGAACAAGCCGCCATCACTAAGGTGGACCCGTTCTTTAATTTCCTTGTTCTTTATTTTCTGTTTTTCAAAAATTATGCCTTATGTTTGTCTATGCTTGTGTCTTTATTACATGATCATTAATGTCTTAGTGTCTATGCCTTAAAGCCATGAAAATGAATCCATCACCTCTCTTAAATGAAAAATGTTTTTAATTGAAAAAGAAAAAGAAGTGCATGAATTTCAAATTTTAAAACAGTTTAATTATTTTGATGTGGTGGCAATACTATTGTTTTTCTGAATGAATGCTTGAACAGTGCATATTTTTGAATTTGATTGTTTATGAATGTTAAAATTGTTGGCTCTTGAAAGAATGATGGAAAAGGAGAAATGTTATCTGATGATCTGAAAAATCATAAAATTGATTCTTGAAGCAAGAAAAAGCAGTGAATAGAAAGCTTGCAGAAAAAAAAATAGGCGAAAAAAAAGAAAAAAAAAGAAAAAGAAAAGCAAGCAGAAAAAGCCAATACCCCTTTAAACCAAAAGGCAAGGGTGATAAAAAAGATCCAAGGCTTTGAGCATCAGTGGATAGGAGGGCCCACAGGAATAAAATCCTGGCCTAAGCGGCTAAACCAAGCTGTCCCTAACCATGTGCTTGTGGCGTGAAAGTGTCAAGTGAAAACTTGAGACTGAGCGGTTAAAGTCGTGATCCAAAAGCAAAAAGAGTGTGCTTAAGAGCTCTGGACACCTCTAATTGGGGAATCTAGCAAAGCTGAGTCACAATCTGAAAAGGTTCACCCAGTTATGTGTCTGTGGCATTTATGTATCCAGTGGTAATACTGGAAAACAAAATGCTTAGGGTCACGGCCAAGACTCATAAAGTAGCTGTGTTCAAGAATCAACATACTTAACTAGGAGAATCAATAACACTATCTGGATTCTAAGTTCCTATAGAAGCCAATCATTCTGAACTTCAAAGAATAAAGTGAGATGCCAAAACTGTTTAGAGGCAAAAAGCTAAAAGCCCCACTCATCTAATTATTACTGATCTTCAAAGATGTTTTTGAAATTCATTTTATATTCTCTTCTTTTTATTCTATTTGATTTTTAGTTGCTTGGGGACAAGCAACAATTTAAGTTTGGTGTTGTGATTTTGGCATTATTTTTAGTATTTTTTTAGTATATTTTAATTAGTTTTTATTTAAAAATTATATTCTGGACTTTACTATGAGTTTGTGTGTTTTTCTGTGATTTCAGGTATTTTCTGGCTGAAATTGAGGGACCTGAGCAAAAATCTGATTTAGAGGCAGAAAAAGGACTGCAGATGCTGTTGGATTCTGACCTCCCTGCACTCAAAGTGGATTTTCTGGAGATACAGAAGCCCAATTGGCACGCTCTTAATTGAGTTGTAAAGTGGACATCCTGGGCTTTCCAGCAATATATAATAGTTCATACTTTGCCCGAGATTTGATGGCCCAAACAGGCGTTCCAAGTCAGCTCAAGAATTCTGGCGTTTAACGCCGGAACTGGCACAAAAGCTGGAGTTAAACGCCCAAACTGGCACAAAAGCTGGAGTTAAACTCCAAGAAAAGTCTCTACATATGGAAGCTTCAATGCTCAGCCCAAGCACACACCAAGTGGGCCC
>NC_029794.2:22268339-22287377 GCF_000816755.2 Arachis ipaensis | reverse complement strand
AAGATATTCATTCGCACCCAAGAACATGATGAATGTGATGATTATGTGACACTCATCACTATTCTCACCTATAAACACGTGACTGACAACCACTTCTGTTCTACATGCAAACAAGCTTGAATGTGTATCTCTTGGGTTTCTAATCTCAGATTGGAACCTTCGTGGTATAGGCTAGAATTATTGGCGGCCATTCCTGAGATCCGGAACGACTAAAACTTGTCTGTGGTATTCTGAGTAGGATCTGGGAAGGGATGGCTGTGACGAGCTTCAAACTCGCGATTGTTGGGCATGTGACAGACGCAAAAGGATCAATGGATCCTATTCCAGCATGATCGAGAACCGACAGATGATTAGCCGTGCAGTGACAGCGCATTTGGAACGTTTTCACTGAGAGGACGGGAAGTAGCCATTGACAATGGTGATGCCCAACATAAAGCTTGCCATGGAAAGGAGTATGAATGATTGGAAGAAGGCAATAGGAAAGCATAGGTTCAGGAGGAACAAAGCATCTTCATACGCTTATCTGAAATTCCCACCAAAGAATTACATAAGTATCTCTATCTTTATTTTATGTTTTATTTATCTTTTAATTATCAATTCTCCATCACCATCTGAATTCGCCTGACTGAGATTTACAAGGTGACCATTAGCTTGCTTCAAGCCGACAGTCTCCGTGGGATCGACCCTTACTCACGTAAAGTTTATTACTTGGACGATCCAGTGCACTTGCTGGTTAGTTGTGCGGAATTGTGACAAAGTGTGATTCACGTTTAAGAGCTCCAAGTCCTTTGGCGCCATTGTTGATGATCACAATTTCGTGCACCACTTTCTAGAGAGAGAGGGTCTCTCCTCTCTGTTAGGTTTTAGAAATTAGGATTTTTCTTAATTTTAGGTTTATCTCTTCTTCATTCCAAGTTCAATGTTCCTTTAATTTGATTTCTCTTCTACTTTCAATTACTCTATTACTCTATTACTTTATTTTGTCTATTTTCCCAATTTGGTTTATGAATCCTTATGTTGAATTTTATTTTCTATTTAATATAATTTGAGGTATTTCAGATTTACGATTATTTCTTCTATTCATGTTATTGATGCTTTTAATTTAATTTAGATTTATCCCCTTTGCTTTGGTTGAGTAATTGGTGACACTTGAGTTATCAAACTCAGCTGTCGATTGAAAATTGGAATTTGCTGATTGATTTGGATCCCTCTAAAGCTAGTCTTTCCATAGGAGTTGACTAGGACTTGAGGAATCTCATTGATTAGTCCACTTGACTTTCCTTTATTTAGTAAGGGTTAACTAAGTGGGAGCAATAAACAATTCTCATCACACCTGATAAGGATAACTAGGATGGAATTTCCAGTTCTTATACTTTGCAATGGTTTTCATAATTATTAATTTACTTTCTTGCCAATTTATTTCCTTGTTCCCTATTTCGAAAACCCAAAAATATATACTTTCCCATAACCAATAATAAATCATACTTCCCTGCAATTCCTTGAGAGACGACCCGAGGTTTAAATACTTCGATTATAAATTTTATTTGGTTTTGTTACTTGTGACAACCAAATTTTTGTACGAAAGGATTTCTTGTCGGTCTAGAAGCTATACTTGCAACGAGAACTTAATTGTGAAAATTCTAGATCGCGTGAGAGTTTTGTTCATCAATAACTATAGCTTGCTTCAAACCACAATCCTCGTGGGATCAACCCTGACTCGCTTAGGTATTATTTGGACAACCTAGTGCACTTGCTGGTTCAACAGTACGAAAGTGTGGGGATTCGTGCTGCTAAGTTTTTGGCGCCGTTGCCGGGGATTATTGAGTTTGGACAAACTGAATGATTGTCTTGCTTCCTAGATTAGATAATTTATATTTTTTTGTTATTTTTTTTGAGTCTTTAAATTTTAATTTCTTCTTCTCTATTTTTTCGAAAAAAAAAACCTTTTCAAAAATTTTTATTTTCTTTGTTTGATTTTTGTTTTTGATTTGATTCTTGTGTTCTTGTTGAGTCTTTTATTTTTATTTTTCCTTCTCTATTTTTTTCAAAAACTTTAAAAAGGTTTTTCAAAAATATTTTTACTTTTTGTGTTCAATTGGTTAGAGCGTTGTGCTTATGTTCTTGGTAATTGTTGTTTCTTTGAGTCATTGTTTCTAAAAATTTTCAAAAAATTTTTTTTGGTTAAATCTTGTGTCAAGCCTTTAAGTTTGGTATCTTCTTGTTTATTTTATTTAACTTTTCGAAAATTTCTTGTTAGTTTTCTAAAAATTTTAAGTTTGGTGTTCTTTTTTATGTTCTTGTATTCTTTGAGTCTTTGAATTTTGTTCTTTATGTTCTTGTTTGTATTCAAAGTGTTCTTGAGTTTTCCTTGTATTTTGATCTTAAAATTTTTAAGTTTGGTGTCCCTTGGTATTTCCCTCCAAAAATTGTTGAAAATAAGGGATAGTAGATCTAAAAATTTTAAGTCTTGAGTCGTTTACTTGTTTTTCTCTTTCCTCATTAATTTCAAAAATAAAAAAATATCTTTTCTAACCAACTTATAGCTAATTTTCGAAAATCATAAGTAAAACTTCAGATTTTAATTTCAAAATTTTATCTTATCATATCTTAGTTGTCATGCTTTCAAAAATCAAATCTTTTTCAAATTTAAAAATCTTATCTTTTTCAAAAATCATATCTTTTTCAAAAATCTTACCTTATCTCATTTCAAAACTTAATTTTCAACTTTCAAAATTTCAAAATTTAAAATTTCAAATTTCAAAATTCAAAATCCAAACTTCAAAATTCAATTTTCAAATTTCAATTTTCAAAATTAAATCTTTTAAGAATTCAAATCTTTTTCAAAATTTAAAATTCAAAATTAAAAATTTAAAATTCAAATTTCAAATTTCAAAATTCAATTTTCAATTTCAAAATTCAAAATTTAAATTTTAATTTTCAAAATTCAAATCTTAAATTCAAATCTCTTTTTAATTAATTGCTTATCTTCTCTCTCTTCTTTTTTAAAACTACCTAACTAACTCTTCTCTTTCTAATTTTTGAAAATTCTTTTCTTCTTTTCTCTCTTCCTTTTTTCAAATTAAATTCTTTTTAATTAATTAAATTTAATTTTGGTTTAATTAAATAAATAAAATAAAAACATAAAAATATTTTAATTATTGTTTATCTGCTCTACTTCTATCTCTTCTTCTACTCCTTCATCTTCTACCTTTCTTAATCATGAACCCAAGTGGGAATGACGAGTTCAGAAGAACTCTGGGATCTTATACAAATCCCACTCCTGACTTCTATGGAAGAAGTATCAGCATACCTCACATCAGAGCTAGTAGTTTTGAAGTGAACCCTCAACTTATCACTCTAGTGCAGCAAAACTGCCAGTATTCTGGGCTTCCTTAGGAAGAACCTACAGAATTTCTGGCAAATTTCTTAAAGATTGCTGATATAGTACACAGTGAGGGAGTAGACCAGGATGTTTACAGATTATTGCTTTTTTTCTTTTGTAGTGAAGGACCAAGCAAAAAGGTGGTGGGATAACCAGCCTAAAGCTAGTTTAAAAAATTGGAAACAGTTAGTGGACAAGTTTTTAAACCAATACTTCCCCCCAAGAAAGATGACCCAGTTGAGACTGGACATTCAATGCTTCAAACAAGGAGATAGTGAATCTCTTTATGATGCCTGAGAGAGGTATAGGAGGATACTAAGAAAATGTCCCACTGAAATATTTTCAGAATGGGTACAGTTAGACATATACTATGGGCTTTCAGATATGGCTAGAATGTCCTTGGACCACTCTGCTGGTGGTTCCATACACATGAGAAAAACCATTCAAGAAGCTCAGGAGCTTATTGAGATAGTTGCCACTAATCAACATCTGTACTCATCTTCTGAGACTTCCATCAAAGGAGAGGTTAAGGCTATATCTACTGAACCTAATCCTCCAGAGAAAGATAGCCCATTGACTTAACAAATACAAGCCCTTGCCCAGCAAATACTAGAATTGAAAGAGGCTTTGCGAGAAGCTCAGGCTTCTAACAGAAATGTAGAAGCCCAGATGAGTCAAACAAGGCAGCAATTATCTAAGCAGATAACAGATGAATGCCAGGCTATTCTACTGAGGAGTGGAAAAACCTTGAACACCCAACCTTAGCACAATAAGAATGAAAAGCCCATAGAGGATAACCAGGTCTCTGCACAAGATTACTCTAGGCATTTAAACGCCCATAGAGGTATCACTCCTGGCATTGAATGCAAGGAAAGGGCAGAGATGTCTTTTAGGGTCATGATCACATGCAGCAGTAAGAACAGAGACAGAATTCACAGCAGTGAAAACAGAACACTCTAGATGGAGTGTTAAAGTTGAACGCCAGCCAGGACATCCCTGCTGGGCGTTCAACGCCCCAAGAGGGAGCATTGCTGGCGTTGAATGCCATCCAAGGAGCAGCCCCTAGGCATTCAAACACCAATGCAGAAAAGCATGAAATCTGAATTCCCTAGCCTCTCAAGACCAGTAGGTCCCACAGAAGCTCCACCTACCCACCTTCTTCTTCTCCATTGATCATATTTGCTCGAGGATGAGCAAAACTCTTAAGTTTGGTGTTGCAAAAGCTTTGCTTTGTGACTTCTACCACTCTTAAGTATAGAATAAGAGGATGGAGCAAACCAGAAAGCATGCACATGAGCCTGTGCAGCAGCCTTAACAAAGACAAATGAGTGACATTGAAGAGATCAAGCACTACATTGGATCCTCAAGGAGGAGCACTAGCCACCATTATTCAAGTGGATTTGTTCTCTTTTACTCCTCTTCTGTTATTTTTCTATTTTCTATCTGTCTATTTATCTGTTCTTTTGTTCTTATTACACGATCATTTGCATTGATGTCTTTAAGTTGTAAAATGTTCCATATAACTCTCATCTTTCTTAAAAGAAAATTTTTATTTGAAAAGAACTGAGAGATGCATGAATTTCAAGTTTAAAATAAGAATAGTTTAATTATGTGATGCACCATTATTTTGTGATGTATTTTGGACTAAATTGAGTGGTTTGTGTCAAATAATCTCACACTTATCCATTGAATTTGCATGTTTTTCACCTCCTTTCCAATTTTGTGTTATTATTGAAAACTTGCTTCCTAAGCCTTTAAATTGTCAATTTGTAATTCTCTTTTTTACCATTCGATGCCGTGATCTATGTGTTAAGTGTTTTCAGGCTATATAGAGCAGAAATGGCTTAGAGGATGGAGAGGAAGCTGGCAAAAGTCGAAGGAACGCAAGAAATCATGGAGCTAACCAATGAGAATCGACGCGCACGCATGCTTGACACGTGCGCGCGACTTGAAGCATTTCACAGCGACGCGTACACGTGACTGACGCATGCGCGTGACAAGCGCAGAAGACCATCGACGCGTACGCGTGACAGAGCGACGTGCTGCATTAATCAGAACTCACAAGGGGCTATTTTGGGCTGTTTTGGACCCAGTTTTTGGCCCAAAAACACAGACTAGAGCTAGGGGGCAAGCAGAGACTCAAGACACATTCACATTCACTTAGTTTTTAGTTTTAGTTTTGAATTCTAGAGAGAGAAAACACCACTTCTTCTAGGGTTCTTCACATTCTTAGATTTTTAGTCTTATGCTTTTGATTGGAGATTGAGAGAGCTAATTCTACCTTTGATTGAAGTTTTCCATATTATTGTTTCCTTTCCTATTACCTTACTCTTTTGTTTACTATTTAGTTTGCTCGTGGTCATATATGGATATTTTTTATTTTAGAATTTATTAATGCAATGAACAATTTTTACATTTAATTTTATTTCATGTTTAATTTTCTTCAATTAATTATTAGCTTCAAAATTGTCTTTTGATAATTTATTTTAACTACCATGTCTTCCATCTACTCCCTTTACATGTTTGTGAAATTGGCATTCATGTCAATGGAGTAGACTCCCAACTTGACTTTGGAGTTGATTAATAGGAAACCCTTGAGTTGGAATACTCAAGTGTTGACATGTAATTAGAAATTACTGCCAAGTGGATTTTTACTAACTCTAATCCTTCCCTAGGAAGGGATTAGGACTTGTGAGTCAGAGTTGGTATTAGTTACTTGACTTTCCTTTATTAGTTAAAGGATAACTAAGTAAAAGCAACAACATTTTACTATTATACTTGGGAAAATCAACAAGGGTAGAGATTCCGATTAATCTTCTCCTTGTTAAGGCCTTTTACTTCAACTATCTAATACCTCTTATCATTATTTGTTGCTTTGATTGATCGCCGTTTATTTTTCCGTTTCCAATCCTAAAAATTTCTCAGAAAATTTCTGGCCAATAAATTGCACTCTTTTGTCAACTCTTTGGGAGATGACCTGGGAATTCTACTCCCGGTTAACTGATTCTAAATTGTGACAATTCTTTTTAAATTGATAAGTGGGAATTTTGTTGGTTAGGAACTGTACTCAAAACACTACTTTTATAAAGATTTCTT
Source organism: Arachis ipaensis (assembly GCF_000816755.2). NCBI lineage: Eukaryota > Viridiplantae > Streptophyta > Magnoliopsida > Fabales > Fabaceae > Arachis > Arachis ipaensis. The sequence continues at coordinate 22,280,899 of NC_029794.2, read as the reverse complement.
AACCGACATTTTTTCCGCCCATCAATTTTTAGCGCCGTTGCCGGGGAGTTGCAACAGTGTGCTAAATTATTGGTTGGTGTAAATATTTTTTTTATTTACATAATTGTAATTTTTATTTTATTTTTATTTGTGTGTTTTTGGTTATTAGTAGTTTTATTATTAAATTTTCTTAATATATTTTATTACCATGAGCTCTATGTTTCTTTCATTGAATGACGCGTTCATTACCAGATCCGAGCTTGGCCGCATTTGATCCTAAAATCGAAAAAACTATTTCACGTATTAGGCGAGCTCGGCGTCGGTTAGCCTCTGAGGGTGGTGAAGGGGTTTCTACCAATTCACCAGTCTATTCTGAGGCTGAGTCTGAAGCGTTATTTGAGGAAGAAACAAGCTCCTCTTCTACTGATTCTGTTGATTTAAGTGCAGGTAATGTGGCGGAGCCTAGAAGGATTACTCTCCAGGAAGCAGGAGCTCTGGACTTTACACTGCAACCATATCAAATGCGTCATCCAAATTTGGCTACGGATTTTAAACTGAAGACCGCTTTAATCAACCTCCTGGCTAAGTTTCATGGCTTACCTGCCCAAGAGTCTATCAAGCACCTTATAGATTTTCAGACAGCCTGCTCAACTACTAGGCGGCATGGTGCAGATGAGACTACTATTTGGTTATATGCCTTCCCATTTTCCCTTGAGGGAAAGGCAAGGGAGTGGTTCTACACTCAACCTGAAGAAGTTATTACTAATTGGGATCTACTCAGAAGGGAATTCCTGGACAAGTACTTTCCAACTGAAGTTACAGATAGACTGAGGAAAGAAATTTCCTGCATCATCCAAGGCGAATCAAAAACTCTTTACGAGTGCTGGAAACGCTTCAGGAATCTCCTAGACTCATGTCCCCATTACAAAATTGACTAGTTGGTGTTGATTAGCTATTTTTGCCAAGGTATGAAGTCTCAAGACAAGACTATCTTAGATGCAGCGAGTAATGGCTCTCTGACTAAGTACAAGACGGTGACATAAGCATGGCAACTGATCACCGATTTAGCTGAGTCTACCTGAAATGCAAGGCACAGGAACAACCATCTCAAGGCTATTGCGGAGGTTTCCTCTAGTAGTGAGACAGCTGCTCTCACAAAGACTCTGGGAGAGATGACCAATATACTGAAGCAGCTCTAGCTTAATCAACAACAACCTAAGCCTCCTCCACAACAACAGTATCAATAGTTGGTTCCTCAGAGGGTGTGTGGAATATGTGCTTGCTATTCTCACTATACTGATGAGTGTCCGCAACTCCAACAAGAAGACAACACCTTGGCGGCTACCAATACTTACTACAACCGTCCGAATCAAAGGTACTATCAGCAAGGCGGTAATTATAACGAAGGTGGGAACTACAATCAAGGTTGGCAAGACAACTCCAACCAAGGATGGAGAGATAATTCCAACTAAGGGTGGAGAGATAATTCCAACCAAGGATGGAGGGACAACTACAACTAAAGAGGCAGAGACAACGGTGGAAATCAGAGGTAGAACAATAACAACAACTATCAGCAGAATCGGTATCAACAGAACCTTCCATACCAGCAGCAGAGCCAAGGCTAAAGTTATCGGACACCTCACCAAAGGCAAGCCCAAGCACCTCAAAACAACCAACCACAAGCCCCTCAAATTACTTACCCACCTTACTCCCCCAATGATGAGATGCTTCACTCTATTGTACAAGGACAAAAATACCTTCAGAATACACTCACCTCGAGCATCACCGGTCTTACGTCCACTTTACAAGCTCTCATATCCCGGATGGAATCACCCTCTACCCCCACCAGTCAACCTTCAAGCTCTAGTGCACTCCCCTCTCAACCTTTACCCAACCCCAAAGATGGAACCAATGCCATTACTTTGAGGTCCAGAACTACATTGAAAGAGAGGAGTCCCGAAGAGTCAAGCTCAAAAAAAGACATTCAAGTTGAAGACATTGTTGAGGTAGAAGAAGTTGAAGAAGAAGAGGAGGTACAAGATGCGGTTGAAAAAGAGGCGGTTCAACCAAGGAATGGAGTACCTAAGGAAGATGAAGTTACAAGAGAAGCCATTCCCATTCTTTTTCCACACCTTGCTAGGAGGACAAAGAAGCAAGTAAGGCTAGACCCTAAGATGGTGGAAATCTTCAAAAAGGTTGAGGTAACTATTCCCCTTTTTGATGCTATTCGCCAGGTACCTAAGTATGCTAAGTTTCTAAAAGATTTATGCATGAATAAGGATAAAATACATGATTTAGAAACTATTCCCTTAGGTAGCTCTATTTCTGCTTTAATGGGTGCTATACCTGAGAAATGTGGTGATCCCGGTCCATGCATGGTTACTTGTATTATAGAGGGTGTATAATTTTTTGACTGCATGTGTGATTTAGGTGCATGTGTGAGTATTATGCCATTATCTGTATATGATGCCTTGAGGCTCCCACCCTTGAAAAGGTCAGAAACACGTTTTGTTTTGGTAGATAAGAGCATAATCTCGGTGGTTGGCATCACGGAGGACGTCCTGGTGAGCATTAAAGGGTTGACATTTCCTATCGACTTCTACATTTTAGAAATGCCTCCTAATGACTTAGGAAGACCTTCGTCCATCTTGCTTGGAAGGCCATTTTTGAAGACTTCGCGGTTTAAACTGGATGCCTTCTCAGGTACTTACTCTTTTGAGATAGATGGCAGAGCAGTGAGCTTCAACCTAGATGAAGCTATCAAGCACCCACCGGAAGATCACTCCATCTTCCAGTGTGACATTATTGATGAGACCGTGGCTAAAGTTCATCAAGAGGAAGTAGAAGAGGTGCACATGGAGCAAGGTGCAAGTGTGGGGAAACCCTCTGAGCATACTGAAGACACCTTGCTACCTTCAATGGTTCCAGATGATCAAGTACCGAGCCATGAGCTGAAAATGGAATTGAAGCCCCTTCTACCCCACCTCAAGTATGCTTATCTTAAGGATAATCAAAAGCTCCCAGTTATTATTGCAAGGGAACTTACTTCCCAACAAGAGGAGCAGTTGCTTAGTGTGCTGAGAAGACACAAAAAAGCTATTGGGTGGAGTTTGGCAGACATAGTAGGTATCAGCCCTCAAGTCTGTGAGCACCGCATATTTTTAGAAGAGGGAGCAAGGCTGATAAAAGAATTTATCGTTGATCTAGAATTTCACAAAATAGAATTCCATCGTTGAAAGTATAGTCTAAACCAACAATTAATTCCCAAATCAAATGTTTTAAATTCAAATTAAATATAAACCGAGAGTAATGAAACCTCGGGTCGTTCTCCCTGGGACTGCAAGTGAAATGTTACTTCTTTCGGTTGTGAAGGGAACAAAAAGGGGTTTGAGATCAAAGAACAAAAGATTAAAATAACTAAGCAATGAGCAAAATTGTAATTAATGCAAGTAAAGAGAAAGTGAGATCAAAACTAGTGAAAATGCAATAAAGAGCCTTGACTTGGAAATGAGGATCCAAGGAATCCTATCATTGCCATAATCACAACTATGGTAATTATCATGAGTCAATCTCGCCTAGTCAACCCCAACCATCGAGGAGTAAATCAAGCAAGCATAATTGACCTTAATCCATAAGTCCTAACCAACTTACCAAACTAATTGATAAAAGGCTAGCGTCAATGGAAACAAGAGCCAACTAACTACCCAAGAATTACCACTAAATGTCGGACATTATGACTCTAGTATCCTAGGGACTCAAACCACAAGCCAAGGTGGAAAAATCTACTCAAAATTTAGAGTTGGCATTTTCACAAACACCTTGTGTGCATAAAAGTAAAACATGGAGAATTGCAAAGTAGAATGTAAAACTACAACCAACTATCAACAAAACCAAACATAAACAAGCAATCAAACATAAAGGAAGCATGAAATGTAAAATTCATTAATCAAAACTTCAAGAGACACAAAATTGCAATATAAACAAGGTAACTTGAACCAAGAGAGATTGAAAGTAAAAATGCTTTAATTAAAGAGAAATTGAGAGTACTTACAATTGAAGAAGTAAAATAAAAAAAATCAGAGCTTGCTATAAAATACTACAATGAAAATTGATAAACCCTAAGAGAGCTTCCTACTCTACACTACTCCTACTCCTAATTACTATGAAAACTATCTAAAAATTGCTCTAATGCTTCCCCTTTTTGATAAGTGTTGAAGTCTCCTTTATATAGCACTCCAAAATAGCATTTCAGCCTTCCAAAAATGAGCAAATGGCCTCCAAATTCGCGCAGCACGTGCTTCATTAATGAATTCACGTGCAAGGACCTGTGCAGACGCACAGATGCGTGCGTCCGCACACGTGGCTGAAAATCGACATGTGCGTACGCACAGGTGTGTGCGTATGCACACATGGAAATTCTTGTTTGTGCGCGCGCACGCAGGGCTGTGCGCACGCACACTTCGCTGTGTGTGCTTTTCCTTATTTTCTTCATGTTTTCTCCCTTGTAGATGCTTTCTTCCACTTTTATCCTTCCATTCTTGCCTTCAAGGCCTGAAATCACTCACAAACTATATCACGGCATCGAATGACACAAAAGTGGGATTAAATTGCTCTATTAAAGCATAAAATTACATGTTTTCACATTTAAGTTCAAATTAGGGATCAAACACAAAAGTATGCTATTTTGGTGCTTAAGTGTGAGTTCATATGCTAAAATCCATTCAAAGTGAGTTGAAATATACCATCAAATATGGACTCATCAACTCCCCCACACTTAAACAATAGCATGTCCTCATGCTAAACCAATAAGGAGAATGATCAAAAGGGGTAATCAATTTATTGAATGCAACTACCTATATGCATGTGAGTATGTAAATACCATATATCTATCTGTTTATCTATCTATTGTATCTATATGAAATTGGTGAAAACAAATAATCAAATTCCCAAGCAAGTATAGACAAACAGGGCTAAGCAAGGAAATAATCCAATGCAACCCATAAATCTAGAGAATTGATTTACTCATCAAAATGAAGTAACTTGCATGAACACATGATAAGATGCATGGAAACATAGAATTGAGTAATTGAACCCTCACTAGGTGTGTATACACTCTAATCACTTGGTGTCTACGGGTCAATTCACTCAAGTCTCTTCTAATCATGCTTTCAAGGAATTGCTCTTCATCTAACAATCAACAACAAGTGATGCATGAATGCAATTATCATGAGGACTTATTGGGGTTGTAATGGGTTAGGTTAAAGGTGAGATAGATATGGCTAAATGGACTAAAATGGTTGAATCATTGATTAGTTTAAGTATCCACATCAACCTATACCTATTAAATCAAAACCAAATGCAATCCTAAGTTTCCATCATTTCTTTTTTCATTAACATTCATGTATGCGTATCCCATAAACATCACATATGCAATTCTTTATTCATTTGTTTACCATTTTGGGTGACTTTGCGCCCTTTTATGATGAAGGTTTTTTTTAATTGAGTGAGAATTGCATATGGTTAAGTAGTTCATACATGAATGTTCCCATTTTCCAAAGTTTTCAATGAGATACCCAATTTAAATAATTCCATTTACTACCAATATTTCCCAAAATTCTCCCATACTTAAATGAGACACACTCCTCAACCTAAGCTAATCAAGAATACAATCCAAGGTAAATCATGGTTTTCCACTTAAGGTTGTGATGTGCTAATATCGAGAACAATGGGGTAAATAAGGCTCAACAGGGGTTAACAAAGGTAGATGCAAAGGGTAAGGATATATGGGTAAGTAAGCTTAATTCAAAGATGGCCTCAATCATGCTCAATGCAATTTAAGACATCAATCAATGGAAATAAAGAATCAAACAAAACCAAGATTACAATCATAGAAGAGATATATCGCACAATGAACAAAATTAGTGGTTAGAAATTGTAACCACTCAATATAGCTCAAAAACTCACAAGGTAAATGTTCTTTACTCTTCTATATTCCATAAAGAAATAATTCAAGCAAGTTTGGAAATAGTTTTCTCAATCAATTCAATAGAATGTCCTTGGCAAAAATTCTTGGAAAATTTGTTATTTTTCACCAAAGTTATTTCCTATATGTATGTATGATGTGATGGATGCAAATTTTTTTTTTCAAAATTTCCTAGTTCTTTTCCTAATTTTCAACAAACAAAAAGAAACATGAATAATTAAGATCAAGGTAACTTAGGCATAGGCTATTCACATCATCCAGTCACAATCCATATCTATACTAGGTACCAAGCAATGTAAAGATGCAATATGTATGTATGTACTAAAATGAAAGTGCAATACTAGATGTATCTAGAAGCAACTAATATATATATATACCAAAGTACTAAACAGCAGTGCATAAGTCAGAATGCTGTAAATATCCCAAAAAAAAAAGCATAATAAAGACTAAAAATAAACTAAAATGACAAGTGTTCGGAAGAGAATATTTACACCCACAAAATAGTAGAGCCTCCCCCACACTTAGATGATGCACGGTCCTCCGTGCCAGAAACGGACCGGGGGAAATAACTCTATGAAGCTCCACTGCCTGGCGGTGGTGGGTGGTGCTGATGCTGGTAAACAATAAGGGCACTGGATGGCTGTGTGGTGGTCTGTGCTGCTGGCGGGTCCACTGCCGGGTCAGCTGCCTCCGCTCTCGGCTCGGCTGCAGCTGCTGGCTCCTCCACTGCTTGCTCCTCAGCTCTGTCAACTACTACCTCCTCAGTCATGGGCTCCTCAGGTATCTGCTCAGGTGGCTGGACTACCTGGCCAGCTTCAGCTGCTGGCTCCTCAGATGCAGGCTCCTCGGCCTCTGGCTCTAGCGTATCTGGAGGAGGTGGCCCAGGGTCTCTACCCTCAAACTTCGCCACTATCCACTGGAAGCGGCGAGCGTTGCGGTGCTCATAGCGGTGGACGGTCAGAAGGATCTCGCAACACATCTCATAGGGTGTCTGAGGTCGGGGTTTGGGTGCGGGTGCAGAAGGAGGTGCTGAAGGCTCTGCTGCTGCTGATGGAGGCTCAATAGTCTTTCTTTTCTTCTAGGTGGCCCGTCATAATCGCCGTATGGCAGATACGGCTGCTTACTGTTGTAGACAGACATTCTGTCTGTCGGACGTCTCTCTACACCAGGCAAGGCAGCTAATCTGGTGATGAGGGATGGGAAGGGAATGTTGAATTTTTGCTGTAGGTTCACCTTCATCATCGATTCTCTAATGAGGGAAAGAACAGAGATCCTCTTCCCCTCCAGAATAGCCCATAGTATCACTGCCACACGAATTCTAATATGCGTGGCATGCGTGCTTGGAAGAATATAATCGGCAATGATCTGCTGCCAGATCCTTGCCTCCGGATTAAGGTCTGTGCACACAATGCTCACGGGGATAGGCTACTCTCCCTTGCTATATTCCCACTTAGCCTCAGGCTGGCCAATCTTTTTCAGGACCGCATCCAAAGAAATTTTGCCTGTGGTGACATCCGTCATTATTTGAGTGAGAGCGTCCCTAGCCAGAGGAATATGCGGAATGTCCAAGAGGACCTCTAAAGCAGTATCAGAGGTGTCCAAGGTGACACCTCTGAGAAAAATAGTTTTGGCATCCCTTGTTAGAAAATTTGCGTAAAATTCTTTGACCTGGTGTTCATTTACTTCCACCGGATCGAATTTTATGAATTTCCAATGATAGAAATTAATTCTGTTTAGAATGGCATCCGCATATTTCTCAGGCAGGTTTAGCTTCCTCTCATAATGAAAGGCGCGCTTTTCCAGCTTTTTATATTGCTCTTGGGCCTCGGAATTGATAAAAGTGTTTGGATGGTCACTGGGAGGCACGAGAGGAGGGCGAGCCAAGGGGTTGGCTTTCTCCTTTCCCTTGCGACCCATCCTGAAAAAGACAAAAACAAAATACAACTCAGGGAACAGAGAAAATCACAGAAAGAAGGAGGATATAATCAAATAATTCGATTCAGAACCAGTCAGGTAAACAAATGTTAATCAGAGAAAAACATGTGTAAACAGTAGAATGTTCCAAAGAGAATGCATTTTCCTAAAATCAAGCAACCTAGGTGACAAATCAATGAGTAAACAATAGTTGGAAGCATAGATGGGACTTAGGTGCATGATGTATGTGAATTGAATGGAGAGAAATTGATTGTCGCCATTGTGCTTTAAAGGTTGAAAATTTTTTGTAAAAATTGGCACAATGGGTACAAATCAAATTCAAAGCGAAAGCCTATGCATATTCATGTTTAGAAGATAGGATATCACCATATATACACAATCTATTGTCCAAAGCAATGCTCAATTGAAAAACAAGGTTGCATTGCGCAAAAACTTAAAGGAACTAGTTATTATGTACATGGCTTTGATGTTAAACACACATGAATAAGCAGTTATTCAATTCACCAAATAAACATTATATTTACTGCTGCATAAAGCACCAAACAGAATTGAAGATTGATACTATTCAAGCTAGTTTGGGTTTAAAACAAGATGGTTTGGCAGTCAGCATATAATGCATGGAATCAGCATGCTATACAATTAAAAGTACCAAATAAGAGGATCAAAGATGTACATTCCAATCCAATTTGGTTTCAGGACAAGATCAGCAAAGAAGTGCATAATAGCATGTTAATTCAAAGAATGATATGCTCAACAAAAGGGGACATCAAACACGATAATTACATAGGCAAAGTGATGTTTAGATTGATGTTTTCAACAGGAGTACAGAATATACTAAGCAAATCATCTCAGACCGCAAATAGAATAAAAGAAGATGTGCACAATCAGAAATTAATAATGCTAAATGGAAGAAAATGCAAAAACCTATGTTGATCAAACACAGAATTTGAACTAGAATTTCCATTCAGGCATTTAATCAGGTATGTCATGTGCAGAAATTGACAAGCAGCATTTACAGTTCAAGTAAGAACAACAACTTCATCCAGTGCAGAAAATGATTCAAGTATTCAGCCAGCATCACATATTCATATTCAATCCAGAAAACTATAAATCATCTAACCTAAAACCACCTAGAAACTAAAGCAGAATTAAAAATCAAAACTAAGAAGAAGAAATAATATGAAACAGAAAATAAATGGCACAGAGGAGGGGAAACAGGGGCAAACCTGTAATGCAAGGGAGAAGGGATTGGAGGAAGGTGAGGGCAGGATGGAGGGGAGTGCAGCGGCACAGGGGACCGCCGCTACTGGTGGTTGCTCAGCGGACAGAGAGGCGTGGCCTAGGGCTGGCGTGGAGCAGGGCAGCGCGAAACAGGGAGAGGGAAGAGCAATGTAGAAGGGAGAGAGAAGTAAAAGGAAGAGAGATATGGGGGGAGAGAGGTGACGGCGGTGGGGCTGGGCCGTCGCCGGTGGTGGTCGGTCGCGGGGTGGAGGGAGAAGAGGGGTTGGGTGGGTATGTGTTCAGAGAAGGAGAAGAAAGTTTTGGAGAGAAGTGAGGAAATGAAGCATGAGCCCCTAATCTTTTCGAATTAACGTTCGAAAAGTGACCCGTGCGGACGCACAAGGTTGTGTGCGAACGCACACAGGGAGAAAGAAGGGGTGTGCACGCGCTCAGGGTCGTGCGGGCGCTGCAAGCAGAAGGTGGAACGCAACCTGTGCGGGCGCATACTTGGTATGCGGACGCACATGGGAGGGAAAAGGGTTGGGAGCATACGTACAGCTTGTGCGTGCACTGCGACCAGGGGGTGTTGCTCAAGCTGTGCGGGCGCACATAGGGTGTGCACTCGCACAAGGGATTTTTTTTTTTGAGAAAAGGGAAGTGGGTGGCCACACGCATGGTGTGCGGACGCATAAAAGGGAAAAGAGGGAGGTGTGCACACGCACAAGGCGTGCGTGTGCTGCGAATAGAGAGGGCTTTTGAAGGCGTGCGCACTCATACTTCTGTGCGGACGCACAGGAATGCGAAACAGGGGAGCTGTGCGCACGCACAGGTCTATGCGGACGCACAAGTCTCTATTCCTGCAACAGGAATTTTGGCTCTAAGGCACCAAAATTGACATTCCAAACAGGTTTTCAAGCCCCAAAACATCACAAAACTCCCAAAAACACCTTATTTCATTAAAATTACTCGACAACCATCAAAATAAAACAATCAACCAAGCAAACTAACCAATTATTCATGAAACAAAATCTAAAAGAGAATAGCTTAGAAGGATATTACCATGGTTGGGTGCCTCCCACCTAGCACTTTGGTTTATAGTCCTAAGTTGGACTTAGTGAGGAGATCCTTGCTAGGGCGGCTTATGCTTCCACTCCTCCTTGAATCTCCAACCAAGTTTGCTATTGATCCGATCCTCGGGGTCCCAATTAAGTTTCATCAAACTTATGAGAAACTTCAAGCTAGCAACTGGGATCCTCAAGTATTGCTTTTTGAAAGTAATGCCTGGATCCCATACTTGAGTTTCTCCATCACCATTGACATAATTGTGCATTCCTCGGAATCCATTAAATTGACTCATGCACCAAAATCGAGCTTCAAATGTTGAGTTGGCTCCATTGATGAACTTCCCATTTCTTAGCCAATCAACATTCTTCTCTTCACTGTCCACTACTCCAAGAAAGGTTCGAAGTTGGCCATCCGTTTCTACAACGGCGTATTGATGTGGGCCTAGAAATCTTGTTAGAGAAGTCTTCACCCGCTCAATTTGTTCTTGCACAACTATCTTCACCTCTTGGTAACTAATATCTTCCTCAATCTCTTTTGAATCTTCTTCATCATCACTCAAGTCAAAGATTGGAGGTTGTGTGAATTCCACATCAACATCTACTTCCAAATCCAATAAAGGAGGTTCATGAAGGTCATAGAAGGAATTACCCAAGTTGGACAAAAAATCTTGAATGATGAAATCCTCTTGATCAATTCCTAGCCATTCTTCATTTATCCTCTCTTGCATTTCATGTTGTGACCTGACATCTTCTACTTGATTTTGCAATTCTTCTTTCACTCCACACTTTTCACTTGGTTCTACACATTCATCCACTGAAGTTTCTTGCTTGTGGCATGAACGTAATGAAGCTAATGATCCAAAGCCTTTGCTAAGGTACACATGACTTGCTCTTGCTTCTTCCGGAACTCTTGTTGTTCTTGAATGAGCATGAAAAGTACTTCTTGTGTGGTTGGATCCATGTACAAAGATGAAGATTGAGGTGATGAAGGTTGACAATCAAACTCATGAGGGTAAGGGTCTTGGTTTTGTGTGTAGTGACGGAGGAGTGTGTAAGATTGGTGACTATAAAGGTAAGTGTTTGGGTTCCATTGGGGTGCATTGTGGCAATGGCGTGAAAAATTCATTAAGAGAATATAAACAAAAATTTACTAACAAAAGCAAATAAACAACCAAAAAGAGCTATTTACACTATTAACATATTAACAACAACTAAAAGAAATAACACCGTTTGCAATCCCCAGCAACGGCGCCAAATTTGATAAGAGAATTTATCGTTGATCTAGAATTTCACAAAATATAATTCCATCGTTGAAAGTATAGTCTAAACCAACAATTAATTCCCAAATCAAATGTTTTAAATTCAAATCAAATATAAACCGAGAGTAATGAAACCTCGGGTCGTTCTCCCTAGGACTACAAGTGAAATGTTACTTCTTTCGTTTGTGAAGGGAACAAAAAGGGGTTTGAGATCAAAGAACAAAAGATTAAAAGAACTAAACAATGAGAAAAATTGTAATTAATGCAAGTAAAGAGAAAGTGAGATCAAAACTAGTGAAAATGCAATAAAGAGCCTTGACTTGGGAATGAAGATCCAAGGAATCCTATCATTTCCATAACCACAACTATGGTAATTATCATGAGTCAATCTCGCCTAATCAACCCCAACCATCGAGGAGTAAGTCAAGCAAGCATAGTTGACCTTAATCCATAAGTCCTAACCAACTTACCAAACTAATTGATAAAAGGCTAGCGTCAATGGAAACAAGAGCCAACTAACTATCCAAGAATTACCACTAAATGTCAGACATTATGACTCTAGTATCCTAGGGACTCAAACCACAAGCCAAGGTGGGAAAATCTACTCAAAATCTAGAGTTAGAATTTTCACAAACACCTTGTGTGCATAAAAGTAAAACATGGAGAATTGCAAAGTAGAATGTAAAACTACAACCAACTATCAACAAAACTAAACATAAACAAGTAATCAAACATAAATGAAGCATGAAATGTAAAATTCATTAATCAAAACTTCAAGAGACACAAAATTGCAATATGAACAAGTTAACTTGAACCAAGAGAGATTGAAAGTAAAAATGCTTTAATTAAAGAGGAAATTGAGAGTACTTACAATTGAAGAAGTAAAATAAAAAAATAAGAGCTTGCTATAAAATACTACAATGAAAATTGATAAACCCTAAGAGAGCTTCCTACTCTACACTACTCCTACTCCTAATTACTATGAAAACTATCTAAAAATTACTCTAATGCTTCCCCCTTTTGATAAGTGTTGAAGTCTCCTTTATATAACACTCCAAAATAGCATTTCAACCTTCCAAAAATGAGCCAAGGGCCTCCAAATTCGCGCAGCACGTGCTT
>NC_029794.2:22256160-22268140 GCF_000816755.2 Arachis ipaensis | reverse complement strand
GACCTGTGCGGACGCACAGATGCGTGCATCCGCACACGCGGCTGAAAATCGACCTGTGCGTACGCACAGGTGTGTGCGTACGCACACATGGAAATTCTTGTCTGTGCGGGTGCACGCAGGGCTGTGCGCACGCACACATGGATTTTCTCGCTTGTGCGCACACACGCAGGGCTGTGCGCACACACACTTCGCTGTGTGTGCTTTTCCTTGTTTTCTTCATGTTTTCTCCCTTGTACATGTTTTCTTCCACTTTTATCCTTCCATTCTTGCCTTCAAGGCCTGAAATCACTCACAAACTATATCACGGCATCGAATGACACAAAAGTGGGATTAAATTACTCTATTAAAGCACAAAATTGCATGTTTTCACATTTAAGTTCAAATTAGGGATCAAACACAAAAGTATGCTATTTTGGTGCTTAAGTGTGAGTTCATATGCTAAAATCCATTCAAAGTGAGTTGAAATATACCATCAAATATGGACTCATCAAAGGCCTATCCGTCAACCTCAAAGGCGGTTGAACCCCACCATTTTAGAAGTTATCAAGAAGGACGTGACCAGATTGCTTGAAGCCAACATCATCTATCCAATCTTGGATAGTGAATGGGTCAGCCCAGCACAGGTGATTCCAAAGAAGTCTGGCATCACAACAATGAAGAATGAGCATGGGGAACTCATGGCTACAAGAGTGCAGAACTCCTAGAGGGTGTGCATTGACTACAGGCATATGAACTAGGCTACTCATAAGGATCACTACCCGTTACCGTTCATCGATCAAATGCTTGATCGCCTGTCAGGTAAATCACACTACTGTTTTTTAGATGGTTACACTGGCTATTTTCAAATTCATATAGCTCTAAAAGATCGGGAGAAAACTACTTTTACATGCCCCTTTGGAACGTATGCATATAAAAGAATGCCTTTTGGCTTATGTAATGCACCGGCTACGTTTCAAAGATGCATGATGAGTATTTTCTCAGATCTTCTTGAGAATAGTATCGAAGTTTTTATGGATGACTTTAGTGTTTACGGTGATTCATTCGACCTTTGTTTGGATAGTTTAGCTAGAGTATTAGAAAGGTGTGTTAGTTCAAACCTTGTGCTTAATTTTGAAAAATGTCATTTTATGGTAAAACAATGTATTATTCTAGGATATGTTGTTTCTAATACTGGTATATCTGTTGATCTAGCAAAGGTAGATGTTATTTCTAGTTTACCTTACCCCTCTTCCGTGAGGGAAGTCCGTTCGTTTCTTGGTCATACAGGTTTTTACCGGCGATTTATTAAGGACTTCAGTAAGGTTACATTGCCTTTATCCTGACTGCTGCAGAAGGACGTTGAGTTTGAGCTGAGTGAAGACTGCATGGAAGCGTTTGATAAGCTAAAGATTGCGTTGACCCAAGCTCCCATTGTGAGAGGGCATGCCTGGAGTCGGCCGTTTGAGATAATGTGTGACGCATCCAACTATGCGGTAGGAGCGGCACTGCCATTTTAATGACGAGAATTTTGATGGTATAGAATTTCAGAAATAAATTCTCGTTGCAAGTATAGTTTCTAAACCAACAAACAATCCTCACATCAAACAAAATATGGTTGTCACTAGTTCAACCCCAATAAAATAACCGAGAGTATTAATCCCGGGTCGTTCTCCTTAGAAATTACAATGAAGTATTTTGTTATTGGCTATGAAGGAATGTTTTGGGGTTTTTGTAATAAGAGACAAGGAATGTAAATAACAAGAGAAATAAGCTAATAACTAAGAAAGCTCTTGGCAAGGAATGAGAATTAGAAGTCATATCCTCATTATCATCATTAATTATGACAAGAATTATCCATTGCTCCACTTAGTTAACCTCTAACTATGAAGGAAAGTCAAGTGGATATAATCAACTTGAATCCACAAGTCCTAGTCAAATCATAGTGAAATACTAGCTTTAGTGAAATTCAAGTCAACTAGCAACTTCCAATTATCAATCAACAAAAGAGTTTGATAACTCAAGAGTCTCCAATTACCCAACCAAAGCCAAGAGGAGAAAAATCTAACTCATAAATAAAGGAGACATTTCATCAAACACATAGAGGGCAATAAAAGTAAACATCATAAATTGAAAGAATTAAAGGAAGCTATAACTAATCAAAGCAAGAAATCAACAATAAAAGTTAAAGCAAACATCAAAAGACATGTAAATCATAAATTGCATTAAAAAGAAATGAAAATCAACAAGAGAGTTCATAAACTAAAATTGACAAAATAGAGGAATTAACAAGAGAAGTAGAATGAACTAAAGTGCTAGAACAATAAAAATGTAAAGGAAAACTAAATAGAAGGAGAAGGAGAAAGAGATCAAGATCTAAAAAGGAGTAAACTAAGAACCCTAATCTAGAGAGAGGAGAGAGCTCTCTAGAATTCTACATCTAAACTCTCATGAAAACTCCACTATGACTACTTAGTCCCTCTCCCTTCAATCCTTGGGTTCAATAGCATCAGAAATGAGTTGAATTGGGCCCAAAATGACTCAGAAATTGCTGGCCACGAGTTGCTCAAAATAGCCCACGTTGATCCTGTAACGCGCACACATGGGTGACGCGTGCGCATCGCCTAACTGCAAGGCAACTATGGCATATTTTATAGCATTTTGAAGCCTCGAATGTTAGCTTTCCAATGCAAATAGAACCGCCTCATTTGAACCTCTGTAGCTCAAGTTATAATCGTTTTAGTACGAAGAGGTCAGGATTGACAGCTTAGCAATTCCTTCATTTCTTCATGAGTTCTCTATTTTTACATGCTTTTCTCTTCACTTCTTCCATCCAATACTTGCCTTATGAACCTGAAATCACTCAACAAACATATCAATGCATCGAATGGAATTAGAGTGAATTAAAATTGGCAAATTTAAGGCCTAAAAAGCATGTTTTCGCACTTAAGCACAATTTAAGGAGAATTTACAAAACCATGCTATTTCATTGAATAAATGTGGGAAAAGGTGATAAAATCTCCCAAATTAAGCACAAGATAAACCATAAAATTGGGGTTTATCAACGCTGGCTCAGTGCAAAGGTAAGAACCCTTATATAATTGCTTATGCTTCTAAGACTTTAGACACTGCTCATTCTAATTATACTACCACTGAAAAAGAGCTCTTGGCTATTGTTTTTGCTTTGGATGAATTCCGAGCTTATTTACTTGGTACTAAGGTGGTAGTATATTCAGACCATGCAGCTCTAAAATATTTGTTAGCTAAAAAAGAGTCCAAACCAAGGTTGATACGTTGGATATTGTTGTTGCAAGAATTTGATTTAGAGATCAAAGACAGAAGTGGTTCCCAAAATTTAGTGGCGGACCACTTGAGTCGCCTAGAGCATATTAAAAGTGACTCCACACCTATAGCTAATTATTTGGTTAGTCATACCTTTCCTCCTAAATTTTTCTAAACATCAAAAGGACAAGCTTAAAAGCGAGTCCAAATATTATATATGGGATGACCCATATTTATGGAGATGTGGTGCTGACTAAATAATTAGAAGGTGTGTGCCACAATCAGAATTTCAGTCAATTTAGAGGCCTGCCACTCTTCTGAGAGTGGTGGACACTTTGGACCTCAAAGAACTGCTAGAAAAAATTTAGACTGTGGATTCTGATGGCCCACACTTTTTAAGGATGCTACTACTTTCTGTGAATCTTGCCTCCAATGCCAAAGGTTTGATAATATATCCAAGAGGTATAAGATGCCCCAACAACTTATGTTGTTTTGTGAAGTTTTTGATGTTTGGGGTATTGACTTCATGGGTCCATTTCCAAACTCTAATGGTTTCTTATACATATTGTTAGTTGTTGATTATGTTTCTAAATGGGTGGAAGCAATTCCTACCCATACTGATGATGCTAACGTTGTTGTTTCTTTTGTTCTAAATAATATTATCTGTCGCTTTGGATCACCACGAGCAATCGTGAGTGATCAAGGCACTCATTTTTGTAACAAGAGAATGACAGGTCTGTTAAAGAAACATAGGTGGCGACGGCTTACCATCCCCAAACCAATGGGCAAGCCGAGATGTCTAACAGAGAGATCAAGCGCATACTGGAGAAGGTTGTCAAACCTCATAGAAAAGACTGGAGTACTAGACTTGCAGATGCGCTTTGGGCTTATCGGACAGCTTACAAGACACCCATCGAAATAAGTCCATTCCGCCTTGTCTACGGAAAGGCTTGTCACCTTCCAGTGGAGGTGGAGCATAAAGCTTACTAGGTGGTGAAGGAATGCAACTCAGGATTGAAAAAAAGCTGCAACTACAAGAATTGGAGTGCCTTTGACTAGAAGCGTACGAAAACTCGAGGCTCTACAAGGAGAGGGTGAAGGCAGTGCATGATAAGAATATCAAGAGGAGAGAGTTTAGAACTAGGGATTTAGTCCTCCTCTATAACTCAAGGTTGAGACTCATGCCAGGCAAACTAAGATCAAGGTGGGAAGGACCCTATCGAGTGAAAAAGGCGGAACCATATAGAGTCTTCCACCTGAGTCACCCTTCAAGTCCCACCTTCTTCAAGGTCAATGGCCACCGCTTGAAGCTATACCATGGTGAGAAGATGAAGAACAACAAGAAGTTGGAGATCTTCCTCTTGGCGGATCCAACAATAGAAGAAGACTGAGCTTGTGGACCGTCCAACTTAAGGACGTTAAAGAAAAGTGCTACGTGGGAGACAACCCACCATGGTATGATCTTCCTTTTTTATTATCAGTGTTATTTTATTTTTATCAGTGTTAAATTCTGCATAATTACTTCTATTAGTTACTATTTTTATATAAAAAATGGGGCCTTCGACGCGCAAGCGTCTATAACGTGTACGCGTCGTATGAGAATGCGCAACAATGAGAAAACGAACAGAGAGTTGTGCGAGAGCTACGCGGGAGGGGTGCTTGGCGCACAAGCCACCTCATGCGTACGCGTACACCACGCATACGCGTCCCCTGCAGAAATTTCAACCAATGCGTAAGCGTCCTTGACGCGTACACATGGACATGAAAATCGGCGTAAACAAGTGTTTTGAACAGAGAGTTATGATGGCATCGCACGGGTAGTGTGCTAGAGGCACAAATCAACCCACGTATACACGTCTCTGACGCGTACGCATCGCTTTCATTCTTGGCTATCCACGTGTGCGCGTGAAGGACACGCACGCGTCGTTTGCAATTTTGGCCCCCATACAAAATGAACAGAGAGTTGTGCGTGCGCGAGGCTGGAATCGCGCAACTGGCACAACCATGGTCACGCGTACGCATGACCGACGCTTACGCGTCGCCTTAATTTGTGCTAACCCACGCGTACGCGTAGGTGACGCGTGCGCGTCATATGCGCCGTGTCACTTACTCAGCGCGCCGCCTAGATTTCAATTTTACTCACCTCTCTCTTCTTTTCCTAATCCTAATTCTTCTCCTTTCTTCTTCATTCTTTCCTTCTTCTTACTTCTTACTTCTTTCTTCTTTCCTTCTTCCACCACCACTGACAGACCACCACCAGAGACCGCCAACTCCGGCAGCTACAAATTCCTTTTCTTTTCGTCCTCCCTTCTTACTCTTCTCTCAATCTCACTTCCATTCCTCTCCCTATTTTCATCTTCTTCTTGAGGTTTCTTTTCTTCTTCTCTTCTACTCTTTCATTCTTCTCTTATTTATTGCAATTAATTAATTTATTTATTCTTAATTTTATATTACCTTAGTTATTTATAATTTTTTTTTATTTATCATGCATTTTTATGTTGGTGTTGGAGTTTTATTTGGGTGATTGTTTTGCTATATTTTAGCTTGTGTATATTATGTGGAGTAATTTGACAGTTGACATTTTATTTTGGGTCTCATATACACATGGATTAATTATTTTAATTCCTATTTTACATTGAACACCAAGTGTTTGTGAAAAAGCTCTAATGGCATTTTGAATTCTTTTCTATTTTACTCTTACACTTTAATGCCTCCTTTTCACAACCCTTGCAATCCACATGTATTGAGTATATCATTCACAATTGTCATCATACAAGTTCTCATGAGTTTGGTACATTTAATAATTGATGCTTAAGCTATGCTTCTCATGCCTATTACTTGCATGCTTTTAATCCTCTTGCATCTAATTGTTTTGATATGCCTTCATAATTTTAATTAATGTCTTCCATGCATGTTGTAGCTACCATGTATAAGACATTACTTTTCCTTTGGCATTCATTATTCCTTGGATTTTCTTCCTTCTGGTTGTTAGCTATCTATACTTGACATTACTTCTCTTTCTCCCTTCTTTAGGATGACCACTAAAAGAGGAAAGGAGAAGGCTTCTAAAAAGCCACCGACAAGAAAAGGAACCAAGAGAGCACCGGCTAAGGCGCCGCCATCTACAAGCATCAAGCAACCAACAAAGCGGGTGAAGAGGATTATCAAATTTGATGAAGCAGAGAAAGCCTTTCTCGCACGGGACTCCACACGGTTCACTAACCGTTACTGCGAGCAGATGTTCCCCATCCTAGCAGGGAGGAACTACAATAATGAGCATCTACTCATTCTTCCAACATATTTTGTTGATTTTGTGGAGCCCCGCATTGAGAGGAGACAGTGGGGATTCTTAAGGAGGCAGCCACGGGAGGCCAATCTATTATGGGTAGTTGAATTCTACTCCAACTTTCATTCGCCTACCCTGTAGTCTGTCTATGTTCGTCAGAAGCAAGTCCCTGTCTCCGAGGGTGCCATACAGAGAGTACTGGATCTTCCACCTAGCCCAGAGGGGTTGGATGACTATCAAGAGGCCCAACTTAAGTGCCAGATGTATCAGTTTGACTGGGATAGCGTCCTTGGAGTTATAGCCCAACCTGGCAGCATCTGGATCTATGGACAACACTAGTCAAAATTCAAGAGCATCTTAGCCCAAGCACTTACCTTGGAGGCTCGTGTGTGGGCATAGATTATGTCCCACTACATCTTTTTGAGCACCCACGAGTGTACCTTCACTGTGGACATGGCTGTACTCATCTGGTGCATTCTTACAGAGCAACCTCTCAACTTACCCTGACTCATCCGGCAGGCCATGGGACACGTGCAGATCACGGGGAACCTACCCTTTCCCGCATTGGTTTCAGATTTAGTCTCTGCGGCAGGAGTCTCCTATCGGGCAGGGGATACGAAGGTCATGATTCCCAGGGACAATCAGTATGTCCCAAACGGGAAGTACATCAGACCCCCACTACCTTCTGCGAGCCGACATCTCGGCCCATCTTTGGACATTCCTCCATTTTCTGCTCCACCATCATCCACACCTCCTACACCATCCACCACTCAGATGTTCCTTCAGATCCTTCAGAGGTTAGACCGACAAGACCGGTGGATGGAGCGAATAGAGCACCGCAACAAGCGCCGGTACACTTATCTGAAGGAGCTCATTGTCAGTACTCACCCACCTCCGGGAGAGAATGATACCCTGGATTCTACTTCCTATGCTAGTACGGAGAGCCATGACGAGCCGGACGGTGGAGGCGATGCCTCCAGCCCCACCTTGCTCCTTACTGATGGCACAGAGGACCGTGCCAAGCCTTATGTGTGGGGAGGTTAGTACCTAACTTCTGGAGGTAATCTCTCTCTCTTAACACCAATATGTTACTTTTCTTTTGTTAGATAGGATAGATTGCATGATAGTAGTTGCTTGCATGTATGTTCTGCTTGGTAGAAGTAATGAGTTTCTTTTCACGACCAAATTTTATATCATTTCACTAGTTCAAATTAAAATTTTTGTTAAACTTGTTGGAAGATTTTAAATTAGAACATGGTTTAGAGCTAAGAACACACAACCTGTGAGATTTTGAGCTTAATTATATGGTTACATTATTTAACCATGATTTTTTATTCTTGTGTGTTTTCTTCTCTATGATTGCAATCTTTGGTTTGTTCCATTCTATATGTCCATTATTTAGTGTATATTCATGCATATATGTGATTGAGGCCATTATTTGATATTAGCTCACTTATCCCAAATAGCCTACCATTCTATTTACCTTTATTTGCCACTTTGAGCCCTTTTAACCCCCATTCATTCTTTATATTACCACATTACTAGCCTTAAGCGGAAAAACAATTAATTATCCTATTGAATCTTTGGTTAGTTTAAGATAGTGAGTGTGTGTCAACTAAGTGTGGGGAAATGTGGGAACCTTAGGTTGATGAGAATGTGTTTTGTTTATTATTGACAATTATTGAGAATTTAGGTGCTACTCATGTGAAATTAGAGAAACCATATGCATTGATATACTATGCTTGCAATTATATATATACTAGTGTTAAACCCGTGCGATGCACGGGCTTATATTTAAATTTGATAAGTTAAATTAAAAATAATATTTTATAACCATATATTTTTTAAATTTAGTATAATACTATCATCGTTATTATATAATAAACGTGTTAAATATGTTATTTTATCTTTATTTAAAGTAAAATATAAATAGAAGAGTTTGAAGTTTATAATATTCTTGAACCATAAGGAGGGAGACATAAAAAAATAAGAAGATATATAACTGTAATAATAGCATGTTAATTTTACCCTAAATTTTATATCAAAAAGCTAATAAAAATTTATCGACAACCTAGTATCTTACTAACTTCATTAGAAAAGCAATTGGCATAGGATGTTGTGCTCCTTGTTACACATTTTATTTCAAATTTGAAAAAAGAGTTATAGATAAATTAGTTATATCTATAGTAAATATTTGTATAAAAGTGTAAATCATAACATGCTATTAAAATGAAAATAATATTATTCTTACCTAAATATTATTAAAAATCTCTTTGAACACGACATTTATTGTTGATGACTTTGGATTGCCGTCTTCGTCTAGAATTAAAACCCTGAGGCCACTGCGACTCTTAACTCTTGACAAAGTTGTCCATGGGTGAACACTGATTTTGGCAAATAAAGCTGTACATGTGATAGTGATTGACCCTGACTCATGTTAATGGTCATTGCAAAGCATACTGTTAATGAAAATTGTCTCCATTGGAACTTAAATGGCAATTCTGAATCTGAAGGGATCAAGTTTATTCTTGGAATGTACACTTTATTTCCAATATTTCTACCGGTCACTACCGTCGCTCCAATTACGTTGCTGCTAAGTTTGTTAACTATTAATCTTGTCCCGTTGCATAAACTTGAAGTCTGGTCTATGTTTCGCAGTAGCATTACAGCGACTCCTGGCTTCAAAGTCAACTTGTGATTGGGTAGTCCTGAACATTTGATGTCATTTAGGAACTCTGGTGTGAACCACTCTTGTTGTACATCTTCATTCTCATCAGCTTGACATGTTGTGTCAGAGCTCAAATACTCCTTTTCCATCCCTGGAAAGATTGTCAAGACGAAATCGTTTACCTTCTCGACACTCTCAAGCGTGGGTGCAAGAATTGCCCTACTCTGAAAATACCTGTAATCTGACATGTTTTGCAATAAATTTGGATATACAAAGTCTACCGAATGAGAGAGAGGGTCATCAGTAGTTGTAATCAATATATCATCTGGAATTTCAACTTCTGATTCATCACCAACAACAGAGCCAATATTTCCATTTCCAACATCAAGTATCCAATTAGCAAATCTCTTCATTTCACCTTCATCTTGATCCAAAGAAGACATTAGAAGCCTCATATTCGTATGCAGTTTCAGAACCTTACAAAATGACCACATATGGGATGAGTTAATAGCGGATGCCAATATATCATGTCTACTTCCTTTCGAAATCACCGGAAGTATCTGTCTGAAATCACCTCCTAGAACAACAACCTTACCACCAAATGGTTGATGTGTCTTATGTTGATCGGTAACTGACATAAGATCCCTGAGCGTCCGATCAAGTGCTTCAAAACGACAGTTGTACCTTCCCTCGCATACAACATATTGAGAACTCAAAATTGGATCATGTTTCGGACTTCTCTGATCTCTCCTCATACCACATCTTGACGTCGCAATGCCGGCAAAAAATTTCTGGGTCACCAATATCTATCACATCTAATAATCACCAAGATAATAAATTGTTTCAGTTATATCTGCAACAAATACTTTATATAAAAATATACCTTTCTTTTACCATGTTAAGTATAAAAATAATATTTATAAAAGATTACCGAAGAATGCAATTTATGGATTAAGAAGATGAGATCATATAATACAATTTCATTGTGCCAACCTCAAGATTTAAGTTTTACATGCATGTTAATCAAACAATAAGAATTACAATAAATCAATGTTCAAATACAAAAATTATAATATATAACCATATCTTAGTTTGAATTTTAAAACTTGAACACTAAACGATAATTTTTTGTTTATAAAAAGCATAACAATAGTAAATAATAAAGTGCTGATATTGCTACTTCTTAAATTACGTGTATTCTGTAACAGCCCAGACCACCCGCTAGCACAATATTGTCCGCTTTGGCACATAAGGCCTACGGTTTTGCTTTCCATGATAGGGATGATAGCCGAAGCCCCCCACACTCACTCGTCAAAACACGTCATGCTAGGGAGAGGTATCCACACCCTTATACGGCATGCTTCGTTCCCCTCTCCAACCGATGTGGGACCTTACAATCCACCCCCCTAAGGGAGCCCAGCGCCCTCGCTGACACATCGATCCAGGTTCCGGCTCTGATACCATCTGTAACAGCCCAGACCAACCGCTAGCACGATATTATCCGCTTTGGCACATAAGGCCTCACTGTTTTGCCTTCCACGATAGGGATGATAGCCGAAGCCCCCACACTCACTCGTCAAAATGCGTCATGCTATGGAGAGGTATCCACACCCTTATAAGGCATGTTTCGTTCCCCTCCCCAACCGATGTTGGACCTTACATATTCTCAGCAACATCGAATATGGCTGGGTATTCAATTTGCACAGAATCATCTAATATAGTCGTGTTTTCAGTAATATCCTCAACTTCTTCAAAAATATTTGAAAGATTTATAGTCAATTCCTTCAAGAATGTTTTTCTTTGTATCAGGTGTCTTTCTTTTTCAGCTATGCACACTTCTTCTAATTCTTTAGTATCTAAATTTGAATTAGATGTACTGATGAGCGAATATTTTATACGCTTTTTGGGGATAATTTCATATAGTTTTGAGTATGTTTTAGTTAGTTTTTAGTCTATTTTCATTAGCTTTTAGGAAAAATTCATATTTCTGGACTTTACTATGAGTTGTGTATTTTTCTGTAATTTCAGGTATTTTTCTGGCTGAAATTGAAGGAGCTGAGCAAAAATCTGATTCAGGCTGAAAAAGGACTGCTGATGCTGTTGGATTCTGACCTCCCTGCACTCAAAGTGGATTTTCTGGAGCTATAGAACTCAAAATGGCATGCTTCCAATTGCGTTGGAAAGTAGACATCCAGGGCTTTCCAGCAATATATAATAGTCTATACTCTGCACAAGGATAGACGACATAAACTGGCGTTCAACGCCAGTTCTCTGCCCAATTCTGGCGCCCAGCGCCAGAAAAGGATCAAAAGCTGGAGTTAAACGCCCAAACTGGCATAAAAACTGGCGTTCAACTCCACAAATGGCCTCTGCACGTGAATTGCTTAAGTCTCAGCCCAGCACACACCAAGTGGGCCCCAGAAGTGGATCTCTGCATCATCCATCATAGTTTACTCATATTTTTTAACCCTAGGCTACTAGTTTAGTATTTAAACAACTTTTAGAGACTTATTTTGTATCTCATGACATTTTTAGATCAAAACCTTGTATTCTCTGACGGCATGAGTCTCTAAACCTCATTGTTGGGGGTGAGGAGCTCTGCTGTGTCTCGATGAATTAATGCAAGTATTTCTGTTTTCCATTCTAACACGCTTGTTCCTATCTAAGATGTTCATTCGCGCTTAACTGTGATGGAGGTGATGATCTGTGACACTCATCACCTCCCTCAAATCATGAACGTGTGCCTGACAACCACCTCCATTCTATAT
>NC_029794.2:22255479-22256025 GCF_000816755.2 Arachis ipaensis | reverse complement strand
ATCTCCAAAACTCCAACATATTCTCCATTACTGCATAACAAGTAACCTTTAATACATGCTCCATTGTTTATTTGCAATTCAACTGACAAACATAATTGACTTCCTGACTAAGATTTACAAGATAACCATAGATTGCTTCAAACCAACAATCTCCGTGGGATTCGACCCTTACTCACGTGAGGTATTACTTGGACGACCCAGTGCACTTGCTGGTCAGTAGTACGAGTTGTGAAAAGTGTAATTCACAATTTGTGCACCAAGTTTTTGGCGCCGTTGCCGGGGATTGTTCGTGTTTGAACAACTGACGGATTATTTTGTTGCTTAGATTAGGAAAAATTTCTTTTTTTGTTTAGAGTCTCTTATTATTGTCGTGTTAAAATTTTAGAATCCTTATTTTCTTTTTTAAAAAAAAAATATAGTTTTCAAAAATAATTTCTCTATTAGATCCTGTGCCAAACTTCAAGTTTGGTGTTTTCTTGTTGATTTTCCTTAAAATTTTCGAAAATTTTGGTTTGGTTTTCTAAAAATTTTAAGTTTGGTGTTCTT
>NC_029794.2:22230862-22255472 GCF_000816755.2 Arachis ipaensis | reverse complement strand
CGGGCATGCAGGATTCTATAGGAGGTTTATAAAGAATTTTTCAAAAATCGCAAAATCTCTAAGCAATCTGCTAGCTGCTGACATGCCATTTGTGTTTGACACAAAGTGCCTGCAGGCGTTTGAAACGCTGAAAGCTAAGCTGGTCACAGCACCAGTCATTTCTGCACCAGACTGGACGTTACCATTTTCAATTGTATAAGTTTACAGGGTTACAGAAGGATTCTGCACACAAAACAGAGAAAAAGAGCTCACTGGCAAGAAAACGCCAGTAAAAGTATATTTTGGGCGTTCAATGCCCAAAATGGGCATCCACTGGGCGTTGAACGCCAGTGATGGTAGCAATCTGGGCGTTCAATGCCAGAAAGGGGCACCCACTGGGTGTTGAACACCAGTAATGGCAGCAGCTGGGCGTTGAACGCCCAGGAGAGCAGCATTTGGGCGCTGAACGCCCAAAACAGGCAGTGTTTGGGCGTTCAAACGCCAGGAGGAATGCTTGAATAGTGCATATGTCTTTTGAATTTGTTGTTTAAGACTGTTAAATATGTTGGCTCTTGAAAGAATGATGAACATGAGACATGTTATTGATAATCTAAAAAATTATAAAAATGATTCTTGAAGCAAGAAAAAGCAGCAAAGAACAAAGCTTGCAGAAAAAAAAAAAGAGAAGCAAGCAGAAAAAGCCAATAACCCTTAAAACCAAAAGGCAAGGGCAAATGAAAAGGATCCCAAGGCTTTGAGCATCAGTGGATAGGAGGGCCTAAAGGACTAAAATCCTGGTCTAAGCGGCTAAACCAAGCTGTCCCTAACCATGTGCTTGTGACGTGAAGGTGTCAAGTGAAAACTTGAGACTGAGCGGTTAAAGTCAATGTCCAAGCGAAAAGAAGAGTGTGCTTAAGAACTCTGGACACCTCTAATTGGGGACTTTAGCAAAGCTGAGTCACAATCTGAAAAGGTTCACCCAGTTATGTGTCTGTGGCATTTATGTATCCGGTGGTAATACTAGAAGACAAAGTGCTTAGGGCCACGGCCAAGACTCATAAAGAAGCTGTGTTCAAGAATCATCACACTGAACTAAGAGAATCAATAACACTATCTGAATTCTGAGTTCCTATAGATGCCAATCACTCTAAGCTTCAATGGATAAAGCGAGATGCCAAAACTGTTCAGAAGCAAAAAGCTACTAGCCCTGCTCATCTAATTAGAATCTGAGCTTCATTCAAAAAAAAAAAAAAACTCTGAGATATTATTGCTTCCCAACCTATTAGTCTTCTATTTTATTTGTCTAGTTGCTTGAGGACAAGCAACAGTTTAAGTTTGGTGTTGTGATGAGCGGATATTTTATACGCTTTTTGGGGATAATTTCATATAGTTTTGAGTATGTTTTAGTTAGTTTTTAGTCTATTTTCATTAGCTTTTAGGAAAAATTCATATTTCTGGACTTTACTATGGGTTGTGTGTTTTTCTGTAATTTCAGGTATTTTTCTGGCTGAAATTGAAGGAGCTGAGCAAAAATCTGATTCAGGCTGAAAAAGGACTGCTGATGCTGTTGGATTCTGACCTCCCTGCACTCAAAGTGAAGCAGAGATTCAGAAGACAAAGCATCTCCAAAACTCCAACATATTCTCCATTACTGCATAACAAGTAACCTTTAATCCATGCTCCATTGTTTATTTGCAATTCAACTAACAAACATAATTGACTTCCTGACTAAGATTTACAAGATAACCATAGATTGCTTCAAACCAACAATCTCCGTGGGATTCGACCCTTACTCACGTGAGGTATTACTTGGACGACCCAGTGCACTTGCTGGTCAGTAGTACGAGTTGTGAAAAGTGTAATTCACAATTTGTGCACCATGTACTTGCTCCTGTAATCATTAGAGATAATACATCAAGTGCTTTATATTATAAAAAATGAATATATGTTAAATGTTTAAATCAGCTGAATTATGAATATATATTATGAATGTAGTATTAAAGATAAAAGAAGTAAAATTTTAGCTTTGTGATAATTACAATCTATCATGCTTATCTTACCATGTCTCTTTTGAAGTAGCATAGTCTTCCTATTCAGTCTTACATCCCTTTGCAATCTAATTCGATTTGTGTACTCCAATGAATCTATAATAATTATTTAGCATATACCAAAGATTATTTTTAATAGACCAATTGAAAAGTTAAATGTTTGGTCTTTAAGTAATAAAAGCATATTAACATACGCTGGCTTTGTAACTGGACGATATTATTTGATATTTGTTGAAGATGTTGCTAACTTGTCTGATGACATGGGCTATCATATGCTTCACGTGTGATACCCGAATTACTAATATCACTAATATCGGAACATCGTTCTTTTTCATCTACAGAGTGTAGATTAGTAGTTGGAGACCTTGATCGATATGGTGTTGGGTTATTACCTAATAAGATAACTTGAGATATTAGTTTTGAACATATTTTCTGTTAAAGTTTATAATTGAATAAATAGTAGAAAAATCAAAATACATAAAGTGCATGTACATTCACATAAGCAAGTTCCAAAAAAAATCATCCAAAAATAAATCTGTATTAATGCTATTTGTAATGTTCGACAACACCGATTAAAAATGCACACCATTGGAACTATCACTCGAATTTTCTGTAATTTTTTCATAAACAAATTTAGCAACATATTACGAAGACAATGTAAATTAATAATTTATTATTTGTCAATAGCTAAATAATATATAGAAAATACTGTATTTTATGGGCTTTCATTCGGCCAAAATACTCATGACATGTTAATTATTTTGTATACCCAATAAAAACTAAATATATAGAACTGACATACTTAAAAATACCAAATAAAAAATATATTATTCTAACCTAAAAATAAAAATTTTTATATTATTAAAAAAATAAAGTAGTACACATATGACCGCATTTGTTTTTGGTATACATGTCCATCAAAACATAGACACAGGAGTACATGTATGGTGTTTGTTTACTGAGACAAAAATAATGAAAGACATAGTCATACACAAACACCCATAAAAAAATATATTTTGTGTCTCTCTAAAATGCCGAAACACTAATTCTTAACTTGAGACACTAATTTTTTTACATTTTTTTCTCATGTCTAACTTACCAAATAGAATATAAAATTAGTGTCTTCTTATGTCTATGTAAAATCACACAAGTTTTATTTTCAATGGCTGCTTTAATTTCTTTTTTATTCTCATTTATTTAGTCCAGTAAACATATTTTATGAAAAATAATATATTTTTTTTACAAAAGTATCTTTTTTCAAATAAATATAAGTTTAATCTCACGATCAATAAATTCAACTTATAGTTAAAATCTTTTTTTTTCTTAAATAAAGAGATTGAAAATGAATAACTTATAAGTAAAAAGAGAGAAAAAGATGAAAGTTTTTTGGATTAGGATGGTGGAGTTCGTGATCGAAGATGAAGCAAGTATTCTTCTGCCACTCTCCAGAAAAAGATGAAAGTACCTCTATTGTTGTGCTGAGATAATCTAAAAAATAACAATGTAAACGAAGTAAATAGAAAAAAATTATAAATGTGACAAATAAAAAAATTTAAATTTAAAAATCAAAACGGTTAAGAAGCCACTTAATTAGGAATTAGTATTAGAATTTTAAATTTCAAATTTTTAAAAAGAGTTTCCTAATTAGCTAGTGCAAATTTAAAATTTTTAAATAAACTTTTTTAATTAAACGTTTGTTATTCATTAAGAATATAGGAATTTGTTAATTTAAAAATAATGTTTATTAGTTTCGTCATAAATAGTATCAATCCTATTATTTATCGAAAAAATAAATAAAATTAAATACAATCTAAAAATTAATCTTATAAATTACATGAATTTAGAAAAAAATACTTAAAAAGAGAGAAAAAGATGAAAGTACTTCTACAATCTAAAAGATAATAATAAAAATTAATAAATGTGGCAAGTAAAAAAATTTAAATTTAAAAATCGAAATGGTTAAAAACTTAATTAGAAATTAGTATTAGAAATTCAAATTTAAAATTTTTAAATAATATCAATGGTGAGAATCAAATTAAAAATAAAACCACAAGTAATAACCAAATAACTTCAATTTATATTTAAAAAATTCTAAATTTCAAACATAAAAATCGAAAAGAACCAAAAAAAATAACAACTCAAAAAAAGACAATGTTTCCACTAAAACAAACGTATGTTTGGCATTATTCTATTAGATAGATTCTAAAAGGAATTCCAAAATATGTGCATCCAAATTCTCGAGTTTCTTTCTCAATCTTGATCTTCTTGCAAGTTGAGGTATCTCCTTCCACCTTCGAATTTTCCGACTCTGAGGATAGTCGCTTAGTTGGTGTAATAGCATTTTCCAACAATTCGGATTCATCATTGGCAGCAACTTCATTGGAATTCTAGCAACAAATTCTGTACAAAAAACCGCGTTAAATTAAAGGATTCTTTCTAACCTTTAATTTTATCTCACTAATATTTTTTGAATAAAATTAACTTCTAATTTTGAGAGAACAAAAAAGATTATTTTTTAAACAAATACCTTAGCACCTTCTACTTTCTCCCCTTCAATGATTGAGGATATCTTTGAAATTGGAAGCAAACCACCGGTGTAATCAACATCCTAAAATTATAATTAATTATTATTTATAAATTAGATACTACTAATGACCAAAGAAGAAAAAAATAAATTGATTTTTAATAGAAAGTACACTTATATATACTCACAATTTGAATAGGGTGAGCCTCTTTGAATTTATTTATGAGATCCACATTATCAGTCATCTTCTTTAACTTTATAAGAAGGTGAAAAATATGGATTATCATATATTTGAACTTCAACGACGAAGAGAAAGATCTTATCAATTAGGTTGAGCAAAAGTGTAGGTGTATCCAATAAATCTCCTTTCTGCAGGGTATTATATAATATATTAATAATAAATAATATAAAAAGTACCAATAAAAATATCTTTACTAATGCTTTTAGAAATAAATATTGGTTAGATCTTACCAATAGGAGTGGATCAAGTATCTCTACATAGCTCTTTCCCAAAATTTATTTTGCCTCCTTGTCAAAGACTACAAAACATGCACAGTCAGAATCATCAATGACACCAAGCTTTATTCGATACCTGCTTAAAAAAATAACATAAAAAAAGTTAAATATAGACTTATTCAATATCTAATCCAATGTACATAGACCTTATTTAAAAAAATAAATAAATAACCTTGCAGTCATGGATAAAAGGATATTAGTAGAAAACTCGCGTCTTCATCGAGCCAAATCATCTCAATTGAGTATGGTAATGGAGAATTTTTGTAACTTGATAGTGTCCATAACCGTATCACTCGTATACGTACACACAAATTGTCGATTGTAGGATTGATGTCAGCAATTTTGTGAATACCAGCCATTGGAATAAGTAGGGAGATTTTGGATATATGTAAAGAAAGCGATTGATGTACTTTAAATTGTGGTGCTTTACCTCTCTCATAACTTATTCTTTTATAGTTTCATCATAACTAAATTTTTTTAAATTTGGTTGACTTCAATTTAAAATTTAAAAAATAACAAACTAAGTAAAATAACCCAAACTTAAAATTTGAAAATAACAACCTAAACAAATAATAATTTAAAAATTCTAAATTAACGTAAATCTTTATTTATAGTAATATTAGTATGTAACAACCGAAGAATAATTAATGTAAATTTTTTTAAAACTCTAAATTTATTTAAAAGAATTTATGTAGCTGCAATTTAAAAAAAATCAACAAAATTTTAAAAAATAATACTAAAAAGAATTAATAGATTTTTAAAAAATAATGTTAAAATATAAAAAAGAACAATCTAAGTAAAATTTAAATAATATTTAAAAAATAACAACTTAAATAAAATAATTTAAAATTTAAAAAATAACAACCTAAGTAAAATAACCCAAACAAATAAAATAATTTAAAATTTGAAAAATAACAACATAAGTAAAACAACCCAAAATTAAAATTTGAAAATAACAACCTAAGCAAACAATAATTTATAATTTATAAATATAAATCTAAAAATTTCTAGTGACGACACGTAAGCAAATAAACTCCCAGACTCAACGTATGAGTGCCACGTCAGCAAATGAGCTCCCCATTTGTATTACTACTAGTGTTAAACCCGTGCGATGCACGGGCTTATATTTAAATTTGATAAGTTAAATTAAAAATAATATTTTATAACCATATATTTTTTAAATTTAGTATAACACTATCATCGTTGTTATATAATAAACGTGTTAAATATGTTGTTTTATCTTTATTCAAAGTAAAATATAAATAGAAGAGTTTGAAGTTTATAATATTCTTGAACCAAAAGGAGGGAGACATAAAAAAATAAGAACATATATAACTGTAATAATAGCATGTTAATTTTATCCTAAATTTTATATCAAAAAGCTAATAAAAATTTATCGACAACCTAGTATCTTACTAACTTCATTAGAAAAGCAATTGGCATAGGATGTTGTGCTCCTTATTACACATTTCATTTCAAATTTGAAAAAAGAGTTATAGATAAATTAGTTATATCTATAGTAAATATTTGTACAAAAGTGTAAATCATAACATGCTATTAAAATGAAAATAATATTATTCTTACCTAATTATTAAAAACCTCTTTGAATACGACATTTGTTGTTGATGACTTTTGATTGCCATCTTCGTCTAGAATTAAAACCCTGAGGCCACTACGACTCTTAACTCTTGACAAAGCAACATAAAGTTGTCCATGGGTGAACACTGATTTTGGCAAATAAAGCCGTACATTTGATAATGATTGACCCTAACTCATGTTAATGGTCATTGCAAAGCATACTGTTAATGAAAATTGTCTCCGTTGGAACTTAAATGGCAATCCTGAATCTGAAGGGATCAAGTTCATTCTTGGAATGTACACTTTATCTCCAATATTTCTACCGATCACTACCGTCGCTCCAATTACGTTTCTGTCAAGTTCGTTAACTATTAATCTTGTCCCGTTGCATAAACCTGAAGTCTAGTCTATGTTTCGCAGTAGCATTACAGCGACTCCTGACTTCAAAGTCAACTTGTGATTGGGTAGTCCCAAACATTTGATGTCATTTAGGAACTCTGGTGTGAACCACTCTTGTTGTACATCTTCATTCTTATCAGCTTGACATGTTGTGTCAGAGCTCAAATACTCCTTTTCCATCCCTGGAAAGATTGTCAAGACAAATCGTTTACCTTCTCGACACTCTCAAGCGTGGGTGCAAGAATTTCCCTACTCTAAAAATATCTGTAATCTGACATGTTTTACAACAAATTTGGATATGCAAAGTCTACCAAATGAGAGAGAAGGTCATCAGTAGTTGTAATCAATAGATCATCTAGAATTTCAACTTCTGATTCATCACCAACAACAGAGCCAATATTTCTATTTCCAACATCAAGTATCCAATTAGCAAATCTCTTCATTTCACCTTCATCTTGATCCGAAGAAGACATTAGAAGCCTCATATTCGTATGCAGTTTTAGAATCTTACAAAATGACCACAGATGAGATGAGTTAATAGCGGATGCCAATATATCGTGTCTACTTCCTTTCAGAATCACCGGAGGTATCTGTCTGAAATCACCTCCTAGAACAACAACCTTACCACCAAATGGTTAATGTGTCTTATGTTGATTGGTAACTGACATAAGATCCCTGAGCGTCTGATCAAGTGCTTCAAAACGGCAGTTGTACCTTCCCTCGCATACAACATATTGAGAATTCAAAATTGGATCCTGTTTTGGACTTCTCTGATCTCTCCTCATACCACATCATGGCGTCGCAATACCGACAAAAAAATTCTGGGTCACCAATATCTATCACATCTAATAATCACCAAGATAATAAATTATTTCAGTTATATCTGCATCAAATACTTTATATAAAAATATACCTTTCTTTCACCATGTTAAGTATAAAAATAATATTTATAAAAGATTACCGAAGAATGCAATTTATGGATTAAAAAGATGAGATCATATAATACAATTTCATTGTGCCAACCTCAAGATTTAAGTTTTACATGCACGTTAATCAAACAATAAGAATTACAATAAATCAATGTTCAAATACAAAAATTATAATATATAACCATATTTTAGTTTGAATTTTAAAACTTGAATACTAAACGATAATTTTTTGTTTATAAAAAGCATAACAATAGTAAATAATAAAGTGATGATATTGCTACTTCTTAAATTACTTGTATTCTCAGCAACATCGAATATGGCTGGGTATTCAATTTGCACAGAATCATCTAATATAGTCGTGTTTTCAGTAATATCCTCAACTTCTTCAAAATTTTTTGAAAGATTTATAATCAATTCCTTCAAGAATATTTTTCTTTGTATTAGGTGTCTTTCTTTTTCAGCTATGCACACTTCTTCTAATTCTTTAGTATCTAAATTTGAATTACATGTACTTGCTCCTATAATCATTAGAGATAATACATCAAGCACTTTATATTATAAAAAAAGAAAAATGAATATATGTTAAATGTTTGAATCAGCTGAATTATGAATATATATTATGAAGGTAGTATTAAAGATAAAAGAAGTAAAATTTTAGCTTTGTGATAATTACAATCTATCATGCTTATCTTACCATGTCTCTTTTGAAGTAGCATAGTCTTCCTATTCAGTCTTGCATCCCTTTGCAATCTAATTCGATTTGTGTACTTCAATGAATCTATAATAATTATTTAGCATATACCAAAGATTGTTTTTAATAGACCAATTGAAAAGTTAAATGTTTGGTCTTTAAGTAATAAAAGCATATTAACATACGCTGGCTTTGTAACTGGTCGATATTGTTTGATGTTTGTCGAAGATGTTGCTAACTTGTCTGATGACATGGGCTATCATATGCTTCACGTGTGATACCCGAATTAGTAGATTAGTAGTTGGAGACCTTGATCGATATGGTGTTGGGTTATTACCTAATAAGATAACTCGAGATATTAGTTTTGAACATATTTTCTGTTAAAGTTTACTAATATCACTAATTTTTAACTTGAGACACTAATTTTTTTACAATTTTTTCTCATGTCTAACTTACCAAATAGAATATGAAAATAGTGTCTTCTTATGTCTATGTAAAATCGCACAGGTTTTATTTTCAATGACTACTTTAATTTCTTTTTTATTCTCATTTATTTAGTTACGTAAACATATTTTACGGAAAATAATATATATTTTTTTACAAAAGGATCTTTTTCAAATAAATATAAGTTTAATCTCACGATCAATAAATTCAACTTATAGTTAAAATCTTTTTTTTCATTTCCTTAAATAAAGAGATTGAAAATGAATAACTTATAAGTAAAAAGAGAGAAAAAGATGAAAGTACCTCTATTGTTGTGCTGAGATAATCTAAAAAATAACAATGTAAACGAAGTAAATAGAAAAAAAATTATAAATGTGACAAATAAAAAAAATTTAAATTTAAAAATCAAAACGGTTACGAAGCCACTTAAGTAGGAATTAGTATTAGAATTTTAAATTTCAAATTTTTAAATAGAGTTTCCTAATTAGCTAGTGCAAATTTAAAATTGTTAAATAAACTTTTTTATTTAAACATTTTTTATTCATTAAGAATACAGGAATTTGTTAATTTAAAAATAATTTTTATTAGTTTCATCATAAATAGTATCAATCCTATTATTTATCGATAAAAATAAATAAAATTAATACAATCTAAAAATTAATAATCTTATAAATTACGTAAATTTAGAAAAAAATACTTAAAAAGAGAAAAAAAGATGAAAGTACTTCTACAATCTAAAAGATAATAATAAAAATTTATAAATGTGGTAAGTAAAAAAATTTAAATTTAAAATTCAAAATGGTTAAAAACTTAATTAGAAATTAGTATTAGAAATTCAAATTTAAAATTTTTAAATAGAATTTCCTAATTAGCTAGTATAAATTTTAAATTTTTAAATAAAATTTTCTAATTAAACGTCCGTTGTCCATTAGGAATATAGAAATTTGTTAATTTAAAAATGATTTTTTTTAGTTTTATCATAAACAGTATTAACTTTATTATACTTTTTCTAAAATTTAAACAGTATTACATTTTTTTTAAATAGTATAAATAACTTCACATTTTAATAAGACTGATAATTCTATTTACTTTATTATAATCCTTTGTAATTATCATAGTAGCTTATAAATTATATAAATTTTTAAAAAATATTCTCAAACCCAATTACTTACGTAAAAATTCAAAAAAAAAGTATATTTGAATTTAAATTTAAAATTCTAAACCTAATACTTTAATTAAAAATTATAATTAGATTTTTTTTAAATAAGTACACATTAAAAATTAATAACTAACTTAATTGTATCAACAATAATTCAAAGAAAAAATTTATAACTTTATGACATTAAATATTAAATTGAAAATTATCAGAATATCAACGGTGAGAATCAAATTAAAAATAAAACCATAAGTAATAACTAAATAACTTCAATTTATATTTAAAAAATTCTAAATTCCAAACATAAAAATCGAAAAGAACCAAAAGAAAAATAACAATTCAAGAAAAGACAATGTTTTCACCAAAACAAACATATGCTTGGCATTATTCTATTAGATAGACTCTAAAAGGGATTCCAAAACATGTGCATCCAAATTCTCAAGTTTCTTTGTTAATCTTGATCTTCTTGCAAGTTGAGGTATCTCCTTCCACCTTCGAATCTTCCGACTCTGAGGATAGCCGCTTCGTTGGTGTAATAGTATTTTCCAACAATTCGGATTCATCATTGGCCGCAACTTCATTGGAATTCAAGCAACAAATTCTGTACAAAAAACCACGTTAAATTAAAGACTTCTTTCTAATCTTTGATTTTATCTCACTAATATTTTTTGAATAAAATTAGGATCTAATTTTGAGAGAACAAACAAAAAAAATTATTTTTTGAACAAATACCTTAGCACCTTCTACTTTCTCCCCTTCAATGATTGAGGATGTCTTTGAAATTGGAAGCAAACCACCGGTGTAGTCAACATCCTAAAATTATAATTAATTATTATTTATAAATTAGATACTACTAATGACCAAGGAAGCAAAAAATAAATTGATTTTTAATAGAAAGTATACTTATATATACTCACAATTTGAATAGAGTGAGCCTCTTTGAATTTATTTATGAGATCCACATTATCAGTCATCTTAACTTTATAAGAAGGTGAAAAATATGGATTATCATATATTTGAACTTCAACGACGAAGAGAAAGATCTTATCAATTAGGTTGAGTAAAAGTGTAGGTGTATCCGATAGATCTCCTTTCTGCAGAGTATTACATAATATATTAATAATAAATAATATAAAAAATACCAATAAAAATATCTTCACTAATGCTTTTAGAAATAAATATTGGTTAGATCTTACCAATAGGAATGGATCAAGTATCTCTACACAGCTCTTTCCCAAAACTTGTTTTGCCTCCTTGTCAAAGACTACATAACATGCACAGTCAGAATCATCAATGACACCAAACTTTATTCGATACCTGCTTAAAAAAGAAAATAACATAAAAAAAAGTTAAATATAGACTTATTCAATATCTAATCCAATGTCCATAGACTTTAATTTAAAAAAATAAATAAATAACCTTGGAATCATAGATAAAAGGATATTAGTAGAAAAATCGCATCTTCATCGAGTCAAACCATCTCAATTGAGTATGGCAATGGAGAATTTTCGTAACTTGATAGTGTCCATAACTGTATCACTCGTATACGTACACACAAATTGTCGATTGTAGGATTGATGTAAGCAATTTTGTGAATACCAGCCATTGAAATAAATAGGGAGATTTTGTATATATGTAAAGAAAGGGATTGATGTACTTTAAATTGTGGTGCTTTACATCTCTCATAACTTATCCTTTTATAGTTGCATCATAACTAAATTTTTTTATATTTGGTTGACTTTAATTTAAAATTTAAAAAATAACAAACTAAGTAAAACAACTCAAACTTCAAATTTGAAAATAACAACCTAAACAAATAATAATTTAAAAATTCTAAACTAACGTGAATCTTTATTTATAGTAATATTAATATGTAACAAACGAAGAATAATTAACGTAAATTTTTTTAAAACTCTAAATTTCTTTAAAAGAATTTATGTAGCTGTAATTTAAAAAAAATCAACAAAATTTTAAAAAATAATGCTAAAAAGAATTAACAGATTTTTAAAAAATAGTGTTAAAATATAAAAAAAGAACAATCTAAGTAAAATCTAAATAAAATTTAAAAAATAACAACTTAAATAAAATAATTTGAAATTTAAAAAATAACAACCTAAGTATAAGGGGATAAAATTACCCCAATGTTAAGTTCAATAAAAAGATCAATGCATATGTGATGGAATTAAAAATTGAAACATGAGTGTGTAAAAATATGAAAAAGTGAGATATTTGGGTGACTAAGCACAATTTTAGAATTATATAGAGTGTGTGTATGTATTAGGTGAGAACTTAGGTTAGTCAAAGATTCAATTTATAGCTCACTCAGCCATATATATACCCTCACCATTACCTTAGCCCCATTACAACCATTAAAAGACCTTATGATATTTACATTTGTACACTAAATATTTGTTGATTGGTTAGATGAAGAACAAAGTTTTAGAAAGCATGACTAGAGGAGACTAGAGTGAATTAACCCTAGACACTTGAGCAATTAGAGTGCATATACACTTCCAGTGAGGGTTCAATGCTTTATTCTGTGTTCCCTGCTTTCATGAGCTTTCTTCTTACAAGTTTACCAGTGCCTTATTGTGTGATTTGAATTAGTGGGATATGATTTATTTTTTTCTTGGAGAACTTGTCTACTTTTAACCAAGTAGGTAGAAGCATCTTAGCATATAGTTGCATTCATATACATAGGTTGCATTGCATGAGTCTTACTCTTCCTCCTTCATTCATTTGGTCTCCTTGAGCTTAGCATGAGGACATGCTAATGTTTAAGTGTGGGGAGATTTGATGCACCATTATTTTGTGATGTATTTTGGACTAAATTGAGTGGTTTGTGTCAAATAATCTCACACTTATCCATTGAATTTGCACATTTTTCACTTCCTTCCCAATTTTGTGTTATTATTGAAAACTTGCTTCCTAAGCCGTTAAATTGTCAATTTTTAATTATCCTTTTTACCATTCGATGCTGTGATCTATGTGTTAAGTGTTTTCAGGCTATATAGGCATGAATGACTTAGAGGATGGAGAGTAAGCTTGCAAAAGTGAAAGAAACACAAGAAATCATGGAGTTAAGCAGCGAGAATCGACGCGCACGCATGCTTGACGCGTGCGCACGACTTAAAGCATTTCACAGCGACGCGTACATGTGACTGACGCATGCGCGTGACAAGCGCAGAAGACCATTGACGCGTACGCGTGACAAAGCGTTGTGCTGCATTAATCAGAACTCACAGGGGACTATTTCGTGCTGGTTTTGAACCCAGTTTTTGGCCCAAAAATACAAACTAGAGCCAGGGGGCAAGCAGAAATTCAAGACACATTCACATTCACTTAGTTTTTAGTTTTAGTTTTGAATTCTAGAGAGAGAAAATACCACTTCTTCTAGAGTTCTTCACATTCTTAGATTTTTAGTCTTATGCTTTTGATTGGAGATTGAGAGAGCTAATTCTACCTTCGATTGAAGTTTTCTACATTATAGTTTCCTTTCCTATTACCTTACTCTTTTGTTTTCCATTTAGTTTGCTCGTGGTCATATATGGATATTTTATATTTTAGAATTTATTAATACAATGAACAATTTTTACATTTAATTTCATTTCATGTTTAATTTTCTTCAATTAATTATTAGCTTCAAAATTGTCTTTTGATAATTTATTTTAACTACCATGTCTTCCATCTACTCCTTTTACATGTTTGTGAAATTGGCATTCATGTCAATGGAGTAGACTCCCAATTTGACTTTGGAGTTGATTAATAGGAAACCCTTGAGTTGAAATACTCAAGTGTTGACATGTAATTGGAAATTGCTGCCAACTAGATTTTTACTAACTCTAATCCTTTCCTAGGAAGGGATTAGGACTTGTGAGTCAGAGTCGGTATTAGTTACTTGACTTTCCTTTATTAGTTAAAGGATAACTAAGTAGAAGCAATAACCTTTTACTATTATACTTGGGAAAATCAACAAGGATAGAGATTCCGATTAATCTTTTCCTTGTCAAGGCCTTTTACTTCAACTATCTAATACCTCTTATCATTATTTGCTGCTTTAATTGATCGCCGTTTATTTTTCCGTTTCCAATCCTAAAAATTTTTCAGAAAATTTCTGACCAATAAATTGCACTCTTTTGTCAACTCTTTGGGAGACGACCTAGGAATTCTACTCCCAGTTAACTAATTCTAAATTGTGACAACTCTTTTTAAATTGATAAGTGGAAATTTTGTCGGTTAGGAACTGTACTCACAATGCTACTTTTATAAGGATTTCTTAACCGGCATTTTTTTCGCCCATCATTATGTTGATGTGGTGTCATTTGCTTTTGTTTTCTGAATGTATGAAATAAACAGTGCATATTTGAAGTTCTAACGTTAGAATGTTTTCTCTTGAAAGAATAAGAAAAAAGGAAAAATATTACTGATAATCTGAAAAATCTAAAAATTGATTCTTGAAGCAAGAAAAAGTAGTAAAAAAAAAAGAAAAAGAAAAAACATGTTGCAAAAAAAATATAAGCATGCGAAAAAGAAAGAAAAATGGCGAAAAAGAAAATGAAAAAAAAAATCAGAAAAATCCATTACTGCCCAAAAATGCAGGAAAAGGAGGGTAGATTGAAAAAGCCAATAACCCTTTAAACCAAAAGACAAGGGTAAAAGGGCCCAAGGCTTTGAGCATCATTGGATAGGAGGGTCCAAAGGAATAAAATCCTGGCCTAAGTGGCTAAACCAAGCTGTCCCTAACCATGTGCTTGTGGCGTGAAGGTGTCAAGTGAAAAGCTTGAGACTGAGCAGTTAAAGTCGTGGTCCAAAGCAAAAAGAGTGTGCTTAAGAACTCTGGACACCTCTATCTGGGGACTCTAGCAAAGCTGAGGAAAAAAAGAAAAAGAAAAAGCGTGTTGCAAAAGAAAAAAATATATGCTTGCAAAAAAAAGTAAAAAAGTGGCAAAAAAAATAGAAAAATAAAAGGCAGAAAAAGCCAATCGCTCTTTAAACCAAAAGGCAAGAGCAAAAAGCCAATAACCCTTTAAACTAAAAGGCAAGGGTAAAAGGATCCAAGGCTTTGAGCATTAGTGGTTAGGAGGGCCTAAATGAATAAAATCCTGGCCTAAGACGCTAAATCAAGCTGTCCCTAACCATGTGCTTGTGGCGTGAAGGTGTCAAGTGAAAAGCTTGAGACTGAGCAGTTAAAGTCGTGGTCCAAAGCAAAAAGAGTGTGCTTAAGAACTCTGGACACCTCTATCTGGGGACTCTAGCAAAGCTGAGTCATAATTTGAAAAGGTTCACCCAGTTAAAGTGTCTGTGGCATTATTGTATCCGGTGATAATACTGGAAAACAAGGTGCTTAGGGTCACGGTCAAGACTCTGAAAGCTGTGTTCAAGAATCAAAATAAGCTTAACTAGGAAATTCAATAATATCATCTAGATTCTAAGTTCCTAAGGATGCCAACATCTCTGAGTTTCAATGGATAGTGAGATGCCAAAACTATTCAGAAGCAAAAAGCTACTAAGTCCTGCTCATCTGATTTTAACTAAGCTTCATTTAAAACTTTGAAATTTATTGTATCTTAATTTTCTTTTCTATCCTACTGTGTTTTTAGTTGCTTGGGGACAAGCAACGGTTTAAGTTTGGTGTTGTGATGAGCAGATATTTTATACACTTTTTGACATCATTTTCATATAGTTTTTAGTAGTTTTTGTTTAGTTTTTATTAAGTTTTTATAGGTTTTAGTGTTAAATTCATATTTTTGGATTCTACTATGAGTTTTTTATTTTTGTACAATTTCATATATTTTCTGGCTGAAATTGAGGAGATGGAGCATAAGTCTGATTCAGAGATAGAGAAACCACTACAGATGCTGTCTGGATCTGACCTACCTGCATTCAGAAGAGCTTTTCTGGAGCTACAGAAGTCCAATTGGAAAGCTGACTTCTAGAGCTTTCCAGCAATATATAATAGTCCATACTTTGCTTCGAATTAGAAAGCCCAAAACTGGCATCCAACGCCAGCTTCTTGCCTCCTTCCAAGCGTCCAGCGCCCAAAGAGCAGAGACTGGCATCCAAACGCCCAAAGAGGACCCCCTAGCTGGTGTTTCACATCCAAGAGACCTCATAGCACGTGGATCTCATCAAAGCTCAGCCCAAACATTCACCAAGTGGGCCCTAAAAGTGGATTTTAGCACTAAATAGACTGTTTTACCCTTACTAGTCATCTGTTTAGTATTTAAAGTGTATTTTACATAATCATACAGACATCACGCATATCATTCATCCCTATTTTCATTTTACCTTGTATTTTACTTTCAGTATGAGTTTTTAAACCTCCTAAGTTGAGGGGAGGAGCCTTGCTGAGTCCTATGAATTAATAAAAGTATTACTGTTTCTTCTTCGATTCGTGTTTGATTTATCTCTAAAATGTATATATGATCTTCATCGTGGTGAATAGGATGGTCGAACAATCATCTATGTTCATCACATTAAGACGAACGTGTCTGACAAACACCCGCGTCTACTTGGGTTCGTGTGGATACGTGGCTGGAAAGTACGAGCCAATAGCTATGTTTATACATCTCTCAGATGGCTAATCCACGACTTCGTTGGAGACTTCTCGAGATACCAGTTTAGCCGATTTTCGGGGAGATTAGGGTCTCTGTGGTATAGGCTAGAATCCAAAGAAGCAGCGTTCTCTGATATGGAAGATTCGACCTTACCTGTGGCGTTTTGAATAGGATCGCCAAGAGAATGACTGCTAGAGCTTCACCCTCT
This sequence comes from Arachis ipaensis, assembly GCF_000816755.2. Classification (NCBI taxonomy): domain Eukaryota; kingdom Viridiplantae; phylum Streptophyta; class Magnoliopsida; order Fabales; family Fabaceae; genus Arachis; species Arachis ipaensis. The sequence goes on along the minus strand of NC_029794.2, from coordinate 22,238,443 downwards.
GTCAGATTGAATGACCACGAAAATGGCATTTGATCTGGAGCAGAGGAGATCAATGACCACGTGCAATGGCTTTGATCACATACAGCCTGCCGTAGAAGAAGATCATTCACAAGCAAAGAAGACAGTAATACCAGAGTTAATTCAGAAAGGCAAAGCAACTCCAATCTTCAACTATATCCCTATCCCTGAGTATAATTTCATTCACAAAGTATTTTCTACCCTTTTACTTTATTAATTTTATGGTTTAACCAAATTTAATCCAACAACCTTCTGATCTGCCTGACTAATACCTGCAAGATAACCATAGCTTGCTTCAAACCACAATCCTCATGGGATCGACCCTAACTCGCTCAGGTATTACTTGGACGACCCAATACACTTGCTGGTACAACAGTACGAAAGTGTGGGGATTCGTGCTACCAACCACCTTTTATAACATTTTTTGGATCCTCAAATGCAACATCAATTAAAACTATTTCTCTTTTATAAAATTGATTTTCACTCGACCAAAATTTTTGAGCTAACTTCAAAACCATTTCAAATTTAAACCTCTTTTAAAAGGCTCAAAAATCATTTATTCTTAAATCAATAACTTAATTAGGTTCAAACTTATAAAAATTTTGGTAGCACCTCCCCTAAACTCCGAACTTTACCACCCTTCAAGGGTTCTGTCCAAATCACATTTCTCAATCTTTCTCAACAATTTCAAAACCAAACAATTCCTCAATATAAGCGTACATCTCAGATTTTCAATAAAAAACCCTTTCTGAATATAGGCTTTTTTTACTTAAATAAATTAAACAAGTTCCAAAATTACTCAAATCCCCTAAAGTAATTTTTGAAACGTAAATACCCTAATCCTAATAATATATAAATCGTGCTAGGAGAATGTGGTTTATATAATATGTTAACCACTATATCGTGAAACGATTTATGCATAAATGGTTTATGAGGAATAACACATAAATCGTCTCAAGGTTGCCAACTTTATCAATTGTATGTAAATCGTGCCAGGCTGGGAGGATTTATGTGGTTTCAGGTAAAAACACAAGACCCTGCCACGATTTATGTGTAAGCTGTAACCCCCAGCACCCTGCCACGATTTATGTGTCAACCGTAATTCCCACAACCCTATCACGATTTATGTTCTAGTAACACTCCCTAAGACGCAAGCACAAGTTACCCACAACTCTTAACGTTACACACAAAAACCTTCATTTTCACCCTATCTAAGCATTCAGCGACAAGATTAGGGAGGAAGAGAGCCCGCCGCAGCAGTAGGAGAAGAGGCATTAAGTGACCGCGTTTGCCGTACAGCAGTGAAGGAAAGGGCATTAAAAATATCAAATTAAATAAAAATAATACTAAAAGAGAATACTGAAATTGGATAAAATCAAATTTTTTTTATTTTTTATTTAACTTTGTATTTTTTATAGTGTAATGAATTTTTATTTTTTTATTTACATTTAATTAATCTGTACATTGTCAAAACAAAATTGTTTATAAAAAAAATTGTTATTTTTTAGTTAGTTTTGTATATTTTTACTGTATATTCTTAAATTAGTATGTACTTTACTTACTATTGTCATTTGTTTATAATATAAATTATTTATTTCAATTAAAAGATTAAATTAAATAAAAAATACTAAATTTTAACATATAATTTATTTTTTTAATTGAGAAAAAAATGTTGAAAAAAATATAATTTTGGTTAATATAAATTTATGTATTTTTGAGTAATATAAATTTAAGTAAAAGGCACATAAAATTTAAATTACTAAACAAAATTATGTGTTAAAATTTAGTATTTTTTTTAATTATTATTTTTCAGTATTCTCTTTTAGTATTGTTTTTATTTAACTTGATATTCTTAATGTCTTTTCCCCAGTGCTGTATGCCAGATGCGGTCACTCAATGTCTCTTCTTCCATCGTTGCGAATTCTCTTTCTTTCTAACCTTATCGCTGAATGCTTAGATAGAGTGAAAATATAGGTTTTTTTGTGCAACGTTAAGAGTTGTGGGTAACGTGGTTGGGGTGCTACTCGAACATAAATCGTGGCAGGTTTGTGGGGGGTTACAGTTGACACATAAATCGTGGCAGGGGACTGGGGGTTACAACTTACACATAAATCGTGACAGGTCTTGTATTTTTGCCTGAAACCACATAAATCCTCTCAGCTTGTTATTCTTCAGAAGCCATTTATGCATAAATCATCCCAGGGTATAGTGGTTAACAATTGTATTTTTCTCATTTCGTTTTTTCACAAATACCCATCTGTATTCAACATGTTTTATATCTTCTAGTGTACGGACTACAGGTCCAAAGACTTCACGTTTTGCAAGTGAGTCTAACTCAGCCTTCATGGCTTCTTCTCATTTTGGCCAATCCTTTCTTTGTCAATATTTTTCGATTGATCTTAGCTCAAGATCCTTACTATCATGCATGATATTTAATGTCACATTATATGCAAATATTTCATTGATAATTGTCTTATTTCGGTCCCATTTCTTTCCTGTAAATACATAATTTATTGAGATATCGTCATTTTCAAAATTTTCAGGTACTTGAAAGTCTTCTGGCGTTAGAACTATATCAGAATTTTGGATAACTGCAGGTGTCTTTACTATATCTTTTTCAACAGGAATAGTATTTACCTCTTTTTTCGAGAATTTTTGTCTTTGGAACCGACAGGCCTGCCACGCTTCTGAACTTCTAGTTTACATTGCCCTGATCGAAGATCCAAATGCATCAAGGATGATGCATTCCAATTAAGTTCCTTTTCAGGAAGCTTATCCTCTCCCCCTAATGTTAGAAATTTTGATTCATCAAAATGACAATCCGCAAATCGGGCTTTAAATACATCCCCAGTTTGTATCTCAAGATACCTTACTATAGAGAGAGAATCATATCCAACATATATCCCCAATTTTCTTTGGGGTCCCATTTTGGTGCGAGAAGGTGGTATAATGAGAACATATATCGTACACCCCAATATTCTTAAATGGGAAATATTTGGCTGCTGGCCAAAAGCTAATTGCTTAGGAGAGAACTTATGGTAACTCGTTGGCCTCAAACGAATAAGTGTTGCGGCATGTAAAATAGCATGCCGCCAAACTGATGTTGGGAGATTTATTCTCATTAGTAAGGGTCTAGCAATTAATTGGAGGCGTTTAATAAGTAATTCTGCTAACCCATTTTGTGTGTGAACATGAGCTACTGGATGTTCAACACTTATTCCATTAGCCATACAATAAGCATCAAATGCTTGGGAAATAAATTCACCAGCATTATCAAGATGAATTGCTTTGATTGAATTTTCTGGAAACTGTGCTTTTAATCGAATAATTTGAGTCAGTAATCTCGTAAACACTAGGTTGCGAGAAGACAATAAGCACACATGTGACCATCTCGAAGATGCGTCTATTGGGACCATAAAATATCTAAAAGATCCACATGGTGGATGAATAGGTCTACATATATCACCTTGAATCCTTTCTAGGAATTTAGGAGACTCAAATCTAATCTTTACTGGTGATGGCCTTAAAATTAACTTCCCTTGAGAACATGCAGCACAACAAAATTCACTAGATTTAAGAATCTTCTGATTCTTTAGTGAATGTCCATGAGAGTTTTCGATAATTCTCTGCATCATGGTTGTTCCCGGATGACCCAATCAATCATGCCAAGTTATGAATTTATTTGGGCTAGTAAACTTCTGGTTTACAATGGCATGTGATTCAATTGCACTAATTCTAGTATAATACAACCTAGATGAAAGTGAGGGTAACTTTTCTAATATAACATTTTTATTTGCATCATGGGTTGTGATATACAAATACTCATTATTTCACTCATTCATTGTTTCAACATGATATCCATTTCGGCGAATATCTTTGAAACTTAACAAGTTCCTCAGAGACTTAGTAGATAATAGTGCATTATTTATTATAAATTTTGTTCCTCCAAGAAACAAAATTATAGCTCTTCCGGAGCCTTCTATTACATTGTCTGAGCCAATAATAGTAACATATTCTTCTTTTGGCACAAGATAGGTAAAATATATATTACTTTTGAAAATGGTGTGCGAACTTGCACTATCCGCAAGACAAACATCTTCACTATATGTCCTTGCCATTCTCTTCAAAGACAAATAATAATAATAAAATGAGTAGAAGTATATGCGCATAAAATTATTTTCTTGATTGAAAATATTTTTCTAAGAAGTATAGTATATACTAAAAATTTTATTATTATTATCTTGGCACATTCAGTAATTTTGAAATTCAAAAATATTTTATTAAACATTATTTATATACCTCATATTTGAAATTCAGATATATAGAAAATAAAACTTAACAAGAAGTTTCATGAATACTTAACAAACAAACACATTAAAATATTCCATCATTGATCAAATGACCAATATTTCCTTCAGAATTCTCAAAGAAATCAGATATATCATAATGAGTGGTGAAATTTTCAACAACATTTGAAACAAAATTTGTTTGCTTTTCTTTGTCGTCTTTTTTCAAAGATACTTGATAAAGATCAATTAGGTGCCTTGGGGTACGACAGGTACGTGACCAATGGCCCTTTCCACCACAATGAAAACACTTATCCTCTGTTGATTTATTTTGCCCAAAGTTTCTTTCTTTATCCCACTTTTGGTGAGATCCTTTCTTGTGAACATAATTCTTATTCCTTCCATAATTTTTCTTGCTACCAAAACCTTGCCACTTACCTCTTCTGGGGTAATGATTTTCCCCCATTTGCTTCAGAAAATGGGGCGGCACCAGTTCGGCGTGTTTTCTGATTCCTTAAAAATAATTCATTGTTGCGTTCAATAACAAGAAGGCAAGAAATTAACTCAAAATACTTTTTAAATCCTTTTTCTTGATACTGCTGCTGCAGGAGCACATTCGAGGCATGGAAGGTTGAGAAAGTTTTCTCTAACATATCATTATTAGATATCTTTTCCCCACATAATTTCAATCGTGAGGTGATTCGAAACATTGCAGAATTATATTCATTTATGGATTTAAATTCTTGTAGACGCAAGTGCGTCCATTCATATCGGGCTTGAGGAAGTATCACCGTCTTTTTATGATTATACCTTTCTTCAGGGTCTTTCACTACAAAAAATTTTAGTAAAAACGGCGGTTTTTTTGTATTTACGGCGGTTTGAACCGCCATTATTACCAAGTACGGCGGTTTTGAAAAGCGACGTAATTCTGGACGCCATTCTGGTTATTACGGCGGTTTTCTGAAAACCGCCACAATTTCCTGGGGTTAAAACGGCGGTTTTCTGCTGGGTTAAAATGGCGGTTCAAACCGCCATTATTTCCAGGTTAAAACGGCGGTTTTTTACTGGGTTAAAATGACGGTTCAAATCGCCGTTATTTCCAGGTTAAAACGGCGGTTTAAGGGTTGGTTAAAATGGCAGTTTAAACCGCCATTATTACCCTCACAGAATGGCATTTTAGTCGGTTAAAATGGTATTCTTGAACCGCCATTTTTACCCTAATAGTGGCATTTCAGTCGGTTAAAACGGCATTTTTGAACTGCCGTTTTTACCCTTACAAGGTGGCTTTTGATTGGTTAAAATGTCATTTTTGAACTGCCGTTTTAACCCTAACAGTGACACTCTTTTATCGTTTAAAAATGCAATTTTTACCCTCGTTTTTATCGTGTTAAACAAATAATATTTATTATTAGAAATCATAATCCATAAACAAAATATTATATAACTCAGAAACAAAGTATTAAACATAATATATGATTTTTTAGTATTAGAAATCAAAAGTAATAACTCTTATACAAAGTATCAAACATAACATAATTTTTCAACTATAAATGTCATAACATGTAACTCTTAATACATAAAATCTCCATCATATTTCATGCTGCTCTATTGCTTGCTCCAGAAGACCTACTTCCTAACTCTTTTGGCGATGAAATCTCACTCTCTTGATTCAATTCCTACAACAAAAATATAATTTGAAAATATAATAAACAAAATTACCCTTCTGATATTCAAGGCTTCCTAGTAAAGCTCTAGCTTCCTATGAGAAAAGGGTCATTTACTCATTTAGTTTCATCTTATAATGAAGAGACATCTCAATCAATGAAATCATCAAGAATATATTAAGAAAGGAAGCAGATTTTCTCACACAACATTCTGCTAACACAACATTTCATAAATCATAACCATCACACTGACTTCAACTTTCAACCAAGTGTTTCTGTAACTAGGAATGTTCAATTTGTGTTTTTATATACAAGTGATAAAGGCGGTTCAAAACCGCCATAATGACTAAAACCGCCATCAAATACAAATTTATTACTGGCAGCGACCAAAAGTGCCATAATATCCAAATATTACGGCGGTTCTTTGAAATCGCCGTAATATAAATGTCATTTTAAACTTCTTTTTTTGTAGTGTTTCCACAGATCTGCAGGATCTTTTAATGTGAGATATTCATTTTTCAATCCTTCGTTAAGATGACGACGAAGGAAAAACATGGCCTTGGTTTTATCCTTCTGGGATGTATTAATTTCAGCCTTAATAGTATCTCCAAGATCCATCGAATCAAGATGGATTTCAGCATCTAGTATCTATGATAAATAGTTGTTTCCAGATATATCAAGAGCATTGAATTCAAGATGAGAGAGTTTCGACATAATAAAAATTTGTTACCTGAGTTTTCCAAAAATTTGATCAGAGTCTCGTACTGATAACGTGTTGTAAAATAAATAAATAAATAAGGAAGAGGTAATAAATATAAAATAAGGAGGTATAATTAGATAACAATATCATCACAATTACTATCTCAATATAATAGAGATGATTAATATATTTATTAAGGCGGTCACTCCCATACATACGCCATAAACATCTTTTTTTATGGACGATAAAGTGGATATGCTAGTTGATCGGCATGTGTCCACTGCCATCAATTAATTAATACAGCGGCTAAATTATTTTAGGAGAATGGGTTAATAAAAAAATGTGATTTTAAATAAACCAAAGATTATATTTTTTGTTTGACCACAAAAATAAACTGAAATTTAGTGAACCGGTTAATTTTTGTGGGCTTGTTCCTTTTTTTTCATTTACTTTTGAATTTTGGACTTTATAATATCCAAACAATAAATTTAAATTGAAAATGGACTGGACCAATACGCTAGACTCTTATAATTTTAGTTCTTTTGTTGCTTTAGTATTTTTAATTTATTTTTAAATGTAATTAGAAGTTTTAAAATAGTAAATTAACTAATTAAGTATCATAGATTAATAGATAAAACGAAAGTAAAAAATAAATTAATTCAACCAAAGAAAAAAAAATGCTAAATTTGTTATGTTCTAGTGTATTATCCATTCAACTTCTAATAAAATAAATAAAGTTATTGTTATTTGGGAAAAAAATTAAAATACAATGCAATTTATTTAAAAAAATAGAGAGATAAAATTCTTAATCAAAATCAAGTCTAAATTTAAAATATATAATTGTGGACGAAGTTAGTTTGATAGTGTTTATATTTATAAAATATTGGATTTTTTTTGTATTTAATTATTGTTT